>NC_050085.1:4565699-4904465 GCF_009764565.3 Dermochelys coriacea | reverse complement strand
CTTACACTGGTAAGGCTTCTGACCAGGGCAAGATGGTATAGCTCTGGGGTGTAAGGGTAGGGGGTTGGGGGAAACTGGCTGGTGCCTTTCCTTGTGTGATTTGTCAGTGGCTCAGGGAGCACTCATGCAATGTAGCTGGGTGTGGGGCTCCACATGCTGTTGTGCTGAGTGATCACAGCGCCTGGAGGGGTTTGTTGCTTGTCACTAGCAAAGCACTGTGAGAAACAGCCCAGGCTGGAGAGTTAAGGGGGCACAGTGGTACCCCAGTTCCAGGTTGCACCCCAAGGATCCCATCACACCACCGTCACTATCTCTCCAGATCTGTTTCCACATGAAAGAGAGACTCACGCTCAAAGGGGCTTTTATTAGGTCCATCCTTTTAAATATGTTGTGAAGTAAAAGCAATTCACTAAACAACCCTGAGAAAGGGTGTTGGAGAGCAGCCAGGCATTCCCCAACGTATGAGGTGCAGAGCATCTCACTCATCCCCTGTGCAAAATTCCCAGGGTTCTCACTGCACCTCCACAAAGACTTCATGACAGACTGCTGCCCCCAGGTCTCCAATAACAGGCTGTTTCTAAGACTTTGTTACTTTGACCAGCTTGGCTACAGCACATAACAAAGTAGAATCATAAATAATTAAAATGAAGCTGCAATTGTCAGAATAAATGAACAAAGAAAGTACACTTTCATGATGCATTATCCTGGCTTTTCAGTTGATTTTTTTCATTTACTATTTTGCAACATTCATGATGAGTTATTCTCCAGCATAGACTGGTGCTTAGGGGCCAGGCACGGGAGTTAGGAGACCAGTAAGTTGCTGTGTCACATCCCTGCTCTGTGCCTCAGTTTCCCCAACAGTGAAAGACGTATAATGACAAAGGCCAGCATCGGCAAAGCACTCTGACAGAGCACATCCACAAAACAAAGCCATTTTTTTCAACATAAAGGGCTCTTAAAACCAATTTCTGTACTCCTCCCCAACAAGGGGATTAGCGCTGAAATCAACATCGCTGTTTTGAATTAGGGTTAGTGTGGATGCAATTTGAAGGTATTGGCCTCCGGGAGCTATCCCGCAGTGCACCATTGTGACTGCTCTGAACAGCACTCTGAACTCGGATGCACTGGCCAGGTGTACAGGAAAAGCCCGGGGAACTTTTGAATCTCATTTCCTGTTTGGCCAGGCGAGCTCATCAGCACAGGTGACAATGCAGTCCCAGAATCTAAAGAGCTCCAGCATGGACTGAATGGGAGGTACTGGATCTGATCGCTGTATGGGGAGAGGAATCCGTGCTATCAGAACTATGTTCCAAAAGACGAAATGCCAAAACATTTCAAAAAATCTCTGAGGCCATGAGGGACAGAGGCTACAGCAGGGACGCAACACAGCGCCGTGTGAAACTTAAGGAGCTCAGACATGCGTACCAGAAAACCAAAGAATCAAACGGACACTCCGGGACAGAGCCCCAGACATGCCGCTTCTACGCTGAGCTGCATGCAATTCCAGGGGGGGCCGCCACCACTACCCCACCCCTGTCCATGGACTCCGATGATGGGGTACTCTCCGCCATGCCTGAGGATTTTGCGGATGGGGAAGATGAGGAGGAGGACGAGCTTGAGGAGAGCACAGAGCACACGGTTCTCCCCGACAGCCAGGATCTTTTTGTCACCCTGGCTGAAATACCCTCCCAACCCAACGAAGCCGGAGAAGGGACCTCCGGTGAGTGTACTTTTTAAAATATAATACATGTTATAAAAGCAAGCGTTTTTTAATGATTAAGTAGCCCTGAGGACTTGGGATGCATTCGTAGCCAGTACAGCTACTGAAAAAGTCTGTTAACGTGTCTGGGGATGGAGCGGAAATCCTCCAGGAACATCTCCATGAAGCTCTCCTGGAGGTACTCTAAAAGCCTTTGCAGAAGGTTTCTGGGGAGAGCAGCCTTAATACGTCCTCCATGGTAGGACACTTTACCACGCCATGCTAGTAGCAAGTAATCTGGTATCATTGCATGACAAAGCCTGGCAGCGTACGGTCCCGGTGTTTGCTGGCATTCAAGCAACATCTGTTCTTTATCTCTCTGTGTTATCCTCAGGAGAGTGATATTGTTCATGGTAACCTGGTTGAAATAGGGGAATTTAATTAAGGGGACATTCAGAGCTGGCCGTTCCTACTGGGCTATTTGTCTGTGGCTGAAAAGAAATCCTCCCCGCAGTAAGCCACGCTGTGGGGGGGAAGGGGGGAAGGGGTGGGCATTGGCGCTGAGCTGTTCACATTTGGCTAGCAGGGATCTTCCCTGATACCAGCCAGGCGGTGTGGGGAGGGGTAAAGTGATCATCCTGGAGAATTAGATGGAGTTGGGGGGGGTTAGTTTGGTTTCTGCTCCTGCACGTTAACAGGAAAACCGCAGCACTAAATGGCCAACTCAATGTGCTTTGCTTGGTATGGGAGAGGAGGGCGCTGCTGTTACTAAGGTTGCAGAAGCCGAAAGACTATGGCTTACCATGGCCACCTGCAAACTGAATTCTGTTGCCCGGCCCTGCGTGTGTGATCTCCAACACCAAAGCTGCAGGCACTCAATACAAGATGCAAAATGCGACCTTGTACCAAAATCACATGTGCTATGTAATGTGAATAGTGTTGTTCACCATGAAAGAGTATAGCCATTGTTCTGTAAAATGTATCTTTTAAAATACTTCACTCCCTTTTTTTCCTCCAGCAGCTGCAAATGTTTCAAGCCTCCCTCCTCTGTCCCAAAGGCTATCTCAGATAAGGCAGCGAAAAAAATGCACGCGCGATGAAATGTTCTCTGAGCTCATGCAGTCATCCGGCTCTGACAGAGCTCAGCAGAATGTGTGGAGGGACACAATAGCAGAGTACAGGAAAGTGGACGATGAACATGAGGAGAGGTGGCGGCAGGAAGATCAGAGGAGGCATGAGGCAATGCTGGGGCTACTGCGGGATCAAATGGACATGCTCCGTCCTCCCCAAGGTAGAGGTTCATGAATGGCAGCAGGATCACAGACTGCCACTGCAGCCCCTGTTTAACCACCCTCCCTCCTCCCCAAGTTCCATAGCTTCCTCACCCAGTCGCCCAAGGACGCCGCGGGGGAGGCTCTGGGCACCCAACCACTCCACCCCATGGACAGCCCAAGCAACAGAAGGCTGTCATTCAAGAAGTTTTAAAGTGGACTCTTCCTTCCCTCCTACCACACCCCCGGGCTACCTTGTGAGTTATCTCCCTATTTTTATAATCAATTAATAAAGAATACATGTTTTTTAAACAATAGTGACTTTATTTCCTTTGCAAGCAAGCTGTGATCAAAGGCGGGAGGGCGGATGGCTTACAGGGAATTTAGAGGTTACCAAGGGGCGGGTCTTCATCAAGGAGCAACAAACAGAAGGGTCACACAGTACCCTGGCCAGTCATGAAACTGGTTTTCAAAGCTTCTCTGATGCGCAGCGCTTCCTGCTGTGCTCTTCTAACCACCTTGGTGACTGGCTGCATGTATTCAGCGCCCAGGCGATTTGCATCAACCTCCCACCCCGCCATAAATGTCTCCCCCTTACTCTCACAGAGATTGTGGAGCACACAGCAAGCAGCATTAACAATGGGAATATTGGTTTCGCTGAGGTCTGAGTGAGTCAGTAAACTGCACCAGCGACCCTTTAAACGTCCAAATGCACACTCTACCACCATTCTGCACTTGCTCAGCCTATAGTTGAACAGCTCTTTACTACTGTCCAGGGTGCCTGTGTATGGCTTCATGAGCCATGGCATTAAGGGATAGGCTGGGTCCCCAAGGATAACTATAAGCATTTCAACATCCCCAGCAGTTATTTTCTGGTCTGGGAAGTAAATCCTTTCCTGCAGCCGTTTAAACAGAGCAGAGTTCCTGAAGACATGAGCGTCATGAACCTTTCCCGGCCATCCCACGTTGATGTTGGTGAAATGTCCCTTGTGCTTGCAACACCATAGAAAAATACCCCTGGCGGTTTATGTACTGGCTGCTCTGATGGTCCAGTTCCAAGATAGAGATATGCGTTCTGTCTATAGCCCCACCACAGTTAGGGAATCCCATTGCAGTAAAGCCATCTAGTATGACCTGCATATTTCCCAGAGTCACTATCCTTGATATCAGCAGCTTCGTGATTTTGTTGGCTACTTGCATCACAGCAACCCCCGCAGTAGATTTGCTCACTCCAAATTGATTCCCAACTAACCGGTAGCTGTCTGGTGTTGCAAGCTTCCACAGGGCTATTGCCACTAGCTTGTGAACTGTGAGGGCTGCTCTCATCTTGGTATTCTTGTGCTTCAGGGCAGGGGAAAGCAAGTCACAAAGTTCCATAAAAGTGCCCTTACGCATGTGAAAGTTTTGGAGCCACTGGGAATCATCCCAAACCTGCAACACTATGCAGTCCCACCACTCTGTGCTTATTTCCCGGGCCCAGAATCGGCGTTCCATGGCATGAGCTTGCCCCATTAACACCATGATCTCCAAATTGCTGGGGACCGCGGTTTTAGAGAAATCTGTAAAAAGAAAAGGAGTACTTGTGGCACCTTAGAGACTAACAAATTTATTAGAGCATAAGCTTTCGTGAGCTACAGCTCACTTCATGTCCTCATCACCATGCTGCCGTCGCCTCCTCGCCTGGTTTTTCAGATGCTGGTTCTGCATAAACTGCATGATATGCGCAAGGTGTTTACAATGGTCATAACTGCTGCGGTGAGCTCAATGGGCTTCATGCTTGCTGTGCTATGGCGTCTGCTCAGGCAATCCAGGGAAAAGGGCGCAAAACGATTGTCTGCCGTTGCTCTGACGGAGGGAGGGGTGACTGACAACATGGCTTACAGGGTTGGCTTACAGGGAATTAAAATCAACAAAGGGGGTGGCTTTAAATCAAGGTGTCATAAATATAAAGGGAAGGGTAAACACCTTTAAATTCCTCCTGGCCAGAGGAAAAACCCTTTCACCTGTAAAGGGTTAAGAAGCTAAGACAACCTCGCTGGCACCTGACCAAAATGACCAATGAGGAGACAAGATACTTTCAAAGCTGGAGGGGGGAAAAACAAATGGTTCTCTCAGTCTGTGTGTTGCTTTTGCCAGGACCAGAGCAGGAATGCAGGTCAGAACTCCTGTAAAGGGTTAATAAGCAATCTAGTTAGATATGTGTTAGATTCTGTTTTGTTTAAATGGCTGATAAAATAAGTTGTGTTGAATGTAATGGATATTCCTGTTTTTGTGTCTTTTTGTAACTTAAGGTTTTGCCTAGAGGGATTCTCTATGTTTTGAATCTGATTACCCTATAAGGTATTTACCATCCTGATTTTACAGAGGTGATTCTTTTATTTTTTCTTTAATTAAGATTCTTCTTTTAAGAACCTGATTGCTTTTTCAGTGTTCTTAAGATCCAAGGATTTGGGTCTGTGTTCACCTATGCAAATTGGTGAGGATTTTTATCAAGCCTTCCCCAGGAAAGGGGGTGTAGGGCTTGGGGGGATTTTGGGGGAAAAGACATTTCCAAGTGGGCTCTTTCCCTGTTATTTTTGTTAGACGCTTGGTGGTGGTAGCAATAAGGTCCAGGGACAAAAGGTAAAATAGTTTGTACCTTGTACTTAACCTAAGCTGGTAAAAATAAGCTTAAGGGATTTTTCATGCAGGTCCCCACATCTGTACCCTAGAGTTCCGAGTGGGGAAGGAATCTTGACACAAGGAGAAACAGAATGGCCTCCTCAAGGACAGAACTCAAAACCCTGGGTTTAGCAGGCCGTTGATTTACTGGAGGGAGGGACAAAGGGAGGAGAAAATGAATACAAAACAAATCTGGTCTATTTCTTGTTTTGATCCACTTCATCTATCTTTATATATCTTGCTGGCAGCAGACGGTGCAGTATGACTGCTGACCATCGTCGTCTCCTGGCTGCTCATTAGAAGACGGTGAAGTAGGACTGCCGGTAGGACTGAATCGCCATGAGACGAAACTTAAAAGGGAAATGACCTGGCTGAGTCACTCCCATGTTTGCCCAGGCGCCCCTGACCTCACCGAGGCCGGCTAAAAGAGCACCCTGGAGTACGTCGACAATGGCTTCCAGTCATACTGCACTGTCTGCTGCCAAAAGGCAATGAGCAGCTGCTGTGTAGCAATGCAGTACTATGTCCACCAGCACCCAGGAGACATACGGTGATGGTGAGTTGAGCGGGCTCCATGCTTTCCGTGGTATGGCGTCTGCACGGGTAACCCAGGAAAAAAGGTGCAAAACGATTTTCTGCTGTTGCTTTCACAGAAGGAGGGAGGGAGGGAAGGGGCTGCCGGACGACATGCACCCAGAACCACCCGCGACAATGTTTTTGCCCATCAGGCATTGGGATTTCTACCCAGAATTCAAATGGCCAGTGGAGACTGCATGAACTATGGGATAGCTACCCACAGTGCAACACTCTGGAAGTCGACGGTTGCCTCGGTACTGTGGATGCACTCCGCCGACTAAATGCACTTAGAGCATTTGTGTGGGGACACACACAACTGACTGTATTAAAAACACTTTCTACAAACCGACTTCTATAAATTCGACCTAATTTCGTAGTGTAGATATGGCCTGAGATCTAAGTCTGTCTCCGAGATCTCCCCCTGGTGGTGTCACTGCGAGGCAATGCTCCCTCAGAAACACGATGAGGGTTGGGACTGGAGACTGCCCGTGGGATGGCAAGTACCCATCCACTATTCAAATCACAGCTGCTAAAGTCACCTTCTTTCCCTCTGCTCCAACCCTGGTGCCCTTCACTCGATTCCTGTCTCTTGTCATGGCAAACCAGAGCGCCTCACCCTTATTGTTTCAGGTCATATGCCTGTTTCTCTGCAATCCTCCCAATCCTCTCTCCTCACAGCTCCCTTACTCCCCTCTAGGCTTCGTACCATCACTCACTATTGCCCCATCAACCTGGTGCAATCTCCCACTCTATCAGCCCAATCTTGCAGGGCCCGTGCCCCACATGAAGTCCCACTAACTGCAATCCTCTTGCAGGACCAGGGCCGACCGTTGTAAAGTGCAGGGTAGAGATGTGATTTCATTCGAATGAAGTGATGACATTTCTTACCCCGGCTGTTATTTCATTGTTATTATGGCTGATTATTTTCACCACCATCAAGAATTTTACGGAAAACGACAATCTCAGTGACAAGCATGAGATTCACACTGGGTTTCCCTTCTGCAGAAAAAGGGCAGAGAGACGTGGGTGTGCCCAAGCCATGGATCGCTGAGGTGGGGCCAAGGGAAGGAGGATGGAGCATGCGCTGAAGCCAGCTTGTCTGCGCCAGGGCTCTCTCAGTCTGAGAGCAGTGGGAGCAGAGGGGAGCTTAGGAGAATGGGCACAAGCCCCCCACTCAGAAAACAAGAATGATCCCCCAGTTGTGCTTCCTTCTTGGTGGGGAGAAGTGGATGAATCCTTTCCCAAGAGGAGTTGTCTCTGCACACCTGCCTGAGAGACCTCACAGAGGGGCTCACCATACCTAGGACAGCAAGGTAGACAGAACAGATTCTGTTCCCATGCTGGGCCTTGAACCACCAATCCATGCTGCCTCTTGTGTGTTTAGGCTCTTTGCACACTAAACCACCATGAATGACTGAATCCTGCAGATCAGAAAGTGAAGGAACACTACGTACAATCTCTCCGGCACATGCCAGTCTCTGCTTAATGAAAGTAGAACGTGCCGTGTACCTGCTGGTGGCATGTTCTGCGCCACGTGCAATAATCCAGGGGACTGTAAAAGAAACATGCCCCATGAGTGCCATCTCGCAGGCTCCCTGACCCTGAGATGTGGAGAATGCTAGATTCTGATGCAACCTGCCTTGCAGAGGAAGCAGTGACGGGGAGACAGTTTGGCCCAGAATAAACTCAGCTAGAAAAGCAATGAGAGCATTTACATCTGCTAACGGGCCCGCTGTACTGTGTCTAACAGAACCAAGCATTCCTACAGTACCAGGGGCCGGCCTGGCAGACGCTCAGCGCTGGTCTCACTCTGCTCCCAGTGGAGTCAATGGAAGCTTACAGAGTTACTCCAAGACCGAGCACTTTTGATAACCTCACCCAGAAGGCACCGGGGTCATACAAATGACTTCGTGGCTAGTAAATATCTCCCCTGGTTTTTGACCATCATATTGATGCGGTAAGTAAAGAAATTGGCAGAAGTCACCTCTGAGTGAGTCGTTCCGTGATTAACGAACCCAAGCCCAAGAGAACCGTGTCCACAGTGAACTTGCCACATTCTAGCGCAGGACAGATGGGCGTACCAGCGAGGGGGGTCTCAAGGCTGATCTGGAGGCAACACATTTCAGAACCATTTCCAAAGTGACAATGCAAACGCTATGAAAGTCTGGCACTGCTTCAGCAAAGATGCTGGGGCTTGTGACAACCAGTGCTGTGGATGGGGGAAATCCCTTTATGCACAAGACCAAAGCACTGCTTACATGCCACTCATACCTTCTGCACAGGTGGGGTTTCATCCTATGCAGGCAAGTGTGGGCGAAAATACCTGCAAGATGTTCTCCTTGATTGAGGTCATGAAGCAGCTCAACTTACGGGAAAGGCACTTAAGAGTAACATCAGTGACCTTGCTGTAGCTGTGAAACAAGCATTCCCATTCACTCCTGGAAGGAGAGCCAGGCGCAGGCAAGTCCTGCAGGCAGAAGGGGAACCCCCAACATTGCCCCCTTGACAGGAACCACAAGGGGGGACACTTGTTGTTCTTGGAGAGAACAGGTTTGCATGGAACAATGCTGAAAACCTTTGTCTCCACACAAACATCCATTGATGAGGCAGCAGCACCTATGGAATGAAGTGGCCTCTGGCTCTGTTCACAGGCATGACCCCCATCGCCTTGAAATTAGGAGATCACATCTTTCTGCTAGAAGGAGGAGTGCTGATTTCCAAAGCGGCTCAGGGGATCCTAAACACATCTTTGCCATTCAGCTGAATATCTTTTCAGAGTCTAGCCACAGGAAAAGATTTTAACCACAGAACTCTACAAAACACCAGGGCATCTTGTGCCCAGATGCTGTGTGATTCCACAAAGCAGGACTGTGATTTTATCAGCCAGCTGCCATGTACAGTGAAGCCATGAGAGTTTTTAACCCTTCAGAGCCTCCTACACTGGGGGGTCCAGAGAATCCCTCAGCTTCTAACTTGATGTCAGCTCTCAGTTCTGCCAGAAATTCCACACAAGACCATGGGCAAGTCACAGATAATCACTCTGGGCCTCAGTTTCCCATCTGCAAAATGGAGATAATATCCCTTCCTGTCTCCCATTCTCTGTCTATTGTCTAGTTAGATGGGAAGCTCCTTGGGACACGGACTGTTCCTTCCTGGGTACAGTGCCCAAGCCTAGCACAATGGGCCCCAGCCTGGGCAGGGCCTCCATGCCATTCTGCAATGAAAATAAGACATAGCAAGGCAAAATACCGATACTGTCTCACATGACCTTCTCATAAACAAACTGGGGAAATACAACCTAGATGGAGCTACTATAAGGTGGGTGCATAACTGGTTGGAAAACCCTTCCCAGAGAGTAGTTATCAGTAGTTCATAGTCAAGCTGAAGGGCCTAACAAGTGGGGTCCCGCAGGGATCGGTTCTGGGTCCGGTTCTGTTCAATATCTTCATCTATGATTTAGCTAATGGCACAGAGAATACACTTATAAAGTATGTAGATGATACCAAGCTGGCAGGGGTTGCAAGTACTTTGGAGGATAGGATTAAAATTCAAAATGATCTGGACAAACTGGAGAAATGATCTGAAGTAAATACGATGAAATTCAATAAGGACAAATGCAAAGTACTCCACTTAGGAAGGAACAATCAGTTGCACACACATATAATGGGAAATGACTGCTTAGGAAGGAGTACTCCAGAAAGGGATCTGGGGGTCAGAGTGGATCACAAGCTAAATATGAGTCAACAGTGTAACACTAGTGCAAGAAAGGCAAACATCATTCTGGGATGTATTAGCAGGAGTGTTGTAAGCAAGATACAAGAAGTAATTCTTCCACTCTACTCCACGCTGATTAGGCCTCAACTGGAGTCTTGTGCCAAGTTCTGGGTGCCACGTTTCAGGAAAGATGTGGACAATTGGAGAAAGTCCAGAGAAGAACAACAAAAATGATTAAAGGTCTAGAAAAATGATCTCTGAGGGAAGATTGTAAAATTGGGTTTGTTTAATCTGGAGAAGAGAAGACTGAGAGAGGACATGATAACAGTTTTCAAGTACATAAAAGGAGTTACAAGGAGGGAGAAAAATTGTTCTCTTTAACCTCTGAGGCTAGGAAAAGAAACAATGGGCTTAAATTGCAGCAAGGGCAGTTTAGATTGGACATTAGGAAAACGTTCCTATCTGTCAGGGTAGTTAAACACTGGAACAAATTGTCTAGGAAGACTGTGGAATCTCTGTCATTGGAGATTTTTAAGACCAGGTTGGACAGATACCTGTTAGGGAATAGAAATACAGAGTCTGGAAATACTTAGTCCTGCCATGATTGCAGAGACATGGACTAGATGACCTCTTGAGGTTCCTTCCAGTCCTAGATGCCTTTGATTCTAAAACCTTAGTTCAGCTGCAAGAATGCAGAGAACAGACTCACTCGGTCTGGGCAGGCTAGGGGGATATGACAGGTAGTAGGCTTTGTGCGTGAATCCACACTGGACTCGGGTGGGCACTGCTGAGTGACCAACACAGGTGCAGAGAATCAGAGGATTTACACAATGAACTCAGCGGAGAAAAAGTTTCCGGTAGTAGAAGTTCCAGAATATTTAAGTTGAATTTACTGAAGTTCATTACTTGCGAACACATTTTAACACAGATTCTCTCCCTTGGGTCAATAAATGTTAGTTGTTAGTCTCTAAGGTGCCACAAGTCCTCCTTTTCTTTTTAAGAAGTGACCGGACATTCTTTGTTCTTTCATTCTGCTCTGCACTGGGACATTTCTGCCGCCTTCCATAGTGCTGTCTAGCTGATGCTGGCTGTTCAAATATGTTTATAAAACGGAAAGTGGCCCCATGGGATGTGCCATTTTGCTGCAGGAAACATGACACTTTTTTTCCCCGTGACAAAATAAACAGCACCGTAATTATTCTTTGCAAGGTGCACCCTCTGCTCCGGAGCTAAACAGTGCTTTTTTATTTCCTTAGTGGCTGGTTTGCTTGGTTGCTCCTTGTTCATTACATGTGCTTGATGCAATTATTCAGCATGAGGACGTGGAATCTGAGAAAGGGCAGTTTCTTCTGACAGAGCCCTGTGCAGGGCAGAGCCAATGGGATGGGGCACAATTGGGACACCCCAGCCCCAACAACTGCTGTAATTTTAGGTGTGTCTCTTCAGCCCATCTGAACAAACAGGGAGAGACAAATTTATCCTCCTGGTGACTCTAGGGATGTTGGGCAGCACGGATTACAGAAACACATACAGCCTCCTTTCCACAATGGGAGGGAACCCTTACTTCTCACCTTGGAAAAAATGCGTCCCTTCTGGTTCTTGCTTCACGACCAGTAATGCTGATCCTGTAGGCCAAAGTCTACCCTCGGTTACATCTCGGAAGCCCCACTGCCTTTACATGCTGCCCCCAGGTACAGCCCCAGTGCCCCCAGGGGGCAGAACAGGTATAACTGAGGCCAGGATTTGGCTCAGCAGCTGGAACTGAATGAATGGTTCTGCTGATGACAAAGCTAAAACAGAATCCATCCCCCTCTCCTGTCCCGGTATCAGCTCTGCCGCGCCAGAGAGCTCTGACTCTGAAGAGAGAAGCAGGCAGAAAATCTGTGGCGTAAGAAGGGACCATTTTTTCATAGCAGCAATATACACACTCTGAACTGACTCTGGTCCACTAGAAAACACACTTGATTCTTGGTAGACCAATTACAGGTGCTATCCAGTGCTTTCTGATTCCTGGTCAGGTGCCACCTAAGGCATGTTGCATATATGCTAAGAAATTCTGTCAGATAAACACACAGCAGACAACCAAACATTCCCTCCTTTGTCTTTCCAGAGATTTTGGTTCCTATAATCGAATATATGGCTTAACTAAGGCATGTGCAAAGCAGTATCGTTATGAAGTCTCCATGCTGGCTTTTCGCTTCCCTCCCTAATTGTACAATATATTTTTGTATATTTTCAGTTTGCCTGTGGAAGATAATAAAAACAATTAAGCTAAAATAAAGGAGAAAGTGTGTCATGCCTTTTAAATGAGGCAGGTCAATGCAAATGCAACAACATCCTAAAGGAAACACTGAGTTCCAGGACAGTCCTTTAAAAGGGAAAGAGAGAGTTCTTAGTTTCATAGGAAGGCCAGAAAGGACCATTACAACCCTCTAGTCTGACCTTCTGAACAACACAGGGCAGTGACTCCTGCATCAAACCCAAACACTTGTGGCCGAGCTAGAGCATATCTTTTAGAAACACACTTGGTCTTGATTTAAAGCCTCCCAGTGAGGGAGAATCCACTCGCTCCTTGGGAAGTTATTCCAGTGGTTAAGTATTATCTTCCCTCTTAAAATATATGCCTATTATTTCCAGTGTTAACTGTACTGACTTCAGTTTTCAGCCACTGGATCTCATTCTGCCTTTGTTTGCTAGATGAAAGGAGTCTAGACTCAGAAATCTTTTCCTCAGATTAAACTGCCTCGTCACCTGCTCTTCTGTTCGCTAGCTAGATTGCGCTCCATTCGTCTCCCACTATAAGGCAGGGTTTCCAGATCTTGAATCATTCCCATAGCTCTTTGCTGAGCCCTTTCCAATTTTTCAGCTTTAGATTTGAAGTGTGGTCACCAGAACTGGATACAGCACCCAGGAATGGTCTCTCCAGCGCTGTCAACATAGGTAATGCCGCCTTCCTTCTTCTACATCCGATTCCCCTAGTTTGTTTATCCCAGGAGCAGCCCTTTTTGGAACACTATCGCTCTGGGAGTGCATGTTTAAATTGTGCGAACCCACTCAAAAACTGCAGATGTCAGGGACAGCACAGTTTGCTCTGCATGGTCTTTATCACTAGTGATGATGCATGAACTTGGCGCACAGATCCCTGGCTGAGTCTCGAAAAGCATCTTTTGACTTGTAAGCTGAGCCCATTTGATCTGGAAATTATTAAAAGCCGAAAACAAAGAGCCCCCCAGAGCCACTTTTAGTCTCCATTTGGAAGAGCACTGCACTTGATTAATTGGTGTTACTGTAGCACCTAGGAGCCTTAGTCATGGGACCAGGACCCTGTGCAAACACCGAATACAAAGACAGTCCCTGCATCCCCTCCACCTGCTTTCTGTCAGATTCCCACCATCCGCTTCTCTAGGACCAAACCCAACTCCTCCTGGCCCCAGGTCAGCTGCCTCCCTGAAGTTCTGCAATATCCACTAGATGCACCACATTGTGCTGTGATCTGGGGCCAAGAATTTTCGGCTGTACTGGAAATGAGGGTAATTGGGGAAGCTGCTGTGTGATGCTTAAGGCAATTCATTATGATAAAACTGGCAAAAATCAGCAGGGAATCATCAGACTATGAAGAATTGTATCAGGCAAAGCAGACAGAAGAGGCCCATTTGCAGGCTCTATGCCTCCCATAAAATAGCAAGATTTGAAGAGTCTTTGCTTGGCTAGGATAGGAGAGGAGGTTATCTGTGGGTGCACTATAGGTGCTCTGAGGAAGCTGTGATGTGATCCCCCCTCCAACTTGTCCCCTGACTCTACCGGTAGCAGGACAGGGCTTTTCTAGCAGCAGCAGGCCAGAGTCCTCAAGCTAACTGAGAGTGCATGCCTTGCCACCTGCCTCTAATCACGTAGAGAGCAGGAATTCCAGTGGGAGCTCTCTCTCCATCCGGGGACTGCTGCGTACTTAGCCCCCCGGAGGCCACCTGCCTGCAGGGAAACATGCTCTCGCCCCGATAGTCTCTGTCTACCTACCATGTAAACTGCAATCAGTGCTAAGAGGCTTTTTGCAGAGTCGGACAAAGGTGAGCAGACACATTACCATCCACTTGACGGTGGAGAATGAGAATGCCTGATATCATGTCTGTGACTATGTATTTGCGCTCCCAACCCCGGACAGATGAATACAGAGCCTGTCACCCTATGACATAACCCATTCACCACTGGCTTCACATTGTCCCGTGGGAACCCAGACTGGCCTTGTCCTCAACACACTTCAATAACAGAGGGCTGCTTGTCTCCAGGACCATCCCATCTGTCAGGGACCTGCCATGCTTGGTTATGACTAAAGTCAGACTCCCAGAGGGCTGGGCTCTGGCCTGGCCTGGCCTGTAGGAGTCCTAGCTGCAGGAACATGCTAGACAATCTCCCTGGCTATTCAGAGCCTCTACAGGCGTGGCACTTAGGGGAAGATGCAAAGACCCACAATTACCTTTGTGGGTCCTGGGACAACAGGGAAATGGTTGGTGAAAGAGACTGGAGATCCTAGGGAGCAGCACAGAACTAACCAGAGCCTTAGATACCCCAGCTTGGGAATCCTCTTCATTGTCTCCTGGCTGCTGCGTGGTGGCTCACTGACTTTACTTATCGCCTTAGACTTGGGACCATGTGCCAGCAATGGAGGAAACTACAGTCCTTCTCTGATTTCTCCTTCATGAGCTGTATCTCCACTGGCACCATGCCAGTTCCAATCCATCCACATTACCACTGGTTTCCCACCCCCCCAGCTGCCATGATTACAGGGTGAACCTTTCACTCCTTACTTGTCAGTAGGTTGGCTCCATCTAGGTCCCCGTATAAAGGCACTTCTTCCCCCTTCTGGCTTAGCTGGGAAGGTCATGTTACAGGCAGCATAACCCCCATCTCTGATCACTTTAATCCCAGCAACTCATGTTGTGTCAGACAGAGGCAACATTTGCTCTGGAAAATGGTCATGACCGAAAGAGCAAAGCCAGGCCCCGTCCTCTCCTCCAGAGCACTTTGAAATTAACCATGGAAATGAAGGGGTGAACAGCTGGGCGCTTTCCAGCCTCTCTCAGAGCCCCACTGACAGATCACAATCCCTGGAGTGTCAGTTTACCAGACTGGGAACCACTTTTATTATGAGCTGGTCAGTGGGGAATTCTGACATTTTCAATTACCAGCATGCAGAGACTGCTATGCTCTCGGGGTCAGGATTAACGGCATGACCTCGGGCTGGAGATGAAGCGGCAGGGGAAGAACATACCAGGGAAATGCAGGCACTGGCTAGTCCGGAGGCCAAGGGATAAGGTGGTAGTGGGCAAGAACAGTGAAGAATGCAGTGGGAGGGCAGCCAAAAGTGGCCCCTTCTGCCCTGCCGGCTCTGCCGGGGGATCTGAACTGCCAGGGCAGGACCTGACAACCCACCTTCAGGGACTGGAGACTGCAGCCCATCTGTTCAACATACACTGCACCCCCCTGCCTGGCCTGCTCTCATTGCTGCTCCCAAAGGGCAAAGCTGTGACTCCTCTACTTGCTCAAGTAGCCCCAGTGAAGCTGATGGAACTACTTTACATGAGTAACGAGATCACAATTTGCATCCAAGCAGCTAACCCTTAAAAGGACAGTGATCCTGGGAAGCTCCTATATGGTCATTTTGGGATTCAAATGCTGGACGACCAGAGGATCCCTTTCTTCTAACTCTCCAGGGCAATCAGAAACTGAGCCTCGCCATTCTGCAGCAAAGAGGAAGGCACCTAGGTTCATCACATGGCAGCTGGGAGCTTCCCAGCCCCTGGGCTCAAAGAAGCTGGTTATCAAGGCTGGAATTCAGACTCTGGCGTGCCCAATACCCAACGCTTTGGAGGGAAGAACCCCACAATGTACCTGTCCAATCACGCAAGGCTGCCCATTGGTGGAATAGTCCTGTCCATAGGCGCCGACTCCGTGGGTGCTCTGGGTTTAGCACCCACCAGCAGCCCATCAGCTCCTCACCCCTCCCCTCCCAGTGCCTCCCACCCACCGCAATCAGCTGTTCAGCGGCGTGCAGGAGGTGCTGGAGGGAGTGGGGGCAGGAAGAGGTGGAGGGAGGGGTGGGAAGAGGTGGGGCAGGACCTGGGGTGGAGCGGGAGTCGAGCACCCCCCGGGATCTGAGTAAGTCAGCGCCTAGAGTTCTGTCTGAGTCCCATAGGTGACTAGCTCACTCCTGGAGCATGAGGTCTGACAAGGAGCCTTCCCTACAAACGCCAGCCATGTTCTCTGTCTTTCTGACATCCTGGGCCTCCATCCCCTGCTAGGCTCACAGCAGGGCTGGCCTGCCTCTATTTGTTCACAACTAGCTCCCCTTGAAATGGATGGAGCACCCCCTTTTTCTTAGATTACGGGACTGGCTGCAGAGCAGGGATGGTTCATTGTCACTGCCCCACCATTCTAATACCTCACCCCAAGCCTCTGTAGCTTCCTTCCTGACAGCATCTAGTCTCTGACAGCCTCTAGTCTTTCGCCTGCCAGGGCCCTTCCTGACGCAGACACAAGGACTGGGCTGGGCTGCATTGCTTGAGACGGATGCCGGTTATGTTTGTCTCCAGGGTCTGCCTTCAAGTCACCCCTCATCAGCTCCCTGCCTCACACTCACTGCCCCCACTGGGCTCAAAGCCACAGTCAACTTTTCACGGTCCTCCTGGGGTTTTGTAGCCAAAACAATTTGCTGTTATTGGCAAATGTCCTCCATTGCTTGCCCCCTGCCTCCCCTCCACCGCCCCCGGGGAGCAGGATGCCTCCTGGACCCCGGGATCTCCCTTTGCTCCTCTTCCCTCTAACTGCCAGCACGTTGTGTGTCACTAACCATTGGGGTACGCACCACCATTCGGACCTGGTAGCAGGTCACACCCTGAGAGCTGTGGCATGTACAATGCTCCTCAAGCTAACACAGCCTGTGTCATTCGCCGGGGATAATCCTCGTCGGCATCTGCTGCTTTTCTCCCTTTTGGTGCAGCCTTGTCTCCTGACTGCTCTGAAGCAGCCGGTGTGTGCCACTGGGTCCCACACTGAGGGTACTGCACTCTGACGAGGTGCAAGCAGAGACCATACAGCTGCTGCAGAGGGGCCAAGCTGTGCTGGAGGATGCAGGCAGGATCCAGCTCTGCAGTGGGAACTAGGTGAGGGCCATGGCCCTACGGAACTAAAGGGGGAAGCAGAGTCAGGGCAGGGCAGGGATTTCCCTTTGTGAAATATTTAACACCCCCCTCACCCAGGTGTGTGCAGTGAGGTCTGGGTGTCATGTGTGGCCTTTAAAGCAATCTTCCCTCGGTGCCCCATGGAGGGAGCTTGCACCCCCGTCCCCACCCTGGGACTCTCCAGAGGGCAGCCTGGGCATTTAGCAGCAGGGCCAGTACCCACCAAACACTGGGCAGTGCTCAACTTGCTGGCCAGTTCAGTGCCACTGTCCCCTCCCCCCAGGATGGCAAAGCTGGGGGCAGACGCTTTGGAAATCAATTGCCTCCAAGTGGAAGTGGAGGAAGCAATGGAAAGGTGCAGAGCTGATGGCACTGGGGCTAGTTTAACAAGCGACTCTTTCCTGTAATGCAGTGCAGCCTTGGGCCAGGGAATTCACTGTCTGCAGCCATAAAGGATTGGCATTTTACAGCTTGCCGGATTCAATTTCAAAGGCTGCCGGCCTGTGGCTGGCAAGGTAGCCCCCTCTAGTTCACACTCACATTGTTTGTGTGCACAGAGCGTCTGGAAAATTTCACAACAGGCCCAGCTCTCAGGCCTCGCAAATGCTGGATGAGCTTAAAAAAACCCCAGCAGCTGAGTCCAAAGCTGGACTCTGGCCCTGCTTGAACGAACGAAAGCCCCACTGGGGTTGGATTACAGGCTTTAAAGCAGGTCCTAATGCAGCAAGGCCAGTACTTTGGCTCAGGCAGATGGAAGCTTTTGGCCGTCTCTTGTTTCTTTGTTTAACTGAGTTTACAAACCTCGCTGCTGCCCGCCAATGGAGCAGGGGGGACTCTGCTGGTGGCGCTGGGCAGAGATGCCGGCTGGGCAGCGCAGCGTGCATGTCAATACACTATCCTGGGGAAGGTTTGGCATTGTCTCCTCTCCCACAACCCGAACCTGGATGCGCCCTGCTCCAGTGCCATGCGGCTGGAGCAAAGGGGGCCCTGCTGTTAGCACAGGGCATGGGACAAACCATTTCAACTCCTTCTCCAGCACGGAAGGAAGGTCTGGGGATTTTGCATTTGTTTTGGGCCACTTTGATCTAGCCTCATGTGCCCCATGGAGAGCTCCCTCTGTTTCTGGAGCTGCCATCATGTCTGGGGAGAACCTCACCTACGCCTCAACTGGTCCTGGCCACAGGGGATGCACTCGCAGGGGTAGGCCCAGATGCAGTTCGCCTCTGGCCTGTTTCTACCTGGGGAAGGTTACAGTAGATGCTCTCTACATTCACCCCACTTTGCAACAGCTTCACAAACTGCTCCTGACTCCTCTTCCAATTCTTGAGTTTCCTTTGTCCTGCATCCAGCTCCTTCCCTGAGCCATTTGGGTTGGCAGAGCTTAGCACATCACCCCAGGCCATGGTAGAACTGGATATGGCCTGCAGCTTTGAGAGGAGCCAGAGAGCTCGTCCCACAGCACCGTGCTGCCTGCCAGGAATGTGGGTGGGAGCTGTTGTTGGCTCATGTAGAGACTATCCAGAGGCATATCCCAGAGCCATTTTGTGGAAGAAGAAGGGGCTAGCTTCCAAATTCAAGGGCCTAGAGTCAGACAATGGGCTTTGACATACTGGATGAGGGCCTTTGTAACTAATTTCCCCAGCACTGGTAGCTACTGTATGAAGTTGAGGGCTCAGTTTCTGCCATTCCCACTGACAGTGGGGCAATGGAGGGGAGAAGGGGGCCCTTCATTTTTAAAATCCTTGTGCATCCCTTTCAAGGCGAAGAGTTGGCTATGATTGCATCATTGACCCCCAGCTAGCCCCTTCCTCAGCTGTGCCAAACTTCTGGCTTGTGGCCTGAGACTTGAGGCTTAGCCACATCTTACACACCCATTAGCCAAGGGCTAGCGCCTCGGTCACTCCGTCTTTCTTGTGCACACACACAGCGGGGACAAGCCCATCTCTGGGAGGGGGGAGCTGCACGGAGCAGGCACGGGAGACGTCCACCCCTCTCCTTCAGGGACAGGTTTTTGTTTTCTGCACACGCTTTGGAACAGGTTTCTCAAGCCCCAGACCAGTGTCGGAAACCTTAAACTCCTGGAGGTATTTATAGAATGGGGAGAGTCGGGATCAGGAGGTTAGGGGATCCCATAGAGCTGGTGACAGGAGGGTTACAGAATTTGCCAGGAAAGCTCTAGCAACGTCTCTCACGCCCTAGTTTGCCAACTTCCTCCAACTGCCAGCTACAGTAACAGAAACAAGAGTCCTGAGGTGCTAGCAGCTTGTAAAGCTCCTGCCATATGGGAGTCCTGGCTCTGGGCAGTCTCCAGTGGGCAATGCTGATCTGTCCGTCTGTGTGTCTACAATTACGTCTACACTACGAGCTAGGGCTGTGCTTCCCCAGCCGGTGTGCACATACTCATGGTAGCTGGATGGGAGCTAGTGGGAGGATACATAGCAGTATAGATGTGGTAGCTTAAGCAATGGCAGCAGAGCCATGGATGAGTCGTGTGATTTACATACCTGCCTGAAAAGGACGTATATACTTGGCATGGCTCAGCCACGCCTGCACTGCCCCCACTCGTGCGACCATGGCTACACTGCTATCTAGACTCACACTAGCTCACATGGAGCCTCGTGTGTGTGCACAAGCTGGGAAATCACACTCCTAGCTCATAGTGCAGACAAAGCCTAAGTGTTTTATGCTGCACTCATCACCACGGTATCCAGGCACGAAGGGTCTGGCTATAGAGCAGCTGGGAGAGTGCTGCCGAGCCTGGGTGAACAGACACGCACGGACCTACAAACTCTGTTAGAGCTAGCATGCTACAACTAGCAGTCTGGCTGTGGCAGACTAGGGGGTGGTTCAGGCTGGCCGTCCAAGTACCATCTCAGCCAGCCCCGGTGTCTGTGTGGCAGAGGGCACAAAGGGAGCAAAGGGTTTTACAGGGATCTCCTGGGTCTGATGTCTACATAATAGTGTGCCAAAGGGTAGCATGTGAGGTCTCTACCAACATCCAGTAAGGCACTGGTCATTACGTATGATAGTTAAGGAGTTAGGCATCTATGCTGAAAATTATGTTCTGAAGTTAAGATTAAGTCACCAGAGTAAATCATTAAGAGTAAGTTGAGATCGGTTACCAGAAGGTGATAAACAGGTTCTGCTAAGGCAGGGGATAGCAGATGTTTATTTCTCCCTGGCTGTTTATTGTGTATCTTCCAAGGTAAGTCTATTTGCCTATGGAGCCACCAGCTAATCTAGACTGCGAAATCAACAAGAGATCACAAAATCTACAGGAAAGAACACACAGCAGGCAGGTGTCCTGTTTCTCACTATGATCAAAGAAGTCGTCTGGTATATCAGGAGAATGCAAGGAGACACACAGTATCCTTCACCTGGGGGACAAGCTGCCAGCGTGCTTGTCTTATGGACGGAGGGTCACAGAAAGCTTGGCTGTCAAACGCTGGGAGAAAGAATTCGGGTGAGCTAAACTTTATTAGAGAGGGAAGTGTCTTGTTAGCTCAGTCTAGACATGGGCAGCGCTATGGTTTTATTTTACATATAGCCATGTGTTTATTTGCTATTTCCCAAATCTCTGTTCTTTGCTAATTACACGTACACTTATTTTCATAACCAAAGCTAAGTACTGGGAGCTGAGCAGAGCTCGTGAGGGGGGAGAACGGCTGCTCTGAGAACAGCAGGTCTGGGAACTCTGACAGTGTCCATGGGACCAGGGCCAGACACTCCAGGGGCTGCTGAGGGGGCTCCAGGGTTGGAAGGTGCCCGTCGCTCACTGGCAGAAGGAAGGCAGAGCAGCTAGAGGCTGAGAAGCATGTGCTGCCCGTGGCTGGTGGAGCCAGGGAGCTGACCCATGACAGGCACAGACCAGGCCCTCACGGCCATGCTGCTATTTTTAGCGCTCTAGCTCCAGCAGGGCTAGCATGTGTCTGTTTCCCAGGCAGGGAAGTGCGCTCTCAGCGGCCAGGTACCCTATGAGAAAGCAAGTTGGGATGTGCACTGGGCTGCGCTTGTGACACACTAACTGCAGTCTGGGCTGCTGCCTGTCCCAGAGCTCTTCCTGGACGTGTGTTTGCAGCCAAGAGCCCCTAGCCCCAGAGTTACTCCTGCCCTCTTGCTCGGAGTGACACAAGAGGGGCACATTAAAGGGATGTGTTCTAGAAGAACTAGCTGTTTTCATTCTCCCGATCATTGGGAGCTCCTGTTTTCTCCTCCGTATTCTTCACTCCATTCCCCCACAGTACCAAGCCAGGGTCTGATAAACCTCTGGCCCTACAAAGTGCTGTTTGGGACACATCCCAGAAAGGGGCCATTCTTCCTTGGTGCTCCACAACTCACCCCAAACCGCCCAGACTGTGCACCAGGACTGAGGTTCTGCAGGTGTTAAAAACAAGAGGAAACCAGGACACGTAAAAGGGTGTCTCCTGCAACATCACGAGAGAATGGCCTGTTGTCCTGTATATCCCAGTACATCCTGGTACATCCCAGTACATCACGGACACAGGTTCCCCGCGGCACATCACAGACACAGCCCCCATGGAACATCATGGAGACAGCGTCCTCGTAGCTCATCACAGACACAGCATCCCCATGGCACATCACAGACAGTGTCCCCCTGGGACATCACGAACACAGAGTCCCTGCGGCACATCATGGATACAGCCTCCCCGCGGCATATCACGAACACGGCATCCCAGCGGCACGTTACGGACACAGCATCCCCCTGGCATGTCACAGACACAGCATCCCTGTGGTACATCACAGACACAGCGTCCCAGCGGCACACCAAGGAAACAGCGTCCTCTGGCACATCATAAACCCAGAGTCCTCCTGGGACTTCACAGACACAGCATCCCGTGGCACATTACAGACACAGCATCCCTGCAGTACATCAGGGACACAGCATCCCCACGGCAAATCACGGACATTGCCTCCCCATGGCATGGTATGGACATAGCTTCCCCGCAACAAATCACAGACACAGCATCCCCCTGGCACATCACAGATACAGCGTCCTAGTGGCACATCTCTGACATAGGTTTCAGAGTAGCAGCCGTGTTAGTCTGTATTCGCAAAAAGAAAAGGAGTACTTGTGGCACCTTAGAGACTAACAAATTTAACAAATTTTTAGTCTCTAAGGTGCCACAAGTACTCCTTTTCATCTCTGACATAGCGTCCTAGCGGCACATCACAGACACAGCATCCCCCTGGGACATCATGGACACAACGTCTCCATGACACATGACAGACAGAGCGCCCCCATGGTCAATCACAGACACAGTGTCCCCAGAGCAAATCAGGGACACAGCATCCCCACGGCAAATCACGGACATTGCCTCCCCATAGCACGGTATGGACACAGCTTCCCCACAACAAATCACAGACACAGCATCCCCCTGGCACATCACAGATACACCGTCCTAGTAGCACATCTCTGACATAGCGTCCCAGCGGCACATCACAGATACAGCATCCCCCTGGAACATCATGGACACAGCGTCTCCATGACACATGACAGACAGAGTGCCCCCATGGTCAATCACAGACACAGTGTCCCCAGAGCAAATCAGGGACACAGCATCCCCATGGCACACCAGAGACACAGCGTTCCCGTGGCACATAATAGACACAATCTCCCCGAGCCACATCACAGACACAGTGTCCCTGAGGTCCCACGGACACAGCGTCCTATGGCACACTACAGACACAGCATCACAGCAGCACATCAGAGATACAGCCTCCCCGCAGTATATCACAGACACAGCATCCCCCTGGCACATCAGAGACACAGTGTCCCTGTGGCACATCACGGACACAGTGTCCTCACGGCAAATCACAGACACAGCCTCCCCACGGCACATCATGGGCACAGCGTCCCTGCGGCCCATCACGGATACAGCGTCCCATGGCACACCACAGACACAGCGTCCCAGTGGCACATCACGGAAACAGTGTCCCAGCGGTACATCACAGACACAGCATTCCTGTAGCATATAACAGTCACAGTGTCCCACAGAAATAAAAATCCCTGCTGGACGTCACGGACACAGTGTGCCCCTGGCACATCACGGACACAGCATCCCCGCAGCACATCATGGACAGAGTGTCCATACGGCACATCGCAGACATTGCTTCCCCATGGCACAGCACACTACGGACACAGCCTTCCCACGGCACAGAGTGTTCCCACGGCACATTACAGACACAGCATCATCTCCGCGCAGATACCATACACAGCGTCCCTGTGGCACAGGATAGACACAGAATCCTCCTGGCACATCACAGATAGAGTGTTCCCGTGGTACATCACGGACACAGTATCCCCACTGCACGTTACGGACATGGAATCCCCATGGCACATCACAGACAGAGTGTTCCAGTGGCACATTACGGACACAGAATCATCACCGCGGCAGATACTGACACAGTGTCCCCGTGGCACATGATAGACACAGAATCCCCCTGGCACATGACAGAGTGTTCCTGTGGCACATCATGGACACGGCTGTGACGGGTTCTGTCACAGAGATCCCCTTTGGACTGTCACCTGATGTGCTGAAATTACCTTTGAGCCTGTTTTCCCTTCCAGCTTGGGACTTCCAGAACCTGCCTTGTTGAGCCAGACATGCTAGCCTGCTGCAATACAGACCCAGGGATTGGTCCACGCCCCCAAAGCTGCAGACTTAACTGAAAATGGCTCAGCAGGTTACCTGTCTCCAGCATCCAGACACCCAGTTCCCAATGGGATCCAAACCCCAAATAAATCTGTTTTACTCTGTATAAAGCTTATACAGGGTAAATTCATGAATTGTCCGCCCTCTGTAACACCAATAGAGAGATATGCAAGGCTGTTTTCTCCCCCAGGTATTAATCACATACTCTGGGTTTATTAATAAACAAAAGTGATTTTATTAAGTATAAAAATAGGATTTAAGTGTTTTCAAGTAATAACAGACAGAACAAAGCAAGTCACAAAATTAAATAAAAGAAAGCACGCAAGTCTAAGCCTAATACATTAAGAAACTGATTACAGGTAATATCTCTCCCTCAAAGATGTTCCAATAAGCTTTTTTCACAGACTAGACTCCTTCCTAGTCTGGGCCCAATCCTTTTCCCAGGTATAGTCCTTGTTAGTTGCAGCAGACATCTCAGGTGGTAAGCAAGGTTTTTTTCATGACTGGCAGCCCCCTTTGTCCTGCTTCACCCCCTTTTATAGCACTGGCACAAGGTGAGAATCTTTTCTCTTTGTTTGTCCCCACCCCTGCCTCATCAACGGAAAAGTACAAGGATTAAGGGACATGGCCACATGTCACTGTAAGACCCCTAGTCTCCATTCTTCCTGGGTTGGCCCACATGTACACAGTAAGGTTTGCAGCTAACTAAACCATTTACAACCAATTGTCCTAGTCAACGGGAGCCATCAAGATTCTAAAACAACATTAATGGCCCACACTTTGCATAATTACAATCGAACCTAGGAGTTATACTTCATATTTCTAGTTTCAATACAAGAATGATACATGCATACAAATAGGAGGAAAATATTCAGTCGGTTATAACTTTTGTTATGATACCTTATAAGAGACCTTTTGCATAAAGCATATTCCAGTGACATCATATTCACACTCATAAGCATATTTCTATAAAACATATGTAGTGCAACGTCACAACGGCGTTCCCGTGGCACATCACGGACACAGCAGCCCCGTGGCACATAAGAGAGACAGCGTCGCCGTGGCACATCATGGACACAGCATCCCTACACCCATCAGAGATATAGCATCCCCCTGTTACATCACAGACACAGGGTCCCTGCAGCACATCACAGACAAGGTGTCCCCCCAAAATCACAGACACAGTGTCCTCATGGTACGTCTTGGACACGGCATCCCAGAGGCACAACACAGACACAGCATCCCCCGGGGACATCACAGACACTGTGTCCCCATGGCCCTCATAGATACAATGTTCCTGTGGCAAATCACGGATGCAGCGTCCTGGTGGCTCATCACAGACACAGCGTTCCCACGACACATCACGGACACAGTGTCCCCACAACACATCATGGACAGAGTGAACCTGTGGCACATCACAGATACATCGTGCCCCTGGCACATGATGGACATACCCTTCCCATGGCACAACATAGACACAGCATCCCCCTGGCACATCATGGATACAGTGTCCTACTGAGACATCACAGACACGGCATCCCATCAGCAAATCACAGACACAGTGTCCCGACTGCACATCATTAACACAGCACCCCCAAAAATCACAGACACAGCGTCCCCATGGTATATTACAGACATAACTCCCCTGACACGTCACAGATACAGATACAGCACCCCCCTGGGACATCACGTACACAGCGTCCCCATGGCATATCACGGATATAGTGTCATCTTCTTGTCAGCTGTTTGAAATGGGCCATCCTGATTATCACTACAAAAGTTTTTTTTCTCCTGCTGATAACAGCCCAACTTAGTCTCGTTACAGTTGGTATGGCAACACCCATTGTTTCATGTTCTCTGTGTATATATATCTTCCTACTGTATTTTCCACTGCATGCATCCAATGAAGTGGGTTTTAGCCTACGAAAGCTTGTGCCCAAATAAATTTGCTAGTCTCTAAGGTGCCACAAGTACTCCTCGTTTTTTTTTATCACAGAAACAGTGTCCCCGCAACACATCACGAACATAGCCTCCCTGCGGCACATCAAAAATACAGCATCCCCGTGGCACATCACAGACATGGCGTATCCTGGCACATCACGGACACAGCTTCCCCATGGCACATAACAGACACATTGCTGTGGCACATCGCGGACACAGTGTCCCCCAGAAATAACAGACACCGTGTCCCCACTGCAAGTCACAGACAGAGTATCCCAAGGGCACATAATAGACACAGCGTCCACGCGGCACATCATGGACAGAGCATCCCCGCCGCACATCATAGACACAGCATCCCTGCAGCACATCACAGACACAGCATCCCCACTGCACATCATAGACACAGCATCCCTGCAGCACATCACGGACACAGCGGCCCCGTGGCACATCACAGACAGTGTCCCCACAGTACTTTATAGACAGAATGCGACGGAGCAGCAGAGCAACCCAGCATGGGAGTTTCAGAAATGTTTGTTGCGTGGTTCTTCCCATTGCAAAGCCCCTAAGAAATCCCAGGGACACTGTGACTGTGATTTTGGTTCATCTTTATCATACCTTCTTGGATCATTACATATCTTTGTTTGGTCCATGTTTCTGCACTTACTTGTCATCTTTCCTATGAGTAATGTGGCGTGAAAATGGTGGTGAAAAGTGTGGGGTTGACAGCTGTGCATGTACACAAGAGTACCTCCTGCAAACCACCCAGGACTGGCCAGTGCAGAAGGGGCACAGGGCCATGGCTCCACCCCAGCCACTGTAGGAGTGTGAGCCCAAAGGTTCTGGGAGCCTTAAGGGGTGTTGTGGGAAGGTGCCCTCTCTTCAGCTTTCACTCCAGCAAAGAAGCAGACAGAATCTGGTCCTGGCCTCTGCAAACCTTTGCTGACAATGCAGCATCCTGTGCAAAACAGGGAACCTTGGTGGTGACAAATCTCCAGGTCCTTATACACATCTGTGCATGCTCTTTTGGGCCCTGTGTATTCTTAAGGCAGCTGTTCTCAAACAGTAGTCTTTGGCTCACTGGTGGTCAGCAGGAAGTTTCTGGGTGTCCTTGCAGCATGGGGCATGCAGGTCACATGGTGCTGACTCACTTCTTTGCTTCAATCACCAAATTGTATTAAAAGAAGCTAATTTCCTAAAGTAGCTTTTCCATGTAAACTAGTGGTGTCATTACCCCAGGGAGGTCAGGTGAGCATGAAGGGGAGGCCATCATCATCTTCATCACGGCCAATCCCGAAGGGACATAGCCACCTTGCAGATGGATGAAGGGGAGGTGAATCTGTTCTCCTGAAAATGGACGGGTGGGTGGGTCTGGGTGAAGGACAAATGAGAGGAGAGGTGGATCTGCATGACTGTGAGCTGGAGGGAAAGTGTTCTCAAGATAATGTCTGTCTTAACATGTGGGCCACACAACGGAGAGTTTTGAGTCTCTCTCTCCAGAGACTGCTGGAAAAAAAACTCTTGATGTGTCATTATTTAAACGGGGTAAATGGGATTACCTACAGGCCAGTTACCCTGAAATCGATCCTGAGCAAAATCAGGAAACAGCTGATATGAGATGCAGTCAGGAAAGAATTAAGGGATAGAAACGTAAGTGATGTCCATCAGCACGGTTTTATGGAAAATACATCTCGCCAAACTAACATATATTTTTTATGAGATTACAAGTTTGGTTGATAACGGTAACTGTGTTGACATAATAATAAATAAACTCTGTCTACACCACAGCTGGAAGTGGGCTTCCCAGTGCGGATAGACAGACATGAGCTAGCACATTAAAAATAGCAGGGTGGCTGCTAGCCATCTGAGTACAAACCTGCCCAATCCCCTCTCTGTGTATTTGGATGGCTAGTCTGAGCCGCTGTTCATGCTGCTGTAACCACACAGCTATTTTTATGTGCTAGCTTGAGCACAGCAAGTGTGTGTCTGTGTATCCACGCTGGGAAGCACTGCTGTGTAGACATACCCGACCCCCTTTGACTCCATACCACACAACGTTCTTATTAAACAATATAACACATATCAAATGGATTGAAAATGAGCTGACCAATATATCTCCAAAAGTAACTACATGGGGAATCAGCACTGTATTTCTACTGGAATGCTCCTACAATCTATTCTTAGCCCAATGCTATTCAATACCTTCATCAACTATCTGCAAGAAAATACAATATCACTGGTGGTCACGTTTGCAGATGAAACAGACTGGTGGCCTGGTAAACAACAATGGGGACAGGAGAGTTATACAAACCAACCTAAATTGCTTGGGCTCATTAGAACATTGTGTGTTTTAACACAGCCACACAGAAGGTCATCCATCCAGGAACAAAGAATGGAGGTCATACTTATAGAATGGGGGACTGTAGCAGAGAAAGGTCTAACATGATCCAATGGCTGGAAGCTAGACAAATTCAGATTGAAAATAAGGTGTACACTTTTAACAGTGAGAGTAATTAGCTACTGGAACAATGTAGCAGGGTTGTGGCTATTTTAAAATCAAGATTGGTGGTTTTCTGAAAGCTCTGCACTAGGAGTTGTTTTGGGGAACTGGTGTTCTACAGGAGGTCAGACGAGATGATCACAATAGTCCCATCTGGGCTTGGAATGATATCCAAGAGGGCTGAGGGGTTAAGATGGAAACCAAGAGAACATGAGCTCCCAGTGTGATTCTGTGCTCAGAAGAAGAGCACAATTCTGGGCTGAAGAACTGAGGAACACTGAGTAGGAGTAGGGCTGTGATGTTGCCAGCACGCAGAGCATTGACAAGACCATTACTGGGACAATGCGTCCAATTACTTCAAAAAGGATGTTTCAAAGAAGTCCCAGAAAAGAGCTACAAGAATGATTCAAGGTCTGGAAAACCTGCCTTAAACCCTTCCTCTCTCACGACCTTCTGCAGCCACAGGTGGATCTTCAGCCACAGTTGAATTCTCGGACGTTTCTTCCAATCCCTGCCTGTGCTTTTGCTCAGCATGGCACCTTCCCCTCTGCCCCAAAGTCTGCCTAGGACCCAGAGCACAGCTGCTCCTCTCCCACTCCTTTCTGACTCAACACCTTCCTGAGAGACAACAGGTGTTTCCCTTCTCCAAACCAGCTCCCCTGCTCCTGGGCTACCCCTCTCGCACCACGGTCACTGTGATGTCATCTCCTCCTGCGTGCTGTTCCTCTAGCTCTGGCCTTCAGCCCCACACCCTGCTTTCTCAGCAGGGGTGTTTCCTCCATTTCCTCTAGGGTTGTTCTCCCATCTGGGATGCTAAAGAAGCCACCATGCCTGAAGTCAGCCAGCACCTTCTGCTTGCCTTCAGAGTCTCCTGGAGAAGGCTGGCTCTCCTTGTGCCATTCAAGCCACAGCAGTTTCATGGCTTTGTCTGCCCCCGCCTGGCTGCTGTGTGAACATTGTGCTGTGCTGTCCAGCAGCTGATACTATCACGTCAAGGAGTGTCAGTAAACTATCGATACCAAGGCAGCAAGCGGGCTCAGTCTAGGGAAACAATCCAGCTCCCAGTCCTGCCCTCTGAGCTGCACCAGTGGGGAGCAGAAAATGACTCCAAGGCCAAATGACAGGTTTCAGAGTAGCAGCCGTGTTAGTCTGTATTCGCAAAAAGAAAAGGAGTACTTGTGGCACCTTAGAGACTAACAAATTTATTAGAGCATAAGCTTTCGTGAGCTACAGCTCACTTCATCCGATGAAGTGAGCTGTAGCTCACGAAAGCTTATGCTCTAATAAATTTGTTAGTCTCTAAGGTGCCACAAGTACTCCTTTTCTTTTTTCCAAGGCCAAAGTAACCCATTGCTGGTGGTCCTTTCTCAAGAGCTGCTGAGGCAAGAATGAGGGAGAGCAGGTAGCTGTCATGTTCGCTGGGAAAGCATTGCCCAGCCCGTGCAGGAGGCGGCGAATAGCCCCTCACGAATAGCCCGCCCTCCTCTTAGGCTCCCAGTAAAGCTGAGAACAAGCCCCAAGTGGAGACTGAGCCTGGAGCTCTCCTCACAAAGGCAGACATGCCAACCCCTGAGCCATTCAACAGGCGTTCTTGTATCCATCCATTGCTGCCCTTGAGCCAACCTCTCCCTTCCCCCATCTCTCCTCTCCCTGCCGCAGAGTACCCTCCTTTTCCTGTTCCCCCCCTTCCCCCTCTTCCCAGCTCCCTGTTGTATCTTTGTAGCTACAGCTTCTGTTACCAACTGCTAATGAGATACATCAAGGCTGCCAGACTAGGCTGAGTGTAAGCAAAAGAATTCAGAGCCTCTAATTACAGAGGAATTAGCGAGCAGGCAGTTACTGTTTAGCGCTAATGAATGGATACATTAAGAGAGGCATCACGCAGCCTGAGAAGTGTGAGCCCCGATAATAAGGGAGTGTCAAACAAAGGAAGCACAAGAGGAGGATCCAAGGCTCTGAAAGGAGGCAACTAAAAAAACTCAATTCGCAATTTCAGCCACCTCAGCTGCTTGTTCTGCAGAGGTGGAAAAGTTCACAATTGGGGCATTAATGTAGCAATTGCAGCGCTTAATTGCAAGGTGTGAAATCAGAGCATTAAACAGCTTCTAAATGTGGGAGGAGCCCCTGTGAGGGAAATGGTTAGATCTCTCCTAACTAGAACAGAAACAGACACATAGCCCACATGTACACACGCTCAGAGTCCTACATAGAAAGACCCCTTGCACAGCCAAGCCGTGTACCCGCTATTTCTCTCCCAGCACACAGACTCTCAGGCTCACACACACAGCTCAGCCATGCATACCAGCACACAGATCTGGATGCTCACGCACGCTGACCTGGTGCCCACCCGTTGAGTTATGAGCTCAAGCCACAGTCCAACAGACCCAAACCAACCCCCCTGAGCTCTGAGATCCTGGAGACTCCTGGACTCTGGCCCAGGGAGAAGAAGGGAACTGCCCTTGGAGTAGTGCTTCTTATTAGCAATTGTCTGTGGCCATGTAGCCCAGCAACATCATCTTGTGAGAGCTGCTGAGTGAGGAACTGGCGCTGCCTGTGCACCCTACTTTTCCCCACCAGCCCCTCTGCCTTAGCGCTCCAGCTCCGGCCACTGGAGCATTGGCAGCACTTGCAGAGAGGCCGGACCAGAGAGAGTGGCAATGCAAGCTGCTGCCAGGTGATGTCTGCAGCCCATTATTTGGATTACTGTAGTGCCTCAGAGTCCAGGGACAGACAGGACCCCACTGTGCTAGGCCCTGTACAAACATACACAAAAGAATCTCTTTGCTAGGACAAGGGATATTTTCCCTGTGCCCGGGGAAATGGGCTGGCACCCACCCAGGTCACTACCACCCCTCAGGTGGGACGGGCTTTTGGTCAGCAACAATATGACCAGGAAGTGAGAGGCTCCTGACTCCATTCCCACCCCTGAGCCTCAGCCTGGCTCAACAGCAGAGCAAGCGCAATTCCTTACCAGCCTGGTTGGTGGTGATATTGACGGAGGCAAACTGCGGGGAGAAGGGGCTCTGGTCAGTGACCCCGTTCACGGCCTGGATCTCAAAGGTGTACTGGGTGTGAGCTAGCAAGTCGCTGATGTAGATGCGGGCCTCTGTCAGGCCCAGCTGGCGTGGGGAGAACTGCACATTGTCCCCACAGCGGGTGCAGGCGCCGCGCCCAGAGCCGCAGCTCTTGCAGATGATATTGTACACCAGGTCCTCGCGGCCCCCGGAGTCCCGGGGCGGGGTCCACTCCAGCATCAGTGACGTCTCGTTCACACTGGAGATCACGGCCTGCGGGGCAGACGGGATGGCTGTGCGGGAGAGGGAAAGAGAGAGAGAGAGTGAGAGTCCATGACCCCTGTCACCATGGGGCAGGGCGCACATATGCTCATCAGCATATGTCTGATCAGCCCAGACTGAAGGGAGATGGAAGCTGCTACCTGCCAAAGCTCTGTTTCCCCTGTGCTGGCCTGGCTGCTTCAGGAATATCCATGGACTATCAGCTCCACCCCCTCCACAGGGTGATGTACAATTCCCACCCCCACATCCCCTTCTGTACTAGCACCAGCCCACCTATTGAAAGGTTAGTGAGTCCCCAGACTGGGTTCAAACCTTCTCTGTGAACCTCCCTATTCCTCCTCCTGATAACCAAGGGGAGGCTGTGCTGCAGTGCCTAGTCGGTGCATGCCCTTAGCTCAGTGCCCCCTAGGTGCTAGTGATGTAGGAGATATACAGCAACCCAGATCTTGGCAGGGAAGTAGAGGAGGACAGCACTCTTGAGTCTGCATGGTACAGATCTGGGCACCTTTAACATAATCACTGCCCACTAGATCACCACTCACCTAAGGAGAAGCACTGAGTCTTTCAAAAGCCTCTTTGCTCACCCTTGGCGGTTGTTCTGCTATTTGCCATAAGACACAGTTTCAAAGCCCGGGTGGCTACAGTCAAGCGCTACCATCTAGATTCAGCCCCCAGAGGGAAGTTATTTCAGTGCCTAAACTGGCATGCAGGAACCTGTGTTTCTGCACCCACAGTCTATGCCAGACACACACTGGGAGATGCCCAGCTCACCCTGGGCACCCAGCAATGCTGGGAAGGGAATGCCACACGTGGGCATGGCAGCTCACAGGAGGTTAGCTCAGTGCTCTAGGGGGCTCTGAGGACACTAGCCTGTTAGCCAGTGTCTGACAGGTACCTGCTCCAAATGAGATGGGTTTCACCCATGGGGCCTTCCTCACTCTGGGTGAAATCAGAAGCAATCCTAGAGAAGTCCATGAAGTGACCCTGGTGTAAAACCAGCCTGCACAAGAAGACAAGCAGGCCCACAGCTCCAGGGCTCAAGGGTGTGGGCAAATGAGCAGAAGGGGAGGCCTCAAATCCCAGGGCCACTGTTAGCACCCCCACCCACCCTGCAGCTCAGTCATTCTCGGGGACATTGATTTAAATCAGCGAGCAGGAAACCTTAATTTAAATCAGTGATTTTAATCTGGTTTTGCATTTGTATTATTTAGTTATTTTCCTAAAAATGGTTCTTTCCCATTGGCTGACATAACCATGAAAACGTGCTGATTTGCAAGCAAATACAGCCTTTATACTAAAGGTGATGCTTCTTTTTGCTAACCAGGATGATACGCTGCCCTAACCACATTTATTTACATGACGATCACTTATCATATATTGCTTCAGATTCTTTTGAAATTTGTTAATAAGCTAGAAAATGGTGAATGACACATTTCTTATTTACTACATGATAACTCGGCATTGTGTCAAGCTGCATTTTGTTGGAAACTGGAATTCAATTAAAAAGATACAAAATTGTTTACATTAGTGAAGTAAAACGACCTTAACTTTGCTGGATTCATTCAAAAAGGAAGGTTACCAAAGTGACAATTAACACTTTGGTCCCACGTGGCCAGTGCCTCCTAAGGCTCAGGGTGAAAGCAGCTCTGTGCATTTGCTGTTTGCGCTCCGGGGCTGGGCTTGTAGGGTGTTAACCTCTTGAAAGAATCCTCATTAGGCTAATTGGAGGCAACATCAGCCAGGGAAGGGGCTGTGCACTGTGCTCCCAAAAATGTAAATAAAAAGTGGGAAAGAAGGAAATTTTCTCCCAGTAATAGAAGGAAAGATGAGAAAGTGTGAAGACAACTAGCAAATCCATCCTAGCAGGCAAACGCTATGCACCGGCCGGAGTGGGAAGAGGACTGAAGCAGCTGTGCAGGACTCTAACATTTCATGGGATAAGCAGGACTGGGAAACTCCAGGAGCAGCTCCTGAAAAAAAATGCACAATTCACCCTCACCATGTGCACCCCCCTGAGCTGGGGGGCTGCCTGGCCCTCGGCAGCCTCGAGTGAAGATGCTTAGTGCAGTGATTAGAGCAGGGGACAGGACAACTAGGCAAGAGCAGGCAGTCACTGGCTCCGATTCTCCCCGAGCAGGAAGAGATGATGACACTGGCCTCCTTTAGGAAGCACGTTCAGTTCCAGGAAGGCAGGAGATGTGCACTGTCCGAATGGGATCTGCTGGACTGAGTTTTTTTGCATTAAGTCATTTAACCTGAGGAGCTTTCACCAAAGAGTTTCTAACATGGCTCCTTCATAGACCCCTCATCAGGAACCCAAAACCTATCCCTAATCACAACCCAACCCAAACACAATGCTAGCTCGAACTACAACCTCGCCTTCACCCAACGCTAACCCTAAATACAGCCCTGCCCTAACCCAATGCTAACCCTAACTAGAGCCTAGCCCTAACTCAATGCTAACCCTAACCAGAGACTAGCCCTAACGCAGCACTAACTCTAACCACAGCCTAGCCCTAACCGAACGCTAACCCTAACTACAGCCTAGCCCTCACCCAACGCTAACCCTAAATACAGCCCTGCCCTAACCCAATGCTAACCCTAACTAGAGCCTAGCCCTAACTCAATGCTAACCCTAACCCTAACCAGAGACAAGCCCTAACGCAGCACTAACTCTAACCACAGGCTAGCCCGAACCGAACGCTAACCCTAACTACAGCCTAGCCCTCACCCAACGCTAACCCTAACTAGAGCCCAACCCTAACCCAATGCTAACCCTAACCAGAGCCTAGACCTAACCCTAAATACAACATATTCCTAAACAAACAGTAATCCTAATTCTAACTCTAACTATAAACTAGCCCTAACCCACCACTAACAATAACTGTAACCTACCCCTAACTCTAACTACAATCTCAATTTAAGGCTGACACTATTTTTAACTCCAGACTTAGGGCTAACATTGAACCAAACCCTAACTCCAACCAACTCCCGCTGCTTGAGAGCTCCAGGCATTGTAGCCCCTAATGAGATGAAGGTGTCTGTGCCACCTACCCATCTGATCCCACTGGAGTCAGAAGCCTTGGCTACAGTCTCCAGAGACAGTCCCTGACTGCACCAACACCTTCACATGCAGCCACAGGGGGGATGTGCAGCTCCAGTCTGGGACAGTTTGTTAGACACCAACAGGCAATTTGAAATAGTTTCATCCCTTCTTCAGGGTCTGTATCATCCCATGGCCTTTTCCTGCTCCCCTCTCCCGCCTAGCCGGGTGGTTACGTACTGGTGCATGGCATATCCAGGGGATCGGAGTCTGCCCGGTAATATCCATTTCGGCATACGCAGTTGGTGGCCCCTTCCGAAGTAGTCCTGCTGTTAATTGGGCAGTGAACGCACCCTTCGTCCCCTTGGCTGGCCTTGAACGTCCCTGATGGGCAGCCTGGAAAAGAAGTGAGAACAAGAGGTGGTGAGAGGAAAGCCCAGTGGGGTGGGGAGATAGGCAGGGAGGGGGCTGCCTGGCTTCTACTGGAGCTGCTGGACAACACCATTCAGGGGATTTCAGGATCCAAAGCCAAAATCTGACAATTTAAAACAAACAAACAAGCAGGAGAAGCAGCAGCTGGTTTGAATGTTTCCAGGAACCGGGCATGGCTGCTCTGTCAGACTGTGAAGACAAAGTGCCTGCTAGCCAGAGAGAAGTCCCTACCCTACAGGACAGGCTCCCAGTTACTCGGCAGTACGATTAGAACTTTAAAGAGGCACTGACTCCATAACTCCATCTCCTTGCTTCTGCCCATTATGCCAATGTTGATGCCTGGATGTTGCAATTATGTTCCATGACGCCCCCAGCTGAGACCTGAACCTGCAGATCCTGAGGCAAGAGTTCTCCCACTGGAACTAAAGGAGATGCAGTAGGAGTGGTGACAGCCTTGCTTCAGGTCTCCAGCCTCTAGTGGGAGGAGTGTTACAATGGTCCTTGGGAATGCATGGTGGGCTGAAGATTGAGGACCGGGATGTGAATTATGGCAAATAATAGTTGTGATGGAAATCGAGAAATTACTGCCAAGTGTCTTATCCAACAAAAAGCCCTTGTAGGTCTTGGAACCCCACTGGTTTATTCCTGCACCCCTGGCCCCAGGCTCCTAAATGTGGACTGTAGTGGTCCATCTGTATTGCTCTGTGCATCCACTGCTGATTTTATGTTGTTAACTTGTGTAGCAAGGGGGATGGCAGATGCTGTGTGCAGTGAAATACAATAAATAAAACCATTTCCCATTTCATTTTATCAGAATGAATTCTTGAAATCAATGATTTCTGTAGAACATCTCCTTCCACTCTGCCAAGGGTTGGAAGAGTGAGAAAAAACAGCCTGAAAAGGAGGTTACAGCCTGGGACTGGTCAGAAATTTTCTGTCACAACATTCTTTCTGTGGAAAATTGTGGAAAAAGGTTTTGTGAAAGGTTTCTGCTTTCCTCAAAACATTTCCATTTTCATCAGCGAACCAACCCCCCCCCCCCCAATATTTGGGTTTCAACGATTTTCAACCACAAATTTTCAGTTTTCTTTTTTTTTGACAAAAAGTCAGTTTTCCACAGAAAACAAACCCCTTTCCCAGTGATCTCTGTTACCAAACCCCTTCTCTTCACTTGTCTGAGCATCGCCAGTGAGAAGCTGGCTTCTCCTTCCATGCTCTTGGATCTTCACACACTCCCAAACCCCCTAGTGCAGCAGCTCCACTGCTGATCCAACTTCCAGCACACATTTGACTGCAAACCCATCACTGAGAGGGCTGAGCTGTGTGGAGCAGGGATGGCCAAGCAGCTCTCAGTGTAATGGAGGAGCAATGCCTGCTCCATAGTTAAGGTTGCTGCAGAGTGTCTGTTTTTAGCCCCATTTTGAAGCTGCAATCAACACGCAGAGTTCGATCAATCTGAAATTCCAGGGCCAGGGTAGTTTGTGGTGGAAATGTGTGATCATCTGATCAAAGACTTCCCGAGATACAGGCCCCTTCCCCTACAGACAGTATGCAAAGGGCAGTATCCACAGGAGACCCAGGCCACTGACTGAGCCTGCTGAAATCTAGTCCAGCTCCAAGAGCTGAAAATGAAAACATTCCTGGAGGTTGGGTCTGGTTCTGTGGTGAAGGCAAAGGGCCCATTCCGAGTCCTGGCTGGCTCCCGGCTGCACAGAGCCAGCTCTCCCACCCCAAATGCCCTGGTACTTAGGGGAGGAGCACCAGCGGTGGTAAGAAACCCCCAGCTCCCTTGTAATGATTCGAGCAAGCAGCAGGTGAGCTAAGAAACTGAGAGGTGGCAGAGAACAGACAGGGTGGACAGTGCCCTGTGGGCAGGTCTCACCTTATCTACCACAACACAGGAGCAACACGTGTTGCCTCTGCCCCATCCCAGATCCCTAGAAAGGGGGGAACCAAGGCTCCAAACACAGTTTTGCTGCCTCAGGCTCTCCTGGGTTCTCCTCCCAGGCTAGACCCTGCCTCACGGTGTGACCTTGGACAAGTCTCTGTCCCTCCCTGCCTCAGTGTCCCCATCTGTACCATGAGCCCAGCACTCAGAGAAGCTGCATCCGATGAAGTGAGCTGTAGCTCACGAAAGCTTATGCTCTAATAAATTTGTTAGTCTCTAAGGTGCCACAAGTACTCCTTTTCTTTTTGAGTGAAGACTGTGAAGAACTTCAAAAAGATCTCACAAAACTAAGTGATTGGGCAACAAAATGGCAAATGAAATTTAATGTGGATAAATGTAAAGTAATGCACATTGGAAAAAATAACCCCAGTTATACATACAATATGATAGGGGCTAATTTAGCTACAACTAATCAGGAGAAAGATCTTGGAGTCATCATGGATAGTTCTCTGAAGACGTCCACGCAGTGTGCAGCGGCAGTCCAAAAGGCAAATAGGATGTGAGGAATCATTAAAAAAGGGATAGAGAATAAGATGGAGAATATATTATCACCCTTATATAAATCCATGGTACGCCCACATCTTGAATACTGGGTACAGATGTGGTCCCCTCATCTCAAAAAAGATATACTGGCATTAGAAAAGGTTCAGAAAAGGGCAACTAAAATGATTAGGGGTTTGGAACGGGTCCCATATGAGGAGAGATTAAAGAGGCTAGGACTTTTCAGCTTGGAAAAGAGGAGACTAAGGGGGGATATGATAGAGGTATATAAAATCATGAGTGGTGTGGAGAAAGTGAATAAGGAAAAGTTATTTACTTGTTCCTATAACTAGGGGCCACCAAATGAAATTAATGAGTAGCAGGTTTAAAACAAATAAAAGGAAGGTCTTCTTCTCTCAGTGCACAGTCAACCTGTGGAACTCCTTGCCTGAGGAGGTTGTGAAGGCTAGGACTGTAACAGGGTTTAAAAGAGAACTGGATAAATTCATGGAGGTTAAGTCCATTAATGGCTATTAGCCAGGATGGGTAAGGAATGGTGTCCCTAGCCTCTATTTGTCAGAGGATGGAGATGCATGGCAGGGGAGAGATCACTAGATCATGATCTGTTAGGTTCACTTCCTCTGGGACACCTGTCATTGGCCACTGTTGGCAGACAGGATACCGGGCTGGATGGACCTTTGGTCTGACCCAGTATGGCCATTCTTACGTTCTTATGTTCAAAATGCTATGCAAAAGCAACCTGGCCTATCTGCAACACACCTCCTGGGCTCTGACTCCTGGAAGAGAGGGAGCTGCCCCCTCCTCTGGTTGGCTGAGCTCAGAAATGGCCAGGTTGGCAGCTCTGCCCTGCACCAGCTAACCCTGCTGGATGACTCTCAAGCCCAGATGCCTTCTGCCCCTCACTTGCTAAGCCACGAAGCTGGTAGCTCCCCAGGCCATGCAGATCAGGCAGCTGAGTCATTTGCATCCTGCATGAAGTCCCAGGCATCACGTACTGTTGCTAATCTTCATGAACAAGCCGTCATGGAATGGTTCCTGCATGTGCCTAGCAATGCGGTCTGGACGGGCAGCTCGGCACATCACTGCCTCAAGGGGAGAGCATCAAAGCCCGTCTCACTGGGCGTGGAGTGAGGATTAATTGTACCTGTTATGAAAAGGAGGCCAAAACCTGGGAGGTGCTGAGCCCCAGCAAGCCCCATGAGCCCCAGGGAGAGAGACTGGGCACCCTGGCTCCAGGGGGAGAGGCAGGGGCTCAGCACCTATCCGCCTGTGACCCAGCAGCTGCACTGGTTAGTTTAGATGTGTCCTCATTCTGTGCCGGTTCCCAGGCACAGTGTCTCCACAGGCAGCCCCTGTGGCAGCCATGGCACAAGGGATGGGAAACTCACCTCCCATTGCTGCAAACCTGCTGCTCCAAATCCCCTTGCTCAGAACCTGAGGCTGCAAGGGCGAGATCTCTGTGCCCCTCTCCACCTCAGCACTGTCTGCCCTATCTGGATGGGGAGGGGGAAAGCTGCCCCCCTCCCTTCAGTCTCCCTCTCCTCTCATTGTCATGGGGTGCCATCACAGCCAGCACCGCCTGGGCCTTGCTGTGGGAATGAAGAGGGGGCACAGAGGCTGCAGACCCCAGCATAAGTCTCGTGTGTGGTGGATGGAGACCAGTCATCCCAAGCTCCCTGCGCTGCGCAGGGGCTGTGGTGGTGAGAGACAGATGAGGATGTTCCAGTGACGGGGAAGGCGGGGGCAAAGATTGTGACTAGACACCAGGATGGAGCGGGGGAAGAGCGAACGGTTGTAGCACAGAGGGCTCCAAAGGCAGAACCGATTTATTTCTCAAAATCCCTGTTAGCCAGGGAAAGGGAGAGAAATTACCCTGCCGGGAGGAGCTCTGACCTGCCTGCTGGGGCTGCAATAGCTCACAGCCTTCGGTGCGCTAATTCCAGTGCTAACCCGAGGCTAGTCATTGGGGCCTGCTCCTTTCATCCCCCCATTGCAGTGCATGGCAGTGACTGGATGCACGGGGGGCACAGAACGGTGGCTGTTTGCTGACAGGGCCGGCTCTGCTGACACAGGGATGGCCAGGGCCCGGTTTTCGGTTCTTGGTGCTCCCTCCCCAGCTGGGAGCGGTGCGCACTCTGAAAAGCAGAGTCAGCAGAGGACCTGGAGAGGGGGCCGCTGGCCAGGCTGCATCAGGCGTGGGAGAGCATACGTCTATACCCTGCTGTCTATACCCCAGCCACGGGGCTGTCCCGTCCCTGCCGTCTGTACCCCAGCCACGGGGCTGTCCCGTCCCTGCCGTCTGTACCCCAGCCACGGGGCTGTCCCGTCCCTGCCGTCTGTACTTCAGCCGTGGGGCTGTCCCATCCCCTGCCATCTGTACTCCAGCCATGGGGCTGTCCTGTCCCCTGCCGTCTATACCCCAGCCGTGGGGTTGTCCCCTGCAGTCTATACCCCAGCCATGGGGCTGTCCGGTCCCCTGCCATCTATACCCCAGCCGTGGGGCTGTCCCCTGCTGTCTATACCACAGCTGTGGGGCTTCCTGTCCCCTGCAGTCTATACCCCAGCCATGGGGCTGTCCCGTCCCCTGCCGTCTGTACCCCAGTGATGGGGCTGTCCCGTCCCCTGCTGTCTGTACCAGCCCCTGCTGTCTATACCACAGCTGTGGGGCTGTCCCCTGTCATCTATACCCCAGCCATGGGGCTGCCCTGTCCCCTGCCATCTGTACCCCAGCTGTGGGGCTGTCCCATCCCCTGCTGTCTGTACCCCAGCTGTGGGGCTGTCCCGTCCCCTGCTGTCTGTACCCCAGCTGTGGGGCTGTCCCGTCCCCTGCTGTCTGTACCCCAGCCGTGGGGCTGTCCTGTCTCCTGCCGTCTGTACCCCAGCTGTGGGGCTGTCCCATCCCCTGCTGTCTGTACCCCAGCCGTGGGGCTGTCCTGTCCCCTGCCATCTGTACCCCAGCCGTGGGGCTGTCCCGTCCCCTGCCGTCTGCACTCTGTGGGTAGGTTGGGCTGTTCCCTGCAGCATAGGTCGCATAGGTCCTGCTCTTTTCCCACCCAGTCCTTGGGAGCTGATGCCTGTTTGCAGGCCCAGCACCAGCCAATGCTTATCAAGGGCCACAGATTGTTTTCCGAAGGTGCCTATTGTGTGCAGAGCCGTCCCGTGCTAGCCAGCGGCATAGCGGCAGGCCGGAGACTGGCCACAAGAATTGCAAATCACAGCGGAATACTGATGCAGGAACCCAATTTTACTGTTTAAATCCAAGATTTTGCAGGGGTTTAATGGACCCCTGGCAGGTTGGTTGTTTTTTAAATAGCAACATTTAGGGGCCCCAGCATCCGCCCCTGGCCCCTAGGACCTGTCCTGCCTGCTTCCTGCACAGACCCCATCTCCCAGGCCAGGGCAAGTGGCTGGTGTGTGCGCCCTGGGCCAGTGCACCAGGCTCAGAGGGAACCGAGGCTCCTGCCATCAGCTTCCATCCCCTTCCACTCGAGTGGCAGAGCCTTTGAGTTGCAGCTTCTGATCTCCAGGGGGGCCTGGCCATGTTGGTTCAAACCAGCCCCTTGAGTTAATCCCATGAGCTGCACGGAGACCGAGGGAAGCCTTGAGAGTGTCTCTTGAAAACCGTTCAAGCGCAGGCCTCCGGAGCTCCCCTCCCCGCCCCCCTCCTCGCAGATCACTTCTGCAAATAACTCATGTCAAGCAGCTCTCCTGGGGAGAAAAGCTTCCAAAATGGCAGCCCTAGCCCCGCATTCATGGCTCTGAGAGAGGGCTCTCCTCTGCCTTGTTTGCCTGCCTTTGTTTCTCCAGACAGGCCCTTTGCTGCACAAGAGAGGCTGTTCTCACTGTCTGACACAAAGCAGCCAGCCCCGGCTCTGTCAATTAAATTTAACAGAGAACCTTTAATATCCTCCAGCCTTATCTCTCAGCTGCCCTCCTCACCTCTCCGTAGGGAGGGGGAAGGGCAGAGGGCCACTGCAGCCTGATCCTGCCAGTGCCCAGCACCTGGCAATGCCATTGACTAGGAGGCACCACACTGGGCAGGCCCAGCACCCGTAGGGTGCAGAGACTGGGAATTAAATCAGGATCAGCCCTCCCTTGCCTCACTGTCTTTCAGCGCCTCGCATGCGCCATGGAACGCTTCCATTGTCTCTCTCCCTTGTCTCCTGCGCTCACTCTCGCCTCATGCTTTCCTGCTGAAAGCTAATCCCCGGAGCTGCACTGGGGATGCACAATTCCTCGCCGACGTGAATTCCTAATTACAACAGGCATCCCAGCTCCGCTCCCTGCACCCTCATTTCTTAGCAGACAAATGCCCTTCACTAGCAGGAGAGGCTGTGGCTGAGAACAATGATGTGCCTCATAGGATCATAAACTGATAGGAATAGCCAGGCTGGTGCCGAGCTTGGCTCATCTAGCTCAGTCTCCCGTCACCAACACCACATGGTGCCAGCTGCCCCAGAGGATCCAGCTTGCCTCCTGACCCCAAGATTTAGAGGCTGGGTCATGCAGCTGGGTTTCCCGCCTTCCAAAACCTGCCATTATTGTTAGCATTTACTGTTATAACTGAAAATAGCTGTAATCTGCACAAGTGTCTAATGCGGTTTTGAATCCTGATAAACTCTGGGCCGCAATGACATCTGGTAGCAATGAGTTTCACAGGGCAATCGTGCTGTGTGAAAAGTATTCTCTTTGACCAGGTCTGAATTTGCCACCTTTCCATTTCATTGCATGTCCCCTAGTTCTCATGCTATGGGACAGGGAGATTATAAATTCCTGATGACCATCTCTAGACCAGACATTATTTTCTACTCTTTTATCAGATCAATTCTTATCACCTTTAAGATAACAATCCAAACCTTTTCAATCTCTCTTCACATGGGAGTTTTTCCAGGCCCTCATCACTCGTTTCAGCAATCCTCTCAAATTCTGCTGTCCGGAGCGACGGGGACTGCACATAGCATTCCAGCGAGGCATATTCCAGCACTGACATAGTTTCCTATATTATCCTCCATCTTATTCCTCCCACCTTCTAATGTCTTGTTGTTCTTTTGCCAACAGCTGCATACTGAGCAGAGCTCTTCATGGAGCTGCCCGCAATCACGCCCCGGTCATTTCCCTGAGCTAACACCGTTCATTCAGAACCCAGAGAGCTGTAAGAGTAGTTCACATTGTTCCCTCCAGCGTGCACTTACGAACACTGACCTTTCTTTGCCATAGTGTTGCCCCTTCCCCTAGCTTGGTTAGATCCCTCTAGAGCAGAGGTTCTCAAACTGGGGGTCGGGACCCCTCGAGGTTGTGCGGTTATTACATGCGGTGTCGCCAGCTGTCAACCTTCACCCTAAACCCTGCTTTGCATCGAGCATTTATAATGGTGTTAAGTATATAAAGAAGTGTTTTTAATTTATAAAGAGGGTCACACTCAGGCTTGCTATGTGAAAGGGGTCACCAGTACAAGAGTTTGAGAGTTACTGCTCTAGAGCTCCTCACAGGATTCTCTGGACTTGATTAACCTAAATAATTTTCTGTCATCTGCAAATTTTGCCTGCTCCTTCCTCACCCTTTTTTCAAGACCCTCACAACTTGGCTGCTTAGTTTCTTTAATAGCCTCTGGTGAGGGACCTTGATAAAGGCCTTTGGAAAGTCCACCCAGCTCTCCTGTAGCCATTACTGCACAGACATGTTTGCAGAGTTCTATCCAGCTGAGCCTTTTACTTGCTGCAAATACAAGTGATCTCATCCCCCCCTTGGAGGGCTGAGGGCTGGGAGTGGGTCTCTGACAGGGATCTCCCACTCCCCCCATGCTTCTGCAGACGCAGGTTGGGCGACATGCAGGAGCAACACAATCCAGAGGCTGTGTGGAGGTGGCCTGACACCCTTGCACCAAGAGCTTTGCAGTTCAATTGCCTCCATTAGCTGTGGCCTTGGCAATGCAAGAGAGCCATGTCCCAGTTCCGTGGGGCCTGGGTGTGCACGTCTGCCTAAGATGCTGGGATTGTCAGGATGTCCATTCGTGGCTGAGGAAGCCACATCCAGCAGTGGGCAGGCTGGGTCCTGCAGTCAGCTTAATTTGCCCTTTCACCATCCACATCCACACCAGAGGGAAGCTTGGCTTAGAGGCAATGTGGGGATCTCTGCAGAGATGGGTCCCCGCTACCCAGTTCAGGCCCAGATCTGAACGCTCCCAAGGCACCAGGTGCTTGGGAAGCCGGGGTAGCACTGAGCCCACCTCAAGAGCCCAGTGAGATTCCTGCTTTATACCCAGATTGACATGTGATAACCATGCACCCGCCCTCCCCATCCATCTGCACTAGGGACGGCAGGTTTGTGAGGTTACATGGGGCAGCAACTTGGTCCTTCTGCAAGTCTAACCTTGCCAGCCTGGGTAATGTAAAGTGGTTCAGGGTCTGTCCCACCACTGCATTGGACATCTGCTGTGAAATCCCTGGAGTAAGTGGGAGTTCTGCCGTTCACATTCCCGAGGTCAGGTGCCCACCTGGCAGTATCCCCGAGTTATTCTATATGCAGACACACCTGTGGCACATACAGAACACCTGGAGAGTGGCATCTCTCAAGAATATACTGCCTCTATCTACACCTGTGCATCTCCAGGTGGTCCTGTCCTGCGCTCCCTCTCTCAGGCTGCTGGAACTAGCAGCAGGGTGGCAAACAAGTGACAGAGTCAGGGGTTTCAGCTGTCACTGAAGGGTGGCCGGCAGTGTTGTGGGACTCTGCCGAGGGAACTGACTGGATCATAGAATCATAGAATCATAGAATATCAGGGTTGGAAGGGACCTCAGGAAGTCATCTAGTCCAACCCCCTGCTCAAAGCAGGACCAATCCCCAATTTTTGCCCCAGATCCCTAAATGGCCCCCTCAAGGATTGAACTCACAACCCTGGGTTTAGCAGGCCAATGCTCAAACCCCTGAGCTATCCCTCCCCCCCGAGTGAGTGTGGCTGTAACACCACTGGTTTCCATCAACACTAGCACCAACATGAGTCCCATGGAACTGGTGGGTGTGAGGGCACTGCCGAGTCCTGGTGCAACTGGGAGAACTTGGAAATCTTTGAGTGTGCACACATTCTTCTCAGGCCATGCACATGCCTGAGCCAGTCCTGGGAACACCAGTACTCTCCAGGGTCAGCAGGGCTACAGTGAGCTGGTAGGTCTCTGGTGCCAGCCCTTCGCTCTAACCACTAAACCTCACACTCGCTCCCTTCCTGAGAGAGGCTGAGTGAGCCGTTCCTGCCTGTTTCCACCCATTCCTCCAGTTTCCTACCCAGTAAGCAAGCCCGGAACTTTTTAATTCCCAGCCTGCAGCATTACCTTGTGTGTAAGCAACACCAGGAATCCCAGTGCCAGGTGCTGTCCCTGCCAGCCACACCGACAGCAGTGCATGGACATGCTGAGAGGAACCCAAGGTTAAACAAGATTAACTGAAGGGAAATCAACCGGCTTCTTTAATGTGGATTAAAGAGCTGTCATTAAAAGAGAAAAATCCACAATGCAAATACTCGCAGTTTAACCCAGTGATTCTCCACAGGACAGAAACAGAAGCTGATCCCACAGGACACTGGAGAGCATCCTGCAGTTTGCTAATAGGAGTTTTAACAGGATCCCTAGATTCAGACTCCTTTACTGCTGTTCATAATATTACCCATTTTTGACCGGACCAGTGAGTCAAAGTTCAGGGCCCTGCGGATGTTCCACCTGGAAGCAGATATTGATGCAGTCTGGTATTTTCTTTGATGCAATCTTCTTTATTTTCAAGGACCGTACAAAGAACCGTGTCTCCGAACACACAAGGAACCAAGAACAAAAGAAGCAATTTCTTAGCTTACAGCCCCAGGCCTCTTTAGCCAACATCAGACCAAATGCTCTCCCTCTAGCTTTTCCCAGGGTCACACTGCAATTTCAGTGTCTTAGCTTTCACACACATACACGCATGCACACACCTGCCCAAAACGATGCTCAGCTAAAAGCTCCTGGTCAGGTTCACACACTGCTTATGCTTACAGTTATCTTAACTGAAGGGTGAGTTCACACCTATCAGTCTCAATGGGGTTTTCACTCAACCCCTAACAGTGTGTCATCCAGCTCATAACAATAATAATAATACCTGGCACTTCCACAGCACCTTTCATCCCAGGATCTCAAAACCTTAATAAACCAAGACTAGCAGATCTCCCCGTCTACTCCAGTGTTGTGGGTAGAGGAACTGAGGTGCAAAGGGAGCGCGTGACTTGCCCAATGCCAGCCTGTGACAGAGCCAGGAAGAGAAGCCAGGATTTCTGACCCCTAGTTTCGTGCATTAGCTGTAAGAACAGGTCTCCCCTCCAAAGCTGGCACTCCCAGACTCAGTTACTACCTCTGGAAAGTTTCTGATACAAGCTGTTTCCTTTCCCAATAGGTTTCCACGTGTCCCATGCTCTGTTTCAGGTCTATCCATTTCAGATGTAAGGAGCTAACTAGTTAGTTCCTAGTTGGTCTCACAGGCCAGGCCCTGACTGCTCTGTAAAACACTGGTCAGAACATGGGTTCACTACACAGATGGGGTGCAGCGTGTAAGGCACAGCTGGATGATGAGAATGGTAGGCATTAGCGCAGACAGAACCTTAGTAGGCCCCATCTAGTCCTTCCCCTCCAGTGGCCAGGGCAGGAGCGCTGTCTGCTTTTTATGTTCACCCCAGCAGGGCTGGCCTCCCCCCTGACCCATGGTCTCTGGTGTGATCCTGAAATGGAATATTTATGTAAAATGCAGACTTGGTATTTACTGGGCATGGCAGGCTCGGGGGTGACATCACTGAGAACCATTCAGGACCCGCCCCCCACCCCCATTTAACCACAATGTCCATGTCCCTGTAGCATTGCCTGTCATGGCTCGCAAGCCTTAACCCTGGGCTGTGAACCCTCTCCCACGCCCAGCTCTCCTGCTCTGCCGGGCTCACAAGGTCATTGCTCTGCAAACATGGCTTGGAAGTTCAAGCATCTGGCAAGATTGCCCCACTTGTGGGAAAGGCACACCTGTGAGCACCCATCGCGACCCCCCACAGCCAGTACAGAGGACTGCGCACAGCCGCTCCAGGGGAGGGGATTAGGGGGTCAGTAGGAAGCATGCATGGAACTCTTTCCCTGCTCAGCAAGCCCAGTTAAACCAACACGGCTGCCTATGGGACTCACCTTACCAGCCCTGAAAGAGAAATAACAGGCTTTCTGCCAAAGCCCCAGCCCTGAGTACACAGGGACATGGAACCGCTCCCACATATCACACAAAACACACACAGCACACACTGACTGGACCTGAGGCTTCTACGGAAAACTACTGATGCGCAAATGGAATGGGGTCGCCTGGTCTGAGATGTCCGCCCCGTCAAACTGAGGCCTTAAGTTGCCGTAAGTTACATCACTCCCCACGTCCCCAGCGATGTAATTACATCTACTTAACGCCGTGTCTACCCCGCACTGTCGGCGGGAGCGCGCTCTCCCACCAACATAGCTTCTGCCTCTCGTTGAGGTGGAGTAATTACACCAATGGGAGAGCGCTCTCCCATCCACGAAGTGCGTCTTCACCAGACCTGCTAAAGCAACGCTGGGGCATCTATCGCAATGGTAGTGATGACAAGCCCTGAGACTCTTCATTATCACAACCATCCAGCAATGTGGGTGCCCTACGTATTCTGCAGGAGGCACTACGCAGTCTCCAGATGAGGGTGGAGGACTATGTGACCCTGTCTCAGCCAATGGCACCACACTAACCACATGTTAGCCAGCTGAAATACCCACAAGAGCCAAATCCTCAAGTGATGTAAACTGGCACTGCTCCCTGGAGCTCTGCTGATTTACACCATCACCCCATCCCAAGAGGAGCTGTGCCCAGTTACATCACCTAAACCTCACACCATAACTTACTAGCAAATGCATCATAAGAACATAAGAGTGGCCACACTGGGTCAGACCAAGGGTCCATCAAGCCCAGTATCCTGTCTTCTGACAGTGGCCAACGGCAGGTGCCCCAAAGGGAATGAACAGACAGGTAATCATCAAGTGATCCATGCCCTGTCACCCAATCTCAGCTTCTGGCAAACAGAGGCTAGGGGCACCATTCCTGCCCATCCTGGCTAATAGCCATTGATGGACGTATTCTCCATGAATCTATCTAGCTCCCTTTTGAACCCTTGTTATAGTTTTGGCCTTCACAACACCCTCTGGCAAGGAGTTCCGGAGGTTGATAGTACGTTGTGTGAAAAAATACTTTCTTGTGTTTAAAGAAAAGGAATACTTGTGGCACCTTAGAGACTAACAAATTTATTTGAGCATAAACTTCTATGAGCTACAGCTCACTTCATCGGATGCATGTAGTGGAAAATACAATGGAGAGATTTTATATACACAGAGAACATAAAACAATGGGTGCTACCATACACCATGTCAAGGTTCCTTCCCCATTCTGTACTCTAGGGTACAGATGTGGGGACCTGCATGAAAGACCCCCTAAGCTTATTCTTACCAGCTTAGGTTAAAAACTTCCCCAAGGTACAAACTTTGCATTGTCCTTGAACCGTATGCTACCAGCACCAAGCGTGTTAACAAAGAACAGGGAAAGAGCCCACATGGAGACATCTTCCCCCAAAATATCCCCCCAAGCCCTACACTCCCTTTCCTGGGGAAGGCTTGATAAAAATCCTCACCAATTTGTACAGGTGAACACAGACCCAAACCCTTGGATCTTAAGAACACTGAAAAATCAATCAGGTTCTTAAAAAAAGAATTTTAATTAAAGAAAAGGTAAAAGAATCACCTCTGTAAAATCAGGATGGTAAATACCTTACAGGGTAATCAGATTCAAAACACAGAGAATCCCTCTAGGCAAAACCTTAAGTTACAAAAAGACACAAAAACAGGAATATACATTCCATCCAGCCCAGTTTATTTTACCAGACATTAAACAAAAGGAAATCTAACGCATTTCTAGCTAGATTACTTACTAACTAACAGTTATATGGTTTGTAAGTTGTGTTTGTTTTAAACCTGCTACCTATTAATTCATTTGATGGCCCCTTGTTCTTGTCTTATGAGAAGAAGTAAATAACACTTCCTTATTTACTTTCTCTATCCCTCTCATGATTTTATAGACCTCTATCATATCCCCCCTTAGTTGCCTCTTTTCCAAGATTAAAAGTCCCACCCAGTCTTCTTAATCTCTCCTCATATGGAAGCTGTTCCATACCGCTAATAATTTTTGTTGCCCTTTTCTGAACCTTTTCCAATTCTAATATATCTTTTTTGAGATGGGGCGAACATTTCTGCATGCAGTATTCAAGATGTGGGCATACCATGGATTTATATAGAGGCAACATGATATTTTCTGTCTTATTATCTATCCCTTTCTTAATGATTCCCAACATTCTGTTCACTTTTTTGACTGCGACTGCACATTGAATGGATGATTTCAGAGAACTCTCCACAATGACTCCAAGATCTCTTTCTTGACTGGTAACAGCTAATTTGGACCCCATCATTTTATATGTATATTAGGGATGATGTTTTCCAATGTGCATTACTTTGCATTTATCAACATTAAATTTCATCTGCCATTTTGTTGCCCAGTCACCCAGTTTTGTGAGATCCTTTTGTAGCTCTTCGCAGTCTTCCTGGGACTTAACTATCTTGAGTAGTTTTGCATCATCTGCAAATTTTGCCACCTCACTGTACCCCTTTTTCCAGATCGTTTATGAATATGTTAAATAGGACTGGGTCCAGTTCAGATCCCTGGATGATACCACTGTTTATCTCTCTCCATTCTGAAAACTGACCATTTTTTCCTACCCTTTGTTTCCTATCTTTTAACCAGTTACCAATCCATGAGAGAACCTTCTCTCTTATCCCATGACTGCTTATTTTGCTTAAGAGCCTTTGGTGAGGGACCTTGTCAAAGGCTTTCTGAAAATCTAAATACACTATATCCACTGGATCTCCTTTGTCCACATGCTGGTTGACCCCCTCAAAGAATTCTAGTAGCATCAATCAAGCATGTTCTATTTCTTCAGCCTCTCAAGATAGAGGATGGACTCATCTGTTCCTCAGTTACTGGTTGAAAAAGTTTTGCTTTTTGTGTCCAACAGATTCCCTACAATATAAGGGATTTTTTTTTTTTTTGGTATTTCAAAAAAGATTTAAAAGGGCAAACAGCATCTTGGTTTTAAGTTTTTAAAAAGATTGAAAAGTTGAGAGATGACATTCTTACAGGGTAGGTTATTTGGACAGTAAGAGCTCTGTGTCCAACTGGTTTCCAGAAGAATTTAGGACTTTCACATTTTGTTTCTTTGTTTGGTCTTGTTTAAATGTTTCCCGAAGCTCCTCTCCTAAAAGCTGTGTCTCCATGGGCTGGGATGTTAACCATTAAGAAAATGACTCCCAACCTTTTAACATACTGAAAAGAAGGCAAGCAAGCCAGTGGTGACATCAAAGTTGGATTGATGGAAAGCCCCTAAGCCCATAAACCCTTCTTACTTTAATTGGTGTTAAAACAAAGATAATCTTATCTCAGCCCTTATAAAAGAGGAGATAGGATGGACTCTCTAAAAGCCCGTCTAAAAGCCCTCATAAAATTGGCAAACATTCCATGTCCAGAGCCCCAAGGAACCAGCTTTAATCGTGAAGGAAACATAAAACTATAAAAGGAGCTTTCCTGAAACAGAACCCTTCAAAACCGCCTGCCCTTCTTCCTGCTTCCATCCCTCAGCCAGTGCCTTGGAAAGGCAGAGACAGACTGACAGACAGACAAAGGGGGAGACAGACAGGGACAGGCAGTGCCTTCCCGGCTTTTACCTGGGGGTAACTAACACATGTGAGCTATCCTGAGGTCTGAGGCCCAGGCCTGCACCCCTGCAGGATTTCTCTCAGAGTAAAACAAAAGGGCCAAGATCCCATGGTGGTTTTAACCAGGTGAAAACACCCCTTCCTTAGAAGTGAAGGCAAGGCCTCAGGCAGGGTTTTGATACATAGTTGTGACTGAGGGCAGAGCGTGGTCTGGCAAAACGCTGGGAGATGGGGAAGAGACAGGCTGACACCAAAATCAAAATGGAGTATGCTGCCAATTAGATACATAGACATTGAAATGGTGTCAGCAGAATCAGCATCAGGATGTACAGATCTATTGGTCGCTGGGCTAAGCACTTGCAGCTCCCAGTGCCTTAAACTGGATTTGTGGGTGCTTAGCTGTGTGAGCTGTAGTTCACGAAAGCTTATGCTCAAATAAATTTGTTAGTCTCTAAGGTGCCACGAGAACTCCTTTTCTTTTCGCGAATACAGACTAATACGGCTGCTACTCTGAAACCTGACATTTGTCCGTCAGTCAGTCGGCCCACACTCCATGTCCCATTTCTGTCCCTGCAGTGTCTGATCATGTCCCAATATGATGGTGCACACGGGGAGGATGTCTCTGGCTCTCCCCTCTCGCTGGGTGTCTGGTGAGCTGGTTCCTATGCTGGTGCCATGGGCAGACTGGCTGATGCGGGGTTTGTAGTTGGGTCTGAAGGAACTGAGGTTCCTTCCCTCCTGACGCCCTCCAGGAGTGAGCGCCAGGTTTGTTGGCCAGTCCCGCAGGAAGTTCTGTCTCCTGCCCACACAGGTCACACGCTGGAGGCTGGTAGTGCCACTGTCTCAGTGCAATGTGGCTGCTATCGCAGCATGTCATCTGCATGTTGCTCACATTTTATGTCCACTGTCTCCCCCACTGACTCCACACAGATGGGACAAAGGGTTCGCCACTGTTGAAAGCTTCAGAGGCAGACGAGCAGACGCTCATGACTCTCCAGGTGTGGCCAGAGTGGAAAAGAGGAGTGACAGAAGCGCCCTAAAAGTGTGTGTGGGGGGGCAACAGTCGCCTGAACCATGGCCTCGCCCCCGCATCACCCCTTCCCCCTGAGCCCCCACCCTTTCCCCCTGAGCCCCGACCCTCACACAGCCTCTTCTCTCGAGGTCCCACTCCCGCACCGTCTCTTACCCCCAAGACCCTGCCCACCGCTCGCTCCTCTCCGCCCCCTCCCTCCATCGCTGGCCCTAACAGCTGATAAAAAGTGGGGGGGCATAGTTCTCCCACTTTTAAAAGGCACGGCCCCCGGCCCACCCTGTTCTACCACCCCTGGTGGAAAGGCTGAAGTTATCTCCTCACCATCCCACTGACCCCACCACTCTTCTGAGTCCTCTGACCAGTCTATGGTCAGCCATACCAAAGGCCATGGAGAGGCCCAGCAACAGGTATTTGCACATCTGGCTATGTCCATGCAGGAGCTCCCAGTGCCATCTCTGCTCCATGTCCTTTCCTACAGCCTGATGGGAAGGAGCCCAGGAAACTGGCCACAGCTCAGTGGAAGTGGAGGTCCCTCTGGGTAAGCTCTCCAATTAGCTTGCTGAGACAGGGAGGTTAGTACTGAGCCATTGCTGGGGAGGTGATTTGCAATGAGTGTGACCAGGCTATGGTGTGCTTTTGGGTGGCGCACAGATTTTCCCCTCAGAGGGGATCTCAGTTAGCAGGGCCTTGACCTCTGGCATTGGACAGGAAGGCATGGATCACAGCAGCAGCTGGAGACTCAGTTTCCCTGAAGAGCCATTTGGATTTCTGCTGTGTGAAGGAGCTGAAATCAGGAAGGAAAGGTGCTGCGATGCGGTGCACACCTTGTGCTGTCCTGAGAGGCAACTTGGATGCAGGTGAGGAGGAAACTAATAGTTCTTGTGGTGGGAGGTACTGGACCCAGGAGCTGAGTAGAGATGTCAGGTGATGCTACGGTGGAGCCTGCTCTTCCCCACCAGCACCCAGGAAAGGAGTCCCACTGCCACTTGTGTTATCTTCCTTCCTGCTTCACCTGCACTGGGGTGTCAGGGAACAGGGCTAGAGGCTAAAGGCAGAATCACACCTGGGCTCTACCATGCACCATTCACAGTGGACCAGATCTGAAGCTCCCTGGCGGTCAGGGGGCAGGCTTTGGCTTGGGCCATCCGTACACAGAACTGTCGTCAATTTTCAGTATCAGGATGGAGAAGAAAGTAGAGCTCTCTGTCAAGGCCACTCGGAGACCCTGCTGGGAAATCTGCCCTGGGAAAAGGAGTGTGTTAACAAATATGGACACCACTAAGCACCTGGGGGAAAGATTTAAAAACTTGCCAGCTGTTTACCAGCTAACAGCCCGTAAAAACAGCTTAACTCTCTGTCTGCACTGGGTGCTAAGCAGGGCTTACAGATGTGTTCATTACAAGGGATAGTTATCACATTTTAAAACAGCACTCAGCTCCCCAGTTGAGGAAGGGAACCCCAGAGGACAAGGGAAAACAACCTCGTCCAGCCTGGAGAAAGCAACATGAGGAGCCTGACTCACTGAGTGAATAACAATGTCAAATGGAAACCGCGGCCCCACCTCTTCCAGCAAGAGAGGCAAGGTGAATTCCTCTCTGCTGAGGCCACCTCCACATTACAAACTGTACACAAGTTACGTCAGCAGACAGAAACCAAAGTTTGTATATCACGTGGGTGCATGCATACTTGGTAGCTTGTGTTGGTACTGTACATACTCACTAGTGTCAAAGCAAAGTGCAGTGCACCACAGGTGAGTAACCCGGTGCACCACATGCTGCCATCAGGCACAATGCCTTTTTGGAAATTTTCATAATGTGTTGTGGGATACAAATGATGCACCCAGGGATCTCTGGGAGCTAGGGGCCAAGTTCCCAGCATGCAACTTTCTCCAGCCCATAATGTCATCTATTTCCCATAATTTTTGTGCCTTTTTAAAAAATCCCACAAACCCGTGTGGCACTTTTCTATCAGCACCATCTCTGACAGAAGCATGGTGCCTGCAGAGCTCTGCACTACTCTCATGAACATTGCAAATACAGGACATGCGATTCTCCTGTCTCTGCAGACCTGCAAGAAGTGCTGCAACAACAGGGGACATGAGGATTTCTTCAAGGACAGTTTGCTGAGGGACACAGTAAAAAAACAATTAAAGCTTGCTGGTGGCATTCATGGACCACTTGCAGACTGTGGAGCACCGCTTCTGGGCTCAAGAAATGAGCACACTGACTGGTGGGATCACATTATAATGCCGGTTTGGGATGATAATCAGTGGCTGCAGAACTTTTGGATGCAAAAGGCCACATTTCTGGACCTGTGTGCTGTGCTCGCCCCAGCCGTACAGTGCATGGACACCAGAATGAGAGCTGCATTGTCATTGGAGAAGCGAGTGGCGATTGCACAGTGGAAGTTTGGCACACTGGATGCATCAGTGGAACATCATTTTGGAGTTGGAAAATCCACATTAGGTGTTGTTGTCATGCAAGTGAACAGGGCCATTAATTGTCTCCTCATACACATGCCTATGACTCTTGGCAATGTGCAAGACGTAGTGGACGGATTTTCAGCAATGCAGTTTCTGAATTGCAGTCGGATGACAGACGGCACACATATCTCCATTTTGGCACCACCTTGCCACAAAGTACATCAACAGAAAGGGATACTGTTCTATGGTTATGCAAGTATCAGTGGATATCTGGGGCTGCTATTAATGTGGCTAGGTCAGGGAAGATGCACGATGCTCGCATCTTAAATGAGATCTTTAGTCAAGCAGAGAAAGGTATAACACAATCCAAGGGCTGGAAGCTGAAGTTAGGCAAATACAGAATAGAAATAAGGTGTACATTTTTAACGGTGAGGGTCATTAACCATTGGAAAAATTTACCAAGGTTGGGGTGGATTGTCCATCACTGACCATTTTTAAATCAAGATTAGATGTTTTTTTCTAAAAGATCTGCTCTAGGAATTATTTTGGGGGAAGTTCTCTGGTCTATGTTATGCAGGAGGTCAGACTAGATGATCACAGTGGTCCCTTCTGGCCTTGGAATCTTTATGAACACAGGACTGTTCAGAAAGCTGCAAGCAGGGACATTCTTTCCCAACTGGCCGATTATCATTGGTAATATGGAAACAGGGGGACCAGCCTGCTGTTCGTGCCACTGGCTCACGAAGCCATACACTGGCCATCTTGACAGGACCAAGGAAAGATTCAACTACTGGCTCAGCAGGTGCAGACTGACTGCTGAACGTGCTTTTGGTTGACTGAAAGGATGGTGGCCGTGTTTATTCACTATATGGGATCACAGTAAAAAAAAAAATGTCCCAATGGTTAAAGCTGCCTGTTGTGTCCTGCATAATATCTGTGAGGCAAAGGGGGGAACCTGCCTCAAGGGTGGAGGTGGAGCGGCTGTCTGCTGACTTTGTACAGCCAGACACAAGAACCATTGCAAGATCTCAGTATGTAGCTATGTGTTGAGGGAGGCTTTGAAAGAGCACGTTAGTGGTCAGCCACAGTCGTGTTCTGTGCTAGAGTGTTTTCTGGGCCTGGAGCTGGGGGTGCTGCTATGAACTGTGTAGTGCTAGCTGTATATTTATAAATAGGACTGGATGTTTTCCTGAAGCTATGTCCCAGGGTGCTTGGTGTGCATTTACAAGGGTTTGTCTACGCTTAAACCACTACAGCGGCAGAACTGCAGCATTGTAGTGCTTCAGTGTAGACACTACCTACACTGACGGGAGGGATTCTTCCACTGGCATAGTAATTCACTTCCCTGAGATGCAGTAGCTAGGTCGACAGAAGAATTCTTCCATTGACCTAGCGCTCCCTATGCCGGGGGTTAGGTCGGCTTAACTATGTTGCTCAGGGATGTGGATTTTTCACACCCCTGAGAGATGTAGCTCTGCCAATGTAACCTGCAGACTGTAGACCAGCCCCAAGTCCTGTTTGCTTTGACTACTACTATGCATTCAACAGTATTTGTTGTAAACTAATAAAGATCTTTTGAGGCTCCAAAAATAGAACTTTATTGAGTGAGAAAGCCAATGCAGCTCAGTGTCTGTGAAGCTGTGGTTTCCCTTGCTGTTTGTCCCAGCGTGGAGCGGTAGGGAAAGGATGCGGCCCATGATGCATGTGGAATGTTGTGGGGTGTAAGGAGCAGCGACCAGGGAATTTTGAAACAACTGCAAAGGGCAGAGAGTTGGGGATTTCTAGACTTGTAGGTCAACCAGACTGCAGCATTTGGGTTTGCTGCCTGAGAAGTCCCATTATGTCCTGGTGCTTGTCCTGGGCCTTTTTCCTGTTTTCTGTTTCCTTCTCCATACTGTTGGTCATGCTGCCCCTCCAGGCCCTTTCTTTGTGGTTCAGGGCAGCACTGGCTTGCAAGATCTTTCAGAACATATCCTCCCTAGTCCTCTTCTTTCTCCTTCTCAGCAGGGTCAAGCGTTCTGTGGCGGGGGCACTCCTCAAGGCCATCACACCAGAAGCTGCTGGTAGAATCGAACAGATGTACCACTGGATTTGCAGTCACAATGGAAAGGGAAAGAGAAGTTTCAAAACTCCAAAACTTCAAAAATAAGACACGCAGTGCCAATGAACAGCACCGCTCTCCAGCCCCAGCCATGGTGCGTATGGTCTACCAGGGGCAAGGGGGGAAAAATGTTCTGTTGCATGAATCTATAAAGTATCAGTCCCTGTTCCGTGGATAGGAGTATGAGGCAATGGCACTGAGTACCAGCAGTTTCCCCCAGGCAGTGATGATTTCAGCTGATATCTCACTCCTGAGGGTCACAAAGCTGCTATTGGCACCCCAAAGCTGCCCAGGCCTGTATGCCACTAGTCTGTTTACTGCAATAGTGCCAGTCAAACTCACTGCAGAGTGGCATAGGAAAGTGCCCTACCACAGAGGAAGAAATAAGGCAGCCATCACTAGAAAGCCTGGGAGGGGATTGCAGAGTATCTCCATGAAAGGTTCCCCGAGATCTCTTAGGAGGATATAAGGGATACCTATGCACATAAACAAAGATGCCAACTCTGCCAACTCTGTTGTACCGCTGTCTCTTCTCATATAAGTAAATCAATGAAAAGTCGACATCTGTGACTTGTTAACTCAGGGATGGACCAGGCAGAATCTTTACATTTAAACACTGTAAAGAAAATTGCACATGCACACTTACCCGAGTTTCCTTCCCCTTCATCGGGCTCATTCTCGCTTACCTGGCAGGTCTGGCTAGCTTGTGATGGAATCCTGAGCAGGACCTGGCTTGTGGCAGGGCTGGAGCCCCCTGCTGCATCTTCCCATTCCTCCTCCTCCTCCTGTTCCTTCTCCTTTTCACTGTTTACATCAGGAGTCTCTGGCTCTGGCTCCTTCAACGTGACCATGATGGTCTGCATGGCGCTGGTGGCGTCTCCGCCAAGCATAGCTCATTGTAAAAGCAGCAGGTCTGGGGGTCAGCACCTGATCTATTGTTGGCTTCCCTGGCCTTGTAGTATTCCTGGAAAAGTTCCTTTGCTTTCATGTGGCACTGCTGCTGGTCCCTGACATACCCCTTTGACTGCATCCCCTGTGCAATCTGCTCGTTTCTGCGGTTGGTCCATAGCTGTGCCTGCCAGATTCTTCTCCCCACAGGCCCAGGAGATCCAATACCTCTTGCCTATTCCAGGCAGCAGCACAAATGCATGGAGCAGCAAGGTCAGCTGGGCAGTCAGACACAAGTTTGAGCTGCGAGGTGTGCTTGCCAAGGTGGGCAGTCAGGAAAAGACATTTCCAAAACATGCAGGGAATTTTCAAGGGGAGTGGGGATGGCTTTTGGTCTCTGTGACCCCTGGACAGAGGAGCTTACAATAGCGACCAGAGCTGTCACTGTTGCAGGGAATGGGGCACTGTGGGAGAGCTGCTGGAGAACTGGTAGGGTCGACACTGCTCATGCAGTGTCTACACAAACACTGTGTCAACCTCAGTAAGCCAACCGTGGCTCCATGCCCTTCGGGGAGGGGGTCTTGCTGTGTTGCTGTAAAGGGGTGCTTATGTCGCCCAGAGACAAATTTGGGTTGTAGACACGTGCACAGACAGGTCGATGTAAGACAACTTACATCAACATGACTTTGCGATGTAGGCCAGACCAGAACCGTCCACACAGGAAAGCCTGGCTGCCCACCGGAAGTCGGCCTGTCACAAAGAACCTCGTGACAGAGTGCAGTGCCCTCCTAGCTCAGCACAGGGCCGGCGCAGAGCGGTTCCTCCTGGAGCAGAGCGGAGACCTACTGGCACCCTGTCCAAACACAGTGGAGAGCGAACCCTACACAGCCCAGGGTCCTGAATGTTGCTAAGGGATCAGCAAGGCTTCTGGTTTTCAGGATTTAATTTCCTTTTTTCAGGGTTTCATAGAATATCAGGGTTGGAAGGGACCTCAGGAGGTCATCTAGTCCAACCCCCTACTCAAAGCAGGACCAATCCCCAACTAAATCATCCCAGCCAGGGCTTTGTCAAGCCTGACCTTAAAAACTTCCAAGGAAGGAGATTCCACCACCTCCCTAGGTAACACATTCCAGTGTTTCACCACCCTCCTAGTGAAAAAGTTTCTCCTAATATCCAACCTAAACCTTCCCCACTGCAACTTGAGACCATTACTCCTAGTTCTATCATCTGCTAACACTGAGAACAGTCTAGATCCATCCTCTTTGGAACCCCCTTTCAGGTAGTTGAAAGCTCCTATCAAATCCCCCCTCATTCTTCTCTTCCGCAGACTAAACAATCCCAGTTCCCTCAGCCTCTCCTCATAAGTCATGTGTTCCAGTCCTCTAATCATTTTTGTTGCCCTCCGCTGGACTCTTTCCAATTTTTCCATGTCCTTCTTGTAGTATGGGACCCAAAACTGGACACAATACTCCAGATGAGGACTCACCAATGTTGAATAAAGGGGAACGATCACGTCCCTTGATCTGCTGGCAATGCCCCTACTTATACATCCCAAAATGCCATTGGCTTTCTTGGCAACAAGGGCACACTGTTGACTCATATCCAGCTTCTTGTCCACTGTAACCCCTAGGTCTTTTTCTGCAGCACTGCTGCCGAGCCATTCAGTCCCTGGTCTGTAGCGGTGCATGGGATTCTTCCGTCCTAAGTGCAGGACTCTGCACTTGTCCTTGTTGAACCTCATCAGATTTCTTTTGGCCCAATCCTCAAATTTGTCTAGGCCCCTCTGTATCCTATCCCTACCCTCCAGCATATCTACCTCTCCTCCCAGTTTAGTGTCATCTGCAAACTTGCTGAGGGTGCAATCCACACCATCCTCCAGATCATTTATGAAGATATTGAACAAAACCTGCCCCAGGACCAACCCTTGTGGCACTCCACTTGATACCAGCTGCCAACTACACATGGAGTCATTGATCACTACCAGTTGAGCCCGACAATCTATCCAACTTTCTATCCACCTTATAGTCCATTCATCCAGCCCATACTTCTTTAACTTGCTGGCAAGAATACTGTGGGAGACCGAGTCAAAAGCTTTCCTAAAGTCAAGGAACAACACGTCCACTGCTTTCCCCTCATCCACAGAGCCAGTTATCTTGTCGTACAAGGCAATTAGATTAGTCAGGCATGACTTGCCCTTGGTGAATCCATGCTGACTGTTCCTGATCACTTTCTTCTCCTCTAAGTGCTTCAGAATTGATTTCTTGAGGACCTGCTCCATGATTTTCCCAGGGACTGAGGTGAGGCTGACTGGCCTGTAGTTCCCAGGATCCTCCTTCTTCCCTTTTTAAAAGATGGGCACTACATTAGTCTTTTTCCAGTCATCCGGGACTTCCCCCAATCGCCATGAGTTCTCAAAGATAATGGCCAATGGCTCTGCAATCACATCCGCCAACTTCTTTAGCACTCTTGGATGCAGCGCATCCGGCCCCACAGACTTGTGCTCGTTCAGCTTTTCTAAATAGTCCCGAACCACTTCTTTCTCCACAGTGCGCTGGTCACCACCTCCCCATGCTGTGCTGCCCAGTACAGTAGTCTGGGAGCTGACCTTGTTCGTGAAGACAGGGGCAAAAAAAGCATTGAGTACATTAGCTTTTTCCACATCCTCTGTCACTATGTTGCCTCCCACATTCAGTAAGGGGCCCACACTTTCCTTGACTTTCTTCTTGTTGCTAACATATCTGAAGAAACCCTTCTTGTTACTCTTAACATCTCTTGCTAGCTGCAACTCCAGGTGTGATTTGACCTTCCTGATTTCACTCCTGCATGCCTGAGCAATATTTATTTTTAGCAATTTTTGAATAGTATGTGGCTGTTCAAAATTGAGTTTTGGGGTGGGCTTTATCTCTGTATATACTGTAATGATTAATGTTGTAATAAGTAATCTCTTTGTAATATTCCCTAGTACGCTTTAATGTAGCACTCAGGAGCCTTTAGTGTGCAACAGCAGGGTCTGCATAGACCAATTCATGCACAACATGCCAGTGTGCTTTAGAAATCACACCCCCATAATCCACATTGCTGCTCCGTGTAGACAAGCCCTCACATATATGTAACCTTTTTTGGTGTCTTTCTAGTATTCGATTGGATAAACTCTGATTTCACTGGGCATGTGTTATCAGTGTTCATCAGTTAAAACCGAAAATCAGAACCTTATGTTCAGAGCACCTATAGAATATAAAACCCTCCTACACCATGAGGTCTCTGGGAACAGACCCTGCACCGAGGACAGAGTTTGGCTGGACTAAGACCCTGATACACTACGGAAACCTCAGAATGACTTAGGTGAATTTTGCCTGTGAGCATTAATGAATCAATTAAACAAACAAACCATGCATCCAGGCATCATCATACATGTGGACAAGGGTGATCCAGTGGATACAGTGTACTTGGACTTTCAGAAAGCCTTTGACAAGGTCCCTCACCAAAGACTCTTAGGCAAACTAAGTAATCATGGGATAAGAGGGATCCCATACTGATCAATCATTGATCAGTAACTGGATAAAAGATAGGAAACAAAGATAGGAATAAATGATCAGTTATCACAATGAAGAAAGGCAAATAGTGGGGTCCACCAGGGGTCTGTGCTGTTCAACATATTCATAAATGATCTGGAAAAAGGGGTGAACAGTGAGGTAGCAAAATTTGCAGATGATACAAAATTACACAAGATAGTTAAGTCCAAAGCAGACTGTGTAGAGTTACAAAGGGATCTCACTAAACTGGGTGACTAGGCAACAAAATGGTAGGTCACATTCAACACAGATAAATACAAAGTAATGTACATTGGAAAACATAATCCCAGCTCTACTTAGAAAATGTTGGGGTCATAGAATCATAGAATATCAGGGTTGGAAGAGACCTCAGAAGGTCATCCCCACCCCTGCTCATAGCAGGACCAACACCCACTAGGTGTTAATAGTCCATCAACAGCTATTAGCCAGGATGGTCAGGGACGCAACTCCATGCTTTGGGTGTCCCTAAACCTCTGACTGCCAGAAATCAGGACTGGATAATTGCCCTGTTCTGTTCATTCCTTCTGAAGCACCTGGCACTGGCCACTGTCAGAGACTGGATACTGTGATAGATGAGCCACTGGTATAACCCAGCATGGCCATTCTTATGATCCCACTACTGCTCTCCTCACGTAGTGCTGGATTCCTCTCTCGGCACTCTCAGGGTCAGAACCTTCTCTGCATCTCCTGCCATTGAGACAACCACTCTGCAGAAAACTCACTGATTATTTGCAAATCTTAGATGAAAATTTACCTTTGTATCCCTACTGTGATGGGGCCACCTAAGTGCCCAGATTAGACAGACAGAGAGATAGACCTTGCCATTTATCTCTACCTCCACTATTAATCTTAAGTAGGAGCAGAGAGGTTATTTTACCTCTATATTTGACACTGGTGCAACCGCTGGTGGAATCCTATGTCCAGTTCTGGTGCCAACAATTCATGAACGATGTTGATAAACTGGAGAGCACTCAGAGAAGAATCATGACAATGATTAAAGGATTAGAAAACCTGCCTTACCGTGAAAGACCCCAGGAGCTCAATCTATTTAGCTTAACAAAGAGAAGGTGAAGGGGTGACTTGATCACTATCTATAAGTGTCTACAAGGGGAATATTTAATAATGGGCTCTTCAGTCTAGTAGGAAAAGGTCTAGCAAGATCTAAATTGAAGCTAGCCAAATTCAGACTGGAAATAAGGCATAACTTTCTAACATTGAGGGTAATTAACCATTGGACCAATTTACCAGTGGACATGGTGGATTCTCCATCACTGACAATTTTTAAATTAAGATTGGAAGTTTTTCTCAAAGATCTGTTCTAGCAATACTTTTGTGGAAGTTCCCTGGCCTGTGTTATACAGGAGATCAGATTAGATGATCACAAGGTCCCTTCTGGCCTTGGAATCTATGAAGTCTGTCACACATTACAATCCAGGCTGCTTCAATTGTTGCTATAAATGTGAAGTCACGTGACAGCTCCGCAGTGTCTGAGAGGGTCCATTCCTCAGGCAGAGAGTACTAATGGGTCAGATCCTGTATGTCGGCTGCTCTGTTTTCCTGCACTGTCTCCCAAGGGTCCAACACACATTTTCCCATCTATCTTGTGGAGGTAGTTGAATGCTGATGGTTGGAATTCCCATTTTGCAAGCCCCCTCTAATGAGTTCCCAGCTCACTCCTGCTCTCTTGACTCCCTGGTTATTGACTCCGGACTGTGCATAAGCCCATGGAGAGGTGGGTAAACATGCCCTTGGAAATGAGGTTATGCAAACATGCTACTGCTGCACTGTTGGCCTGCGTGTCAAAAGAGTCATTTATACCAGGAGTACAAAAGTCAAACCATTGTTTGTATAAACAGCCGAGGGAACAAACTGGATTTTTCTCCCACTAAATTCACTGACTGCACTAGATCAATCACACTTGACCACAACAGTCAACTTTTCCAAAGCGCGGTCCCAAAGGGCTGTCATTCAGTCAGGACAGGGTGCTAAGCCAATCCACTTCTTCACTTCTACTTTGAAAGCCTGCCCTTTTCTGCCAGCTTTGATTTACTTTTTATAGACAAGCTTCTGGCTCTCAAACATTTTAAAAGCTTCAAAAATGACCTGATCACAAACTGCCTCAATAGCCCTAGCTAGCAACAAACCACCAAGGAAAGACACAGAAAGAATCATAAGGACTCGGCCACATCACCACCATGCAGGAGAGAGCAAGTGCCACAGAGGCAGGGAGTGATAAAAGCAGATCTTCACAATTGCCAGTCTCCCAGCATTCAGATCTTCACCCAGGCTGATAGCCAGCCTTTGCCTCTTTGCCAGCGCAATGGATGCCTGCAGAATTCTGGGCCTATATCTCTGACCCTGCAAAATGAATTTGACACACAAATTAGAATACTTGTGCCTCCAGATACCCAATGTGTGCCAGCTGATACACAGCACAGTTTGGAGCCCATAATCCAGTGAAGGTGCAAATTTACAGGCAAAAGCAGTACTTGCTAAAGGCAGGCCAACCTTCTGAGAATATGAGGCTATGTGAAATGGTGGCCAATCTAAAATCAATGTTAGCGAAGGTTGGGGAAGGAATGGATGCTCCAGCTCTCAGGAGTTAAGAACATAAGAACGGCCATACTGGGTCAGACCAATGGTCCCTTTAGCCCAGTATCCTGTCTTCCAACAGCGGCCAATGCCAGGTGCATCAGAGGAAATGAACAGAACAGGAATCATCAAGTCATCCATTCCCAGTCATCCACTCCCAGCTTCTGGCAAACAGATGCTAGGGACACTCAGAGCATGGGTTGCAACCCTGCCCTTCCTGGCTAATAGCCATTGATTGACCTATCCTCCAGCAACTTATCTAGTTCTTTTTTTAACCCAGTTATACTTTTGGCTTTCACAACATCCCCTGGCAATGATTTTCACAGGTTGACTGTGCACTGCGTGAAGAAGTACTTCCTTTTGTTTGTTTTAAACCTGCAGCCTATTCATTTCATTGTGTGACCCCTGGGTCTTGTGTTATGTGAAGGAGTAAATAACACTTCTTTGTTTACTTTCTCCACACCAGTCATGATTTTATAGGCCTCCATCATGTCCTCCTCTAGTCGTCTCTTTGCCAAGGTGAAAAGTCCCAGTCTTTTTACTCTCTCCTCATACAGAAGCTGTTCCATACCCCTCATCGTTTTTGTTGCCTTTCTCTGAACCTTTTCCAATTCCAGTCTATCTTTTCTGGGATGGGATGACCAGACCTGCACATGAGTGTATCATGGATCACAGTGGCACTATGATATTTTCTGTCTTGTTATCTCTCCCTTTCCTAATGGTTCCTAACATTCTGTTAACTTTGTTGACTGCTGCTGCACAGTGAGCAGATGTTTTCAGAGAACTGAGATGTGTCCCCTTTTCCCCCCCCAAGTGAGGCATAACTAGAATTCCAAGGCCTGCCATTACATATAGTCTACTCTATACCATCTATTATCAATCTATCACTTTACATAACAGCAATCACTAAGGTATTTAAGCACTGTACAAAACCGAAGTACACAACAGCAGCATAGTGTTCTGACCGATATGAGTATTTATATTACACATACTAAAACTAGGTAAAAAAAAACCAGTGTAAACAAAGTCAAGCACTCAAAAGTTAGGAAATGCGAGTATCACGGTCATCCGTGCAACTTTAATTCTGGCCCCTTGTGCATATACAGCATGATACAGTCTTTAATTATATTTTATCTCATATTATTTTTTCCTTCGGACCCCTGCCTCATTCAGTACACAGGATGGAGCATGCTCCAGGAACGCACCGGGGTTTTGCTGTGAAGAAGGCAGTTGTGTGTACAGCACCTCAGTCACTGTATGAGCCGGAAGGTGCACAAAGAATGAGAGTGGGTTTCAGGGGGTTACAGGTAAGACAGGTGAATACCAGACAGGAGAATTTTCTGGCTCTGCTTTTAGCACAGAGTTCCTAGGTGATGTTGCACAGGTTGCTAAAATGAAAATATTTGCAGGGGTGTGTGTGTGTGTGTGTGTGTGTGTTCCTCATTTTCTGGGTGCTCAATGTGAGATACTGGGGGGCCTGATTCTTAGCAGTGCTGAGCACCCACAACTGCACCTTGTTGATTGGTCTTGCGGTTGGCTAGCAACCAGGTAGTCCTGACATCGGATCCAGTCTCTGCCACAGCATCACTATAGGGCCCTGGAAAGTCTTTCAGTCCCTGGTCTCCCCTTCTGTAAAATGGGGGTGAGGATCCTAACTCACCTGCCTCACAAAGCAGTGTTGCAAAGAGTGATTAGTTACTGTCAGTCCTACGAGTTGAACATAGAAAGCACTATAAAAAGCAAAATTTGCGGAAAAATCTGCCCCCTCCAAAGGTGGGTGCCCAATCACTGAGGCACCCCAGACTAGTGGATAAGTATCCACAGGAGATGGGTAGGGGAGGTTAATGCATTGACTTCACACTGTTAGTTGGTTCATCCAAACTTTCCTGAACATCCCAATGTAGACAAGCCCTTAGATGTGGCAGATTCTTTCGGAGGGGCTGGGGCAGGATGGAGTAGACTTGGCTCAGATGTACTGGAAAGCTGGGTTCTAGTCTAGGTTTGTATAATCTCTCGGTGAGATTAGAGCCGTGGTGCCCAAACTTTTCCTGTCACCCTCCCACCCCCTTACCAGTAATGGAATTTGCCTGCACCCCCCTCCATTACTGCATGGTTGGCTCAGCAGAGGAGCCTGGGCTGATCACAGAGCTGGGGGCAGAACTGTGGATGGGGGAGGAGCCGGGACTCGGGGCGGAGATGGCCTGGGGGCAGGGAGAGAATGAGGGCAGAGCTGGATGGGCGACAGAGTGGCATTGTGGCTGGGGTTGGGCTGGGGGCAGAGCAGGGGTGGAGTGGAGCTGTGGCTGGGGATGGAGCTTGGCAGGGGGCGGGGTGGAGCTGCAGATGGGGGCGGAGCTTGGCAGGGGGCGGAGTGGAGCTGTGGCTGGGGGCGGAGCATGGCAGGGGCGGAGTGGAGCTGTGGCTGGGGGCGGAGCTTGGCAGGGGGCGGAGTGGAACTGTCGCTGGGGGCAGAGCTGGAGATGGAGTTGAGCTGTGTCTGGAGCAGGAGCGGAACTGAGTGGTGCTCCCTCCCTGCCCCCATGCTGAGCTGTCCTGGGCCCCGTCGTCCACCTCCCCCAAACCCCCAAATATTTCTCTGCACCCGTCTAGGGGGGCGCGCCCCATGGTTTGGAGACCACTGGGTTAGAGGGCTTATTCAATAACAAGGGTTGTGAAGGCCTAACACTAGTCAATAGATTAAATCAGACTTGAACTTAAGTCCCCATTTCAGTGCACCTTCCTCCAGGCCAAAGGAAGCTTCAATTGGGGAAAGCAGCACCAACACCGGTAATAATAATTCTGTCTATGTTCCATCCAGAGCAGTGCTACATGGCAAGATGCCGGTGGGATGCATATAGAACGTCCGGGATTTTCAGAAACAAGCTGTACTGAGCAAAACACAGATGGGAAACAGCAATTTTCAATAATTCATAATCTTAACTTGCTCAAATATGAATGGATTTACCCAGGGCCATTAAAAGGCACCTCCCCGACCTGAGGGCTTTTTCCCTACCAAATTTCAAACTCTTGCTGCAAACTATAGATGTGTTAGAGCTGGGGTTTTTAAAATAAACTAAACTTAAAAAACATAAGTAATTTTAGAATGGAACGTGTTAGGCAAGCTCAATACAGGGGGTCCCCAATAGCTTCAATGTGAGTGGCACCAGGGTGCCTGAGTGCTGAACTATGGCCCAGTCTGTGTGCATTTAAGAATAAATATCTATGAAACTTGTCTTTGCAATCCCTGTTATTCCATAGCTCTCTGTATACATCTCCTATGTTCTGCCTCTCCACAAAAATCCCAGGCACCCTATGTGTGACTTGGCCAGGGGCATTGGGCAGGAGAGGTGAGCATAGCATGGGGAAGGTGAAGGACATATGGAGAAGTTAAGAGCAGATACACATAGAGGGAGAAGAAAAAAGAGAGAGGGACATGGGGCACAGGAGATGTTCTTGGAAGGCAGCATAAGGTGCTGACAGATCTCAGGGTCAGGGTTAAGAAAACAAGGCAGTGAAAGCTGCAGAGATCCCACGGGGCTGAGGCTGACCTCACCTAGTGCTGCAGAAAGGACACACCACTCCACACATATGACATCCTTACGCGTCTCTCTGCATGCAAGTCTGACCCCACTCGCTCACTGAGAGCGTGCACAGCCCTGGAAGTTAGGGCGACGCTTGCAAATACACACCCAAGGGATACATCCGACTCATCGGGCTCCCCAGCAGATCCCATCAGTCAGTTCTCAGCCTCAAGCCCGGTCTGAGATCCATTTGAGCCGATAGCTCACCCCTCACCAAACCCTTTTAGGCCAATTCCTGCTCAGTGAGATAGCCTGAGCTTCCAAATTGCAGCTTTTCTAAGGAGCTCTCCTGGGATGCAGGTCATTGGTGGGACTGGCCCTCCTGGCTCCCTGACAACACTGCTGATGGGCTGAAGAGTTCTCCAGGGTCTGGAGCTATGCTCAGAGCTCTGTCCAATGAGACACTGACCTTAAGCCTTCTGCATTCACTTGATTCAACCTTGTCCACTACTGCTGGCATCCCCAGGGATCCGGGGTAGAGGGAATGCAGCTAAGCAATAGGTGTCTGTGTTTGTGTACGCAGGAGTGGGCACATGTGTGTTTGTATATGTGTGTGCGCATACATGTGTGGGTTTGTATCTGTATGTGCCGGCATGTGTGTCTGCACATGTGCACTGTGTGTGTGGTTGGGGGAAGGGAATTCGGTTTCACAGCTGGTTGACCCCATCAGCCATGCATGAAGGGTGTCTGGGTGAACAGAAAGGGGCTGCATGGTCCAATGGCTGTCACTGAGTGTAACCCACACAAGGCGGAAAATGCCTGGGCGGGGCGAATCCCAGACACTCAGCTCGCTCTGGGACCTCAGGAGCCTCATTTCCACGAGCTGTGCTGACCCCTCTTTCTCCCAGGCCTGCAGTTCCTCTCTTCCCCAGCTCATAGTGGCACCGCAGCTAGGATGGATCCGCTATAGCCGTTGTATGGATCTCGGCCTGCAAAGCTGTCCTGGACATCAGCCTCACTGCCATCCAACTCAGTAGCAAATGTTTGCTCAGCTTAGGGCCAACTCCTGCAGGCCCTAGGCAGCCAGCCCGGAAAGCTGACCCTGGGTGGCAGGACCTGCCTCAGATTCTGAACTAAGCTCATTGCTGGCCTACAGAAGTGCAGCTTCCCTGAGCTCAGCAGTGAATGTGACCCTTTGTGTTCTGGGCTCATCCAAGGGACATTGGGGGCTGGGAAGGGTCAGTGTGGAGAAAACATTCAGGTGAAATATTGCGTGCCAAGCCTGGCCCTGTCTGCTCAACCCACTGGTTTTCCACTCATCTGTGACAGAAAAAGACGAACTGACCACTTAATGAAAATTTGTGATGTGCACGCAGAATACAGTCCCAGCCTCTCATACAGTGGTTCTCAACCCGCAGGCCACTTGCAGCCCAATCAGTACACAGTTGCGGACCATCAGGGAGTATATATATTGTGTGGATGTGGCCCACATAACACAGAGAGAGCTGCCTATGTGGCCCACAATGGTAAATAGGTTGAGAACCACTGCTTTAATATATATACTTGCTGCAGGAAACGGGCCTCTTTTCCAAAGCTGAAAACAATTATGAGCAAAACTGATTGGAAGAAAAACTGTAAACCAAACAATGGAAAGGATAATTGAAAGTTCTTAAGAAGAGTTTCTAGAGTCCCCAAACCCCACAATTCCACAGTACAAAAGCAGGCTTTGTCAGTTAAAAAACAACCCTGGTCAAAAAGGGAAATGAAAGCGGCAGTAAAAAAAAAAAAAGGCATACAGCAACTGGCAAAAGTCAACACCAATGACTCTAAATTAGCATTATGAAATTCAGACAATTGATAAAGGAAGCTAAAGGTATCAGTGAAAAATCAATGACGTGTGGGTTTAAAGGGCAATAGGAAGGAATTCTCTCAATATATCAGGAACAAATGACATCCTAGCAATGGTGTACATCCATTACTATACCGGCATGGTCAAATTGCCCACAACAATGCAGAAGAGGCAGAAGTGTTTAATAAACATTTTTGTTCTGTGTTTGGAAAGGAGCAGGATGATGTACTCACAACGTACAGTGATCATGAAATACTTTCTATTCCATCAGAGACTAACAACAGCAACTGCTAAAGTTAGATATTTTTTAATCAGCAGAACCAGATAACTTGCATCCAAGAGTTTTAAAATAATTGGATGAAGAACCATCCAAGACATTAATATTGATTTTTAACAAATCTTGGAATGCTGGGAAAGTTACAGAGAACTGGAAAAAGCTAAAACTGTATCAACTTTATATTTTAAAAGGGTAACTTTAGGCCAGCTAGCATGCCATTGATCCTGGGCAAAACCATGGAAAGGCTGATATGGGACACAATCAATAGAATTAAATGGTGGAAGCATAATTAATTCCCATCATCATATGTTTATGGAAAACAGGTCTTATCAAATAAACTTTATGCCATTTTTTTATGAGATTACAAATTTGGTTGATAAAGGTAATTGTGTTGACATAGAACGCTTAGGCTTCTGTAAGGCACTTTATCTAATACTGCATACGATTTTAATTAAAAAATTCTGAAAAGGACCTAGGAGTCATGGCTGATAGCTAACTGAACATAAGCTCCCTGTGCGATACTGTAGCTAAGAAGGTGAAGCAATCCTGAGATGTATAAGCAGGGAAATGTTGTAGGAAGGTGGTGTGTTACCTCTGTATATGTATTGGTAAAATCATACTGGAATGATGTGTCCAGTTCTGGTGTTCACACTTCAGAAAGGATGTTGAAAAATCAGAAAAAACTACAAGAATGATTAAAGATGAAAGCAGCTCAATCTACTTACTTTATCCACAAGACGGTTAAGAGGTCACAGTCTATAAGTGGAGCTGAAATTTATATCCACGGATGTAATGTGGATATCCGCAGAGCTGCAGGGCTCTACCAGGAACCACAGCAGTGAAAGCAGCAGCATGCCAGGCTGCCCCCCCACACCCAGTGCACTAGTCACCACCTCCACACACCCAGTACACTAACCATCCACACACCCCCATACACACACAGTGTGCTGACTGCCCCCCCACACCCAGTGCATTAGCTACCCCCTCCACACACCCAGTACACTAACCATCCACATACCCCCATACACACACAGTGCGCTGACTGCCCCCCCGCACCCAGTGCATTAACCACCCCGCTATACACACCCGGTACAATAAACATCCACACACCCCCATACACACACAGTGTGCTGACTGCCCCCCCATACACCCAGTGCACTAGCCACCCCCTCCACACACCCAGTGCACTAATAACCCCTGCACACACCCAGAGCACTAACTAACCCCACACAGTACATTAACCATCCCACACATACACTGCAGTGCACTAAGCTTCCCCCTCTCATACCCATACACTGTGCACCTGACTTGTTTGGTGTTACAAGTCACCCAGGGAAGTATGGGAAGGAAAAGAGGAACAGTGGGTGGGATGTGGGAGCCCAGCCACCCCACCTGATCTATGCATGCAGCTCCCGGAGAGAGAGAGGCACAGAGAACTGCAGGTGTGGGAACAAGGGAGAAGACACCCAGTTAGTCAGGTGTGAGGCAGTGTCAGGACTCCCTAAACCAATCCCAGGACAAAGGGAAGGCCCCAGGGAAGCTATTCCCATAGACTATCTGGAGAGGGTCCGAGAGAAGGCCCTGTCTGTGCCAACCACAGGATTACACCAAGCCCCTATAGATGCACTAATGTCCATGCAAAGGAGGGAGAAGCCCTAATCTGGCCACTCACCAAAGCCTCCCATGGCTGCTCCCTGCCTGCCTGCAGCATACCCAATTGCTGCGCATGGAACATAAAGATGCACAGGGGGCCTTATGGGCAAGGCTTCACACTACACAGGCAGGCATGTCCCTGGCACAGCTGGCATCAGGGACTGGCCAGTGAAAGGCAAGTCACAGAGATGGCTCCAGTGCTAAAAAGAGTGTGTTTATGGGACAAGGTTGAGCACTGTGCCCCTGAGCCTGGGCATGAAGTGCCAGTCTGTGTGCCCAGGGAATTGGGAGGATCTCTGTGTCCCTGAACCTGGGTAGACACTGCCAATCTGTGTGCCTGGGGCATGAGGGTGGGGGAGAGTCGGGGCAGGTAATGCTGGTCTATGTGCCCAGGGCATTGGGGGGATCTCTGTGCCCCTGAACCTGGGCAGGCAGTGCCGGTCTGTCTGCTTGGGCATTGGGGGGGATTTCTGTGCCCCCGAGCCTGGGCAGGCAGTGCTGTTCTGTGTGCCTGGGGCATGAGGGAATCTCTGTGTCCCTGAGCCTGGCCAGGCAGTGCTGGTCAGTGTGCCTGGGGGCTTTGGGGGAATCTCGGTGTCCCTGAATGTGGGCAGGCAGTGCTGGTCTGTGTGCCTGGGGCATGGGGGAATCTCTGTGTCCCTGAGCCTGGCCAGGCAGTGCCGGTCTGTCTGCCTGGGGGCTTTGGGGGGATCCTGCTCCTGGGCACACCCTGCATCTCTGTGGTTGCCCTGCCATGGACTCAGTTAGCTGCGGTGTCAGGTGTGACGCCTGGTCACTCAGCCCCACCTTGCAGTCATGTGGTCACGTCTTTTCAGATGGTGTGGGGACCCCGCCTGGTGGTGTAGCCCCTCGGTGTTGCTGCTCCTCCCCAGTCTGTACCCACACTGGCACTGCCATCCCCTCCAAAGGACCCCTTCCCAGGCAACCCCATCACAGCACCAGGGAGCTGCCAGTCTCCCCAATCTGAGTGGCACCACTGTACTGGGACCGAAACACTCAAAGGGCTGCCATCTCTGGTCTAGTGCTGAAAATTAAATTAAAAGCGCGACAGGGACAGTTAATTAAAGCAGATTAGTGCGAGACTAATTAGGGACACTGACACTGGAACCATCAAGGCCTGTGATGTTAATTAGCTGTTCATTAATGTCAGCTCCCTGTTCAGTACAGAAATATGAACAGCCTTTCTCCTGGGTTCACTCACAGCAGAGCAAACAGCCATGTTACGGTCGCCTCTTCCAGGAGCATGGGCTGGGATCCAGCAGGGAGACCCCCCCACACCCGCCACGGCCCAGCGAGCCCCTGGCCGCTGCCTGTCCCCCTTTGTCTCCCACATTAGTGTGGTGCTTGGCAGCAGCAGACCCTGCTCTCAGTTACTTCAGTGCACATGAGGGTCACCCCGGGCTGGTCAGCAGCCTTACCCTGGATTTACGCTGTGGCTCTGGGGTGGCATCCAGGCCTGCCGGCGGATCAATAGCTGGGACACACTAGCCACCCACCAGGGATACAGGGAGTTGTCTGGTGTCTGTAGAGACGCAGTGTTGATGGCATGGAATCCACCCAGCGTCCTGCCTTGGGGCCTGGCCTCCCCGTCTCCAGACTGGATCCAGGAGGGTCATGGGCAGGGCAGGGCAGGGCAGGGCCATGGAGTGTGAACTGCAGCTGGCTGGGCTCCAGAGCTGCCAGGAGGGGGAAGCTGCTCTCACCCAGCAGCCAGCCCCCTCGACAGAGGCACAGACTGCAGCCTCTTGTCAAAATGTTTGATTCCTGCAGCCTGCTGGAAACAAAAATTGACATCAGTGTGGGCACCCCCCAGGGCCGCTGCCCTGCCCTCTGCAGAAGACGCAGCAGCGCCAGTCGAGTGGCACAGCAAATGGGCAGCAAGGCCCCAGCAGGCCCTCACAGGACAACAGCCCCAACTCAGTCCCCTTGGGCACATACCGATCCCAGGCCCAGGCGATAGCGAGGAGCCACCGTGTAACAGGACCCTCAAAAACCTGCAGCACAAGGACAGCAGAACCTTCCCCAGCTATGCATGGCTGTGCCAAGGGGGCCAGCCAGCCAGCACAAAGAAACCTGACACAAGAATGTGTCAATCGCAGCCACATCACGGACACTACCACAGCACTAACCACCATTGCAGGGCTACAGTGGGAGCTGTGGTGCACAACAGCCCCTCCCAGCCACAGGCCCCCATATACACCTGCATCATCCGACGGAGCTCCAGCACACAACACCTCATCCAAGCCACAGATCCCTGATACACCCCAACCCCATCTGATACAGCTCCAACACACAACGCCCCCTCCCAGACACAGGCCCCCAATACACCCAAACAATATCCAACAGAACTCCAACACACAACACCCCATCCCAGACACAGGCCCCCGATACACCCCAACATCTGACGGAGCTCCAGCACACAATACCTCATCCAAGCCACAGATCCCTGATACACCCCAAAACCATCTAACACAGCTCCAGCACACAACACCCCATCCCAGACACAGGCCCCTGATACACCCGAACAACATCTGACAGAACTCCAACACACAACACCCCATCCCAGACACAGACCCCCAATACACCCCAACACCATCCAAAAAAGCTCCAGCATATAGCATCCTATCCAAATATCAGATACAATAGTGCAGTACTACACAAAGCTCACTGATCTATTACTACCACTAATTAGTATCTTTCTTCTCAGTATCTTGGGCTTGTTCTATCCTAGACCTTACTTTGGTACAACTGACATCACTCAGGGGTGTGAATAATTCACCGTAATAAGTTACACCGACCTAAGTGCCAGTGTGGACAATGCTACATTGGCGGGAGAGCTTCTCCCAATGACATAGCTATCGCGTCTCTCGGAGTTATGATGTCGACAGGAGAGCTCTCTTCTGTCGGCATAGAGCATCTTCACCAGATGTGCCACTGCAGCACGTGTAGCATAGACTAGACCTTACTTCTCCTTACTCCTCATGCTACTCACTGTGCCACAGGCCATAAGCGTCTGTCCCAATGTGAACCCAAGACATCCTAGGAAACCTCCCAGCTTCTGTATACATTGCAACCAAAGTGCGTACATCAGCAATCTTGTTCCATGCTTTGGCCCTTAGCACTGGCTTTCCCCGCATTGCCCAGCACTCAGCTCTCCTCTTACCCCCATACAAGGAAGGAAGAACCCCAGCCAGCAAGGAATCCAGCCACACTAATGCAAAATGGCTGAATTTTCAGCAGGTCGTCCCCCAGCTCCCAGCTCCTCAGTTCAAATGGCCCTTGAATGTATGCCGGTTAGTCGGCGCTTGCACCACCGCTCATCTGAGCACAACTAGAATTCTGATGTCTCACGAAGGAGGTTTCTAGTGTGTTAGCCTGCCATGCACGTCTGTGTCCCACCACAGTGCATTCAAGTGCAAAACACCACTTCCCAGCAAAATGCTCCAATGCATAGGTCCTTTGAGTACAACCCTGCCCTACAGAGCTAGAGACAACATGGCACATCCGTCTTCAGCCCCTAGTCAGCAAGGCCTTCTGCAAGCAGTGACTGGATAGGGATCTCAGCCAACAGCCAGTGCAGAAGACTGAGCTTTCCCTAGCAGGCTCTGGAGCTAGGAGTCTGTATGTGTATGGTGCATGTTGGCAAGGGACAGAAGCTAAGTGAAGACAGGAAGAGATCTGACTCCACTGCTCGTCCTTCCCCCAGAGCATATTTAGGGCTTTCAGAAGGAAACAAAACTTGCTTTTCTTAACACGAATCAATTTATAGCAATCAACATAAAAGCCATTAGGAGCTGTTCCCCCACTGGAATTTCAAAGAAACTTTTGACCCCACAAGGCACTGAGCTGATTGATTAGAAATTCCTGACACTAATGTGTGTCTTAGAAGGGTCCAGTGTAGCTTTAATTGCTCCCTCCTGGGATGGTGATTGCTTGTCCACATCTGTCAGCCACACTCTGCATGTAGGGGAGGAGAACTCATAAGCAATACTGAGTTGCATGGCACAGCTAGGGAAGAGGTGGAATCTGCTGGCTTAAACAACCTCTGTAAATCCCCTGGGGCAAATCATTTGCATGATCCCTTTTTCCTTGGGCAAAAAGCTTTAATGCTCCAAGAAATCAAAAACCCCATGCTACGGAATGGAGGGCAGCCTGTGTAGTGGTTAGAGCAGCGGTTCTCAAACCCCAAGTGGGTTGTGAGTTTGTTTTAATGGGGTCACCAGGGCTGGACTCCCTGCAGCCCAGGTCTGAAGCTGAAGCCTGAGTTCCGCCGCCCGGGGCTGAAGCCGACACCTTAGCAACTTATCTTCACTTGGCCCCTTGTGGCATGGGGCCCTGGGCAATCGCCCCGCTTATCACCCTGCTTATCACCCCCTAACACCAGCCCTGATCCTAGACTCTAGAATCTAGAGTAACACAGGACACAGGGGTCAAGTAGTAATTTTTATTGTTGGAAGTGGGTCGCAGTGCAATAAAGTTTGAGAACCCCTGGGTTAGAGGACAGGGCCGGGGCCCAGGATTCCTGGGTTCTGTTCTGGGCTCTGCCATTGACTCCTTGGGTAACTTCAGGCAAACCGCTACCCCCTCAGTGCCTCAGTTTACCTCCCATTAAAAAAACAGGGTTACTGATTCTTATCTTCCTTTCAGGCCCGCAGATGAAAGGTGCTAGAAATAGGAAGAGTCTGATTATATTTCTGATTAGATGCAGAGGACAGTGTAGAAAGAACTCGTCTGAAGCCTGCATCCTTCATGGACATATGTGATGTCCCTGGCTGGCTGGCTGTTTATTGATGCTGCATAGCCTGCACGTTATACGTTGGTCTGCCATGCCTGGGTGCCCATCCTTTTGTATGTTCCACTGGCAGTGGAGTGCGTTGGCCACTCAGCCCATCACGTAAGTTACATAACATAGTGTTGATTGCACCTGCCCTCATCTTGCTGGCAGAGGTGAAGGGGCAGAGGTCCCAGCATGCAATGCAGCATGACCTCTCTGATCATGCTGGGACCTGTACTCCTGGTGGGCTCAATAATAAGATGAAGATTGGCCTGGGCAGTACTCATGAGCTCCACAGGCTGCCTGATGCTCCCCAAGCTGCATTTGGACTGTAACGTAAAAGCAAAGTCAGAAGTACAGGTCAATGGCATGGTTCTTGCTCATGGCTGCCAAGGCCTACAGGAGGATCTCACACGGAGATCCCAACTCTTGCCATACTCCACAAGCTTGCTATGCTAACTCTGTTCATTTGCTCTTCTCCGTTTGGATGCTAACGTGACCCAGAGCCAGATCCTTCATACTACACGAAGAAAGTTAAAGACTATGTCCAGGGAGATTACATGATTTGCCCAGGGTCACACAGGCAGTTTGTGGCAGAGCTAAGCACTGAACACATGAACCTCTGAGTGCCAGGCCAGCACCTTAGCCACAAAACCACCTTCCCTCTCTGGGGTTCCCATGGGAGCACACTGTCGCCCTTTGGGCAACAGATTAGCTACTCCCATGTGGAGTTCAGAACTAAGGGACTCCATGAGAAGACAGAGACCCACGCTGCACACATGGACTCTCACTGCCGTGAGCTACACTCCTAGGCAGAAAAATCAGTCTCTGAGAAAGCCAAGTGACATACCAACCTGATGAGGGGTGTCTGGGAAGGACAGGCAGACCCTCTCTTAGTATTTGAGAAATGCTTCCCAAACAGCTGGGCTCTTCCAGGATGGCCTCTTCACCATCCATCATGCGGCCAGGCTGCAGACTGGGTTATAGAAATGTGCAGAAAATACCCCATAGGTATGTGTCCATTTTACTGACATGCACAGAGAAGCAACGATGGGTGCCTATAAAGGGAATGCAGGGGGATTACTATAGAGCAGGGACCCAACCTCTCATCCTACACAGCCTCATCTTCAATGCACCGCTCTCATCAGGCCATAAAAGAAGGGCACGTCATGGGAGGAGAAGGGCATAACCGGATTGCTTGCTCTCAGGGTGAGAACACGTGCCACAGACCCTTAGGTCTCTGTGGGCGTTTGCTCTCACTGCTCTACTTGAGCAGAGACTTTCTCTCCTTCCAAAGGGCTTTCACAGAGTAGAACGCAGAGCTCTCCCTGTTGCCTCTTGGGAAGCTGCATAGAGGCTGTGCACAATCCTCACCCACCAAAACTCCAGTGGCAGATGCCCCACCCTGAGCAGCCTGAGAAGCGAACCTGTGCCTGGCATGGGCATGGCAGTACAGACTGCTCTCAGCTGCAGCCACAGCAGCTCGGTGGAAGTTGATGGGCTGCCTGGGATGTCAGCAGTGGCCCCTTTTCATTACAGATTCTTCTTCTGCACCATAATGATGCTTCATGAGAAATAACCCAGTTTAGAAAAGCAGCTCAGCAGCTACTCAGTGAAGGCTGGGTGGCAGGTGCAGGACACAGAGGGGGCAGGGAGGTTGAGTGTGGGACAGGAAGGAGAAGGGGTGGCTGGAAGGCTGAGGAGCAGCAGGGAGGTAGAGGGAGGTGGGGTGGGGCAGGACACGCAGAAGCGGAAGGGGGCTCTCCCTATGTGGCTGGCTGGCTTCCCTGCTGCCTCAGCCCATGTCCCAACAGACCCCACTCCAAGGGGTCTCAGGCAGTTTCAACTAGCTTTTACTTTAACAGATTAAAATAACAAATCTAGTTAATGAAAGCAAATCAGCCTGAATGAGCCTCTCTCATCTCCGCTGGGGCAGCAGGTAGCCTGGGGCGCTAAGCTCTCCATTGCTATTAGGTGCCTTCAGCTCCCAGCAAGGCCTCAAGTACCGAACTAGGTCTCCGTTGCTCAGGCAACCCCACAGCTCTTGGCCTGGCCTTTCACCTCCTGATCAGGCACGTGAGGCAAACAGGCCGTGCAAGTCTGCACCCAGCGCTCGGCGGAAGCTGCCAGCTTCCTCTCTGGACACATCCAAGAGGAAATTAGTCAGATCCGTCATGCCTGCCAGAGTCGTGGCCCAGGGCTGGGGACACCGTGCCCGGAGGCCAGGCAGATCTGAGCCCAGGCCAGCAAGGTCACTTGGTCAAATGTTCAGAGCGGGAGAGCCTGAGGTGGGAGGGATCCAGCTCTGTTCGCAGGCAGTACGAGGGGGCAGCTCTGGTGGGGAGTGTGTCTCTGGGGAGCACGGCTGCCAGTGTGCAATAAGCATGGCAACATCCGCACCACCTCCCACCAAAGAGCAAACCTGAGCCCCTGCTCACAGCCCACGTCAGGTCAGCATCACTACCCCTCCGTGGCACAGGCCTGGGACAAGCGGCAGGGAGGGTTCGTAACATTTTCAGAAGTGACCATTGAATTTGGGGGACTCAGTGGGAGAGCGCGGGGGCCTGACTCGCCCACAGGGTCGATTGTCGGGAGCGCGGGGGCCCAAGTCGCCGACAGGGTCGATTGTCGGGAGCGCGGGGGCCCGAGTGGCCGACAGGGTCAATTGTCGGGAGCGCGGGGGCCCGAGTCGCCCACAGGGTCGATTGTCGGGAGCACGGGGGCCTGACTCGCCCACAGGGTCGATTGTCGGGAGCGCGGGGGCCCGAGTCGCCCACAGGGTCGATTGTTGGGAGCGCGGGGGCCTGACTCGCCAACAGGGTCGATTGTCGGGAGCGCGGGGGCCTGACTCATCATCAGGGTCTATTGTCGGGAGCGCGGGGGCCCGACTCACCCACAGGGTCGATTGACAGTGGCAGCAGTGCCTGAGTCACACATTCATAGATTCCAAGGCCAGAAGGGATCGCCTATTGTCCGATTTACAGTAAATCACAGGATTTTCCCAAAATAATTTCTAGAGACGATCTGTGAGAAAAACATTCACTCTTGATTGAAAAACTGTCACTGATGGAGAATCCACCAGGACCCTGGATAAATTGTTCCAATAGTTAATTATTCTCACTGTTAAAAATGTATACCTTATTTCCAGTCTGAATATGTCTGGCTTCAACTTCCAGCCATTGGATCATGTTAGACCTTTCTCTGCTAGACTGGAGAGCCTGTTATTAAATAAGAAAAGGAGTACTTGTGGCACCTTAGAGACTAACAAATTTATTAGAGCATAAGCTTTCGTGAGCTACAGCTCTAACACGGCTGCTACTCTGAAACCTGTTATTAAATAGACTCATAGACTTTGAGGTCAGAAGGGACCACAGTGATCATCTAGTCTGACCTCCTTCACACTGCAGATCACAGAACCTCATCCACCCATTCCTGTGACCTCTGAACTCTGTCTGAATTACTGAACTTCTCACACTAGGGTTTAAAGACTTCAAGTTACAGAGAATCCACCATTTACACTCATTTAAACCTGCAAGTGACCCATGCCCCATGCTGCAGAGAAAGGCAAAAAAAAAAAAAAAAAACCCAGGGTCTCTGGGGAAAATTCCTTCCCGACCCCAAATATGGCAACCAGTTAGACCCTGAGCATTTGGACAAGACCCACCAGGAAGATATCTGGGAAAGAATTCTCTGTAGTAACTCAGAGCCCTACCCTTCTAGTGACCCATCTTCAGTCTTTGGGGATTTTTGCTACTGGAAGTCACGGATGGGCTACATTCCATCATAGGCAGTCTCATCATACCATCCCCTCCACAAATTTATCAAGCTTAGTCTTGAAGCCAGTTAAGTTTTTTTGCCCCCACTGCTCCCTTTGGAAGGCTGTTCCAGAACTTCGCTCCCCAGATGGTTAGAAACTTTCACCTAATTTCAAGCCTGAACTTGTTGATGGCCATTTTATATCCATTTGTTCTTGTTTCCACATTGGTGCTTAACTTAAATAACTCCCCTCCCTCCCTGGTATTTATCCTTCTGATGTATTTATAGAGAGCAATCATAGCTCCCCTCAGCCTTCGTTCGGTTAGTCTAAACAAGCCAAACTCTTTGAGTGTCCTCTCATAAGGTAGGTTTCCATTCCTTGGATCATCCTAGTCGCCCTTCTCTGCACCTGTTCCAGTTTGAATTCATCGTTCTTAAACATGGGAGGTCAGAATTGCACACAGTATTCCAGATGAGGTCTCACCAGTGCCTTGTATAATGATACTAACACTTCCCTGTCTCTACTGGAAATACCGTGCCTGATACATTCTAGGACTGCATTAGCCTTTTTTCATGGCTGCATCATCTTGACGGTTCCGTCATCCTGTGATCAACCAATACACCCAGCTCTTTCTCCTCCTCTGTCGCTTCCAATGAAGAAGTCCCCAGTTTATAGTAAAAATTCTTGTTAGTCCCTAAATGCATGACCTTGCACTTTGCACTATTAAATTTCATCCCATTTCTATTACTCCAGTTTACAATGCCATCCAAATTTTCTTGTATGATATTCCGGTCCTCCTCCATATTGACAATATCTCCCAACTTTGAGTCATCTGCAAATTTTATTAGTACACCCCCACTTTTCTGCTAAGGTCAGTAATAAAATTGTTAAATAAGATTGATTCCAAGACCAATTCCTGAGGAACTCCACTAGTAAACTCCCTCCTGCCTGGCAGTTCCCCTTTCAGTGTGACCTGTTGTAGTCTCCGCTTAACCTCTGGGCATCTAATAAAGTGCTCTTACTTCCCAATTATCATTCACATTTTTCTGATAAAATTATGATTTGGCTCATAATTGTTTTCAGCTTTGTGAAACATCTATATATGACAGGTCTGTACCTGTGATATATATATCATTATACCTAAGCTACCAGTAATTTTTAGTTCTGTGATCAGTTCCTCTATCACTGCCAAGACAAGGTCTGATACAGGACTCCCGCATGTTGGGTGCAAGACTTTTTGAATTTGGAAATTGCCATCTATAATATTTAGAAATTACAAAGGATGTTTTGGTACTGGCACCATGAGAGCTCCACCACATCTCTCAGATTGAAGTCCCCCATGATCACACAGATATTCCCTACAGCTCATAGGGCTTGACAGGACTCAACTGTCAGGTGTGTCAGTGTCTGAGTCACTGACAAGGCCTGATTGTCAGGGGCACCGGAACCACTGAGAAGGCTCTACTGTCAGGGGTGCCAGTGTCTGAGTCACTGACAGGGTCCGATTGTCATGAGTGCTTTGTGCTCCCTGTTACAAGTCTGCAGCAGAGCCAGTAACACAACCCAAAGCTTCCTGCCACCCAGAGCTGAGCCCTAAGCAGAATACTTGCTTCCCCTCCCTGCTCCAAAGAAGCTAGAGAACCCCTGAGAAGAGGGGCAATGCCAGGGCTTTGCCAGCACAGAGTGAGGCCCCACCTCCCACCTCGAGGAGAGGTCATGGCAGTTTCCTGTGGGGAAACCGAGGGTTGCTTTCCTTGTGCAGCAGCCTAACCTTCTGTGGTCCCCAGTTGGGTCTGACAGGTGCTGGAGGTCCCGGTAACAGGCACTGAGATTTTTACTGATTTAGGGAAATTCTTTTCCTAACCAGCCCTCTCTCGGGCTCCCATTTGCCCCTGATTCCCCCCCTCTGCTGGACACCGTGGGTTTCCATGCTGGTTCCATGGGAGAGAGGTTTCCAGCCAGCTAGTTTTAGTACAAGGCTCTGAACATAGGGAGAAGACGCACTGTAAAGGAAATCTCCGCCGTTCTGTTCACCTCTGACATGCGAATCCCAACGTCCACCAACAGTCTCTAGTCTCTGGCGAAGTTTTCACACCTGAGCTTCCACGTGGGACTCTGCCATTAGATAAAAATTAAAGAACCCTCATGGAGGGGCAGGAACTGGAGAGGGGTGACTCAGCCTGACAACCACATTTTAACCTCTGACCCCCAGGGAGACCTGCATTAGCTTAGAGGGTGGAATACTGAGCTGCCAAATGGTTATGTCTTGCTTTCCTGGTACACTCTGGGGACTTAGCTGTCCAGAGCTGTTCTGTGTTCAGTGCAGTGCAGACTGTTACAGAAGAGATGCTCAGACTGTGCTCTCTCCTGAAGATTTTATCTTTGTTTCTCCTTGTTTTGTTGTTCTCTACATGAAGGCGAAGGTTTTTCTGACTGCAAGTGTCTGTTTGATCTTTATCTCTCGAAGCACGGTCCCGCTCCAGTGGCCATTTGGAGCACAAGTCGGAGAAGGGGCTTCTTTAATGTTGGAGCAGGAGGTGGGAGACTGGGTGTGGGACGTGCCCATCTGCTCTCTGTCCCCTAGCTGGATTAGCAAGCAGCACTCCTCCAATATCATAACTGTTTGGAATCAGCCCAGCTCTCTCCAGGCATCCACCCACTGAGCATTAGCACAGAGCATGCCAAGCATGAGAGACCTGGCATATGGAGCACCACTGGCAGGATTACTGCAAGACCTGCATCCCTGACAGCCCTCTCCCCAATGGCTGGAGCAAGCTGCTCTCTGGGAAGGCGGCTGGGAGTCTGTGGGCAGGGGGCATCACCAGTGATGAAGAAGGTGAGGACCTTCTCACACATGGCCTTGCAGCCAGGGGGCAGCTCATGCAGTGCAGCTCGAGGGAGAAGCACAGGGCAGCTGTATGCCCCTCTGCAGCCCCCTTCCCACTCCCCACTGCATCCTGGGGCTTGCTGAGGATCAATCTAGTCCTGGGCATGAGCCCGAAAACTGGCCTGCCAATAACCATGCTCCTCATGGCCACTGGGGAGTTGGTGCAGCACCATTCCACTGACTTTTCACCATCAGGGAACCCCTCCCCCAGGCACAGGAGGTGTCTCCTGGCACCAGTTGTGACAAAACGGGACTGTTCTTAATGTTTCCTCTGAATATTGTGGGGGTGCCTCAGTTTCCCCTATGCAGTTCTTAAGTATCTAGGTGGTGGGATAAGGGTGTATGATCGTTGCAGAGCCCTAGAGGGCAGGTGTGTGCAGGGATCTGGACACAGAGAATAGCCAACACCCTGTTTCCTGGCAACTGATGGCCTGGGCCCTTCCCCCCTGCAAGGTGAGAGCTAAAGGTTTGCAGACCAAAGGAATCAGGTGACCTCCTGACCCGGGAAAGGGACAAAGCCCAGAGGAGGAGGGGCTGGAGAGTGTCAGTTTGGGGCTGGCTGGGAACATGGAGTGAAGTGCAGACGTGGTTGTCTGGCTCACTGCCCCCCTCCAAAATGGACTCAGCTGAGGGGTCCTGTTCTCTGCACCTACAAGCTCTGTTTTAGACCATGTTCCTGTCGTCTAATAAACCTTCTGTTTTACTGGCTGGCTGAGAGTCACGTCTGACTGCGGAGTCGGGGTGCAAGACCCTCTGGCTACCCCAGAACCCCACCTGAGCGGACTGGCTGTGGGAAGCGCACAGAGGGGAAGAGGTTGCTGAATGCTCCGAGGTCAGACCCAGGAAGGTGGAAGCCGGGTGAGCTGTGTGTCCTGCAGACAGGCTGCTCCCAGAGAGGAGACTTCCCCAGAGTCCTGCTTGGCTTCGTAGGGAGCAGTTCCAGAGCATCGCCCGGGGACTCCATGACACCAGTATAGCCAGTTTTACAGCCCCATTACACCAGCTCCACTAGCATGACGGGGCAGAAGGCAGGATGGGAGCCACAGTCCCCCAGACACTGGCAGACGTGGGCGCAGGGCAGGACAGGTTCTCATTGCCCTGGACAGTGTTCCCATCACTAGGAGGCGCTGTGCTGTGTGGGGGACTTGGCAGGCTGCAAACATATGGACAGATGCAGGACTGCTGTGCTGACCTCTGGCCTTTCATTAGCCCATAATGCCATAGACATAAACAACCTTCCCAGGCCACTGAGACTTCAGTCCCCTGTCTGTAGGTGACCACCTGCCCGGTGGGAGCCCCAGCCCTCCAAGGCATCCTGTGTGGGGGCAGGGGTTGCAGCCAGCACACCTGGCAAGCTTTGCAACATGGCAGCCACGCCAGAGGGACCAGCCACCCAAAGCTGTTTCCATGGCAATGGGCTAGAAGCCTACAGCTGGGCTTTTGAAGCACATTCATAAAGCATCAAACTCTGCTCAGACAGGCTGGGGCCGTGCTCACTGGAGAGGCTGAGCAGCATAGCCTCAAATTCTACTTGGAAAGGGCTAGGCTGGGAACATAGGGGGTCCCTGGTCTTGCTGCCTCAGCTGATATGCAGGGAAGCGTTCGTGTACGTCCAAGCTAACCCAACCACTCAGGCACGGAGGAGTCAGCGTCATTCGGGGCTGCTCATGGCTACTTCCTAGAAAACACATTCCATGCATCTCCGCGCTTGTGTATATATCCTGTACTGTCTGCAACCCCGGCACACTGTACCTACACACAACCATACTACATACATCAATACTACACTATACACCACCATCCCAATCACCCCTTCATACACTGAAACCTCTTCAATTTACCCCAGGCCATAGTATACACTATACCACGAACCCTCTGGATTTACACAATTAGCGTGTGCGCACACACACACACACACACAGAGCTGTGCTGTATACCCCCAACACAAAATATTTCTCTTATCCTCTTTATGCACACACACTCCACACACTGTCCTGTTCTCTAGGCACAAAATCCTGCAGCTCGGCCAGCAGATTGCTTTGAGAAAGACTGGCTGTTGTGCTTAGCAGGATAGTGAGAAGGACTGAGGGGTTAATGCTCTCAGAGTTCAACTGGAACCTGTAAGACAATAGTCTCTACAGCCATATGAGAAGCTTCCAGCAGAGTTTGCAAGTCTTTCCCACCTGCAGTGAGCTGCACAGGAAAGGGGAGCTTCTGAAATCAGCACACGGCAAATGGAGGGCTGCCCCCTCTGCACATCTGGCTGTTTTCTCAGCAGCACTGCACAGCAACTCTCACACTGGGCCAGAAAGGCCAGACAAGTTCTCCCACAATACACTGCCAAAGAATCCCTAGAGAAGTACTGCTCAGGGCCATGCTATGAACCATGAGATGTGCCTCCAGGAGTCTGAGCAACCCACACAGGGAACATAGCACCTATGAGGGTGCAGTAATTTCAGTCTGGTTTTGCAGTGTGGTCGTTCATGGACAGGGCTCAATTGTCGGGAATGCGGGAGCCCGACTCACCCACAGGGGTCGATTGTCGGGAGCGTGGGGGCCCGACTCGCCCACAGGGTCGATTGTCGGGAGCGTGGGGGCCCGACTCGTCCACGGGATTGATTGTCGGGTGCGCGGAGGCCCGAGTCGCCCACGGGGTCGATTGTCGGGTGCGCGGAGGCCCGAGTCGCGCACGGGGTCGATTGTCGAAGCGCAGGGGCCCGAGTCACCCACGGGGTCGATTGTTGGGAGCGCGGGGGCCCGAGTCGCCCACGGGGTCGATTGTCGGGAGCGCAGGGGCCCGAGTCGCCCACGGGGTTGATTGTCAGGAGTGCGGGGGCCCAAGTCGCCCACGGGGTCAATTGTAGGGAACGCGGGGGCCTGAGTCGCGACAGGGACGATTGTCGGGAGCGCGGGGGCCCGAGTCACCCACGGGGTCGATTGTCGGGAGCGCTGGGGCCCGAGTCGCCCACGGGGTCAATTGTCAGGAGCACGGGGGCCTGAGTCGCCCACAGGGTCGATTGTCAGGAGCGCGGGGGCCCGACTCGCCCATGGGGTCAATTGTCGGGAACGTGGGGGCCTGAATCGCCCACAGGGAGTGGGGAGGGTCAGGCCAACCTGGGTCCTTAGAGCCAGGTGCCAATCACCCAGGTTAACCCTTTGTGTGTCTGGGTAGATCAGAGATTCATGCCAGGTATCAGAGCTGCTTTAGCTCTTCTTCCCCACTTCTCCAGCTGGCCTGCAAGATCCTTCCGTGGAATAAGAAACCGCCTTGAAGCAGAGCAAAGATGGCCACAGACAGGCTGTTTAAGAGGAAAGAGCTCCTGGGCTTCCCATCTATGGGGGACGTTTCCCTTCGTACAGTGATTAGTGCTCACCAGGGACTCATGGCTGCAAAATGAATATAAGACAGAGCAGTGTCAGCTCTTTAGGAGCTCGGAAAGGATCTTGGCCCCCTGGAGGCCAAGCGCTGAGCTCTTACAATTCAAACCTCTGCAATGAATTTAACAACCAAACGCTTCAAAGAACTGGCTGCTGAGAACTCCTGCCTCGATTTCTCCCCGAGGAAACCATTAGCACCTGAAAATGGAGGAGCCACAGCCTTGGACAGAGCATCTGGAGTTGGACACTCCACTTCAGAGCCACACTGGAGCACTATGAAACTCAGGCCTGAGAGACACTTTCATGCTCAGGCACATATTTTTGGAAACAATATCCCACAAGGCCGCAACGGATCCTGCTTAATCTTGCGCCAGGGCTGCTTGTTTTGGAAGGTTTGGTAAAGCTCCATTTGGCTGCCTCAGGGTTATCTGAGCACAGAAATAGAGGTTTACTGGTTACAGGAGGTTTCAGGTTTTTCCAAGAGGGGTCCGACAGCTCCAGAGTGATTGGTGGAAAAGCACAGCCTTGGCCTGCCTCGTACCGGGCCAGCAGCCTTGTTACACTGACAGAACGAAGGTCATGCCCAGAACGCCCCTCCCATCCCTCCTTCCTCCCCACCTGCTCCAGCCACCTCGCTGGCCCTTAACACAACCTCACTGCACACGGGGCAAGAGCCTTCTCCTCTGCAGGAACAAAGTCTCCCTGGATCTTGCATGCTCCGTAGCTCTTCATATCTCGCAGCTCTTACCCCTCCGTCCGCACTGGGGACCTGCTTGGTCCCTCTGTCGCCATTTGCTATTTAACTCTGTTGAGGGCTAGGGAGAAGAGACCCGATGCAAAGGGAAGCTGGGGCTGCTCTGAGTTTCATGGGACAATGGGTATAATCTCCCTCATACACTTCATAATGTCCCCAAATGGGAGGCTCCCCCGCCCCTCCTTTCCCTCTACCATAATGCCGACAATAAAGAAACCTCTGTGTGTCTCCAGGGAAGCGGGACTCGGAGAGGGGCACAAAGGCTCCTGCAGCTGTGTGTTTGCAAACAACCAGGCTGAGCTGTGAAGAGGGGCTGAAAGCAGTAATTGTCTTTAATTAAAGGAGGTTGGAGGCATCTCAGGCTTTGACAAAAGACATTTCCAGCCTGCTAACAGCTCCAGCACTGAGCGCTGCCACAGCCGCAAAACAGATCTTCCCTCAGCAGGCCTGACAGTTCAGCAGCTGAACATTTGAGAGAGGGCAGGGGGATTTGGTGCCAGGGTACCCAGAGGGCACAGCTGCTCCTATGCCAGGGCACTCAGAAGTCATGAGTGCAGCTGGGAGTAACTTCCACCCTTCCTGGGCCTCTAGCAAGTGAACTAATCACAAAATAAAAATATAATGGCAACCCCAGAATTTCCACCCATCCCAGTGAATGGGATCTGGGAGTCTGTGCGTCTGTCCATACAGGGCCCAGCTACAGAGAGAAGAGCCATGCACCAGTCCCTTTCAGTCTCTTCCACTCCTCTCAGGCGGTTGAAGTGGGAAAGACGTGTCCCAGGACCCCATCCCAGAATGACTGAACTCCAGAGCTGTGCTCCTGTGCACCTGCCTGTATTTCCATTCACATCTCTCTACTCTCCCCAACACCACACTGTCTGGGACAAGCTCCCTGCCCCACACTGCCCCATGGTCTGGAGACTCTTCCGAGGGGAAATGCTCATCGCCTTACCCAGAGCCCAATCCCTCCCCTCCATGGTTCATACAATGATGATATCAGATTGTGCCACGTGTCAGCAATGAGGTCATCTTGCCGAGGGATGCAATACTAGGAGGCAGCTCGCTGCCAGAAGTCAGTAGGTGGCAGCAAGTGGCGGGTGCAGAAATGACCTGCTGCCATGTCCAAAGCTGGGCAGAGACCCCTGCTGTGACTTGCGGGCCAGGGCAAGAGGCACTTTGATTCTCAGGTCTGGTTTACTCTACAGACCTAAAAAATCCACACCCCAATTGACTTAATTATGCCGACCTAACCCCTGGTGTAGGACAGTGCTACGTCAGCAGGAGGGCTTCACCTGCCAATGTAGCTACAGCCTCTCGGTGTGGTGGATTAATGACACTGGCAGGAGAGCTCTCTCTCGTCAGCGTAGAGTGTCTTCATTGAAGTGCTACAGTGGCGCAGCTGCCCCGGTGCAGCATTTTAATGTAGATGTGCCCTCAGTTACAGCATGTGGAGTTCAATGCTCAGGTTCCCCATCCCAAGCTGAGCTGGGCATGGCAGAGACACTGGCTGTGGACTGGAGACATTATGAATGAGTGCAAGGGGCCTGCAGCTGGGGGCTGAGCTCCACTTCCCCTGACCACAGGCAGGGCTCGCTGAGGGGCAAACTCCAGCCCCCACTGTAGCTGCAGAGGCCTCCTTGGCAGAAAATCAGTGAGGTTCCCTTGCACAAAGAGGGTGCTAGATGCTGGGGCCTCTCTCTGCGGCAAGGAGCAGGGGGTGGGGCAGGGCCCAGGTCACTGAGGGAGGGTCAACCACAGAGGACCCATCTCTGCCCAGGTCTCTCCCTATGGCAGGGCCATTTTAGGAGTGCACAGGGCTACTCCAGACTTCCACAGAGCCAAACTGCAGCCCTTCTCGTGGCTGGGGGCAGGATGTGTGTGATGTCTCCTCCATGTATTGTCCCAGGCGAGGCCGCTGGTGACAAGCATTGGTCTGGAGATCTGACCCTGACTCTAGATATCTGGATCCTCCTTGACTCATCCTGCCCCTCCCTGCTTCACAGGTTCTCCCCTTCCCCCCAGCTCTCTCTGTCCTTGTGATGGCATCACAAAAGCCCAGCTGGCCTGGGATCTATAGTGCTTGCTATTGAAAGGGTTGATCATCACCCTCCTCCATGTTAGACATCTGTGTCTGCTCTTGATACCCTTCCTCCTGGAGCCCCTGTGCCGGCTTTGGCCTCGCTCACAGCGCTCTGACAGCCATGGGCTTCAAGGGCATGACTCCGATTTAGCCCAGCATGAGTGAGAACAGGATCAGGGCATCAGCATTTCATCCTCCTTCCCTGTGGCTGAGTGGTTCCTCACTCCACCTGCCCCCAGGGCACAGGCAGGCATAGCAGGGGTGAGCCTCACCTGGAAAGGTTCCTTGTGTTACCCATGGGCACTCCGCCCCGTTTCCTCTGCTCTTGTGTTTGCTGAGTAGAGAGCCCCAGGAATGCCCCATTACACCGAGATTTTAATCACACAGGAAATTCACAGTTCTTGTTCCCATAGTAACTGTAATTCAGCCCCCTTTGTGTACAGAACATTCCCTATTCCTGTCTCGAGCAGTAGCTTTATTGCCTTAATACATGTGTGCAACATGGCAGGGCTGGTGCTGCTGCGAGGACTTGCATCTGATGCCTGCGCATTTCACAGCTCAGACTTTCAGATGCAGCAGCTTTATTTTGGCATTTAATTAGCAGGGGAAGCCTGATTCTCTTTTACATTAAGGCCCTTTACCCAAGAGTCTTCTGTGTCGAGCAAGCCAAATTAGAGAATGAGGGTGACCCTGCCTCTAGCAGAGACAATGTCCTGGGAAGCATGGGGGGCTGCCCTGACAATCCTGGAGTCTTACTCATTTTTGTACCCCGACTTAACAATCATTCTGCCATCACAGAAAAATATAGAATTACCAGGGTCTTCTTTGGAAAGAAATGTACAGCTAGGAGGTAGGATATGCTTGCTTTCAGTCGGCACCCTATTCTCATTCTGATCGTTTTCATTTTTATTGAATTCATGATTAACAACAACACAGGAACAGCCATACTGGGTCAGACCAAAGGTCCATATAGCCCAGTAGCCTGTCTTCCAACAGTGGCCAAAGCCAGGTGTCCCAGAGGGAATGAACAGAACAGGCAATCATCAAGGGATCCATCCCCTGTTGCCCATTCCCAGCATCTGGCAAACATACACTAGGGACACTTCAGAGCATGGTTTTGCATCCCTGCCCATCCTGCCTAATAGCCATGGATGGACCTATCCTCCAGGAACTTATCTAGTTCTTTTTTGGACCCTGTTATAGTCTTGGTCTTAACAATAAGTTCCACAGTTTGACTGTGCGTTATGTGAAGAAATACTTAGAATCATAGAATCATAGAATATCAGGGTTGGAAGGGACCCCAGAAGGTCATCTAGTCCAACCCCCTGCTCAAAGCAGGACCAAGTCCCAGTTAAATCATCCCAGCCAGGGCTTTGTCAAGCCTGACCTTAAAAACCTCTAAGGAAGGAGATTCTACCACCTCCCTAGGTAACGCATTCCAGTGTTTCACCACCCTCTTAGTGAAAAAGTTTTTCCTAATATCCAATCTAAACCTCCCCCATTGCAACTTGAGACCATTACTCCTCGTTCTGTCATCTGCTACCATTGAGAACAGTCTAGAGCCATCCTCTTTGAAACCCCCTTTCAGGTAGTTGAAAGCAGCTATCAAATCCCCCCTCATTCTTCTCTTCTGCAGACTAAACAATCCCAGCTCCCTCAGCCTCTCCTCATAAGTCATGTGCTCTAGACCCCTAATCATTTTTGTTGCCCTTCGTTGTACTCTTTCCAATTTATCCACATCCTTCCTGTAGTGTGGGGCCCAAAACTGGACACAGTACTCCAGATGAGGCCTCACCAGTGTCGAATAGAGGGGAACGATCACGTCCCTCGATCTGCTCGCTATGCCCCTACTTATACAACCCAAAATGCCATTGGCCTTCTTGGCAACAAGGGCACACTGCTGACTCATATCCAGCTTCTCGTCCACTGTCACCCCTAGGTCCTTTTCCGCAGAACTGCTGCCGAGCCATTCGGTCCCTAGTCTGTAGCGGTGCATTGGATTCTTCCATCCTAAGTGCAGGACCCTGCATTTATCCTTATTGAACCTCATTAGATTTCTTTTGGCCCAATCCTCCAATTTGTCTAGGTCCTTCTGTATCCTATCCCTCCCCTCCAGCGTATCTAACACTCCTCCCAGTTTAGTATCATCATAACTTCCTTTTGTTTGTTTTAAACCTGCTGCTGATTAATTTCCTTGGGTGACCCATAGTTCTTGTGTTATGAGAAGGAGTAAACAACACTTCCTTATTCACTTTCTCCACACCAGTCATGATTTTATAGACCTCTATCATATCCCCCCTTAGTCGTCTCTATTCCAAGCTGAGTCACAGAGGTTCTATCCAGCCCATAAGTAAGCAGAGAACAGTTCAATATTATAAGGTTCCCCAGAAGACACAAATACTTAGGTTGTTGTTCATTTTGCAAACTCCTAATATTTATGGTAGCACAGTAATTAAAAGTGCTAAATGATAAACTTTCCCTTCTAGCCAACTGATCTTCATTATAAATCTGAACACCAAATACTAATATTCTGGGCACCGGACGGATTAACCGGAACATAATTCAGGTTTCTCTAAAGTCTATGTTAGTGAATTGATTTATTGCTTTGCACATTCCCAGGACAGATCTATGCCCTCCACTGTCTATAGAAGATACTTCAGTGCTGCCAATCCAATGTAGTGTTTTCAGTAGGTTAAGGTAGCTTTGGACTTTTCCTTGCCACATCTGGAACGTGGGTACTTTATTTGGGGTAGTTAGGTTAGATTTCAGCTGGGCTATTTGTTCACCATAGGAATTGTGCTCTTTACTCTAAAGTCAGTGCCAGAGAGCTGGTCCCATGGGTCTATCCCCAGAATGTATAATAAAGAGTTAAACACCAAAATGATTGCCGACTTGTAATGTATGAAGCAGTGAATCAATGTCCAAAATGGGAGTGTGGAAGGGCAGTTCCATAACCTCTTTATGAATCAGGGTGATTGAAAACCAGTTAGGGCATCATAGATACAGAACTGAATTTGCTTTCTTTAAAATGGAATGAAAATGCCAAAGCAGAAAATACTGTGTTTACTTGTAAGCACTGCAAATAGAAACTCCTAAAGGCATTCACATAATTTCTGTCATTGATTATGCTTAAGAGGAATATGGAGAACACAAGTAGAAGATACAAAAGTTGGAGCTCACACTTCAGAGTATTTCTCAACTAAGATGTCAAGTTAAGGGCTTACTTGGGTTAGACCATTCACCAAGCACTTCTTCTAATTGGTTCTTCCCCATTTGAGCTGCTTCTCCTTTAGTAACAATGTCTAGGAAGTGTACAAATTATAGGTATGTATAAAAACCCCAAAAGGGCAATATAAATTGAATTCTGATCTGTTCAAAGTTCAGCAGTGTTAAGCCCTGGATGAAGTCTCTAAAGGGTGATAGTTCTTTGATGTCTCATCTTTTAGAGTTGGTATTTTCTTGACCTGCAGGAAAGCTGGGATCCTGCATATCCAAGGAGTCAGATAGAATTTTGGCATTGAACCAAGATATCTGACTGTGTTTTTCCATACTTGCTGCATGGTCCCATGAAAAGGATGTTATCTGATCTCCTGAAGATGCAAGGTATCTTATCCATAAGTCAGATTGGAAAGAATAAAAGGAAAACAATATACAGCTTCTGTGCTTGGAATATGAGGATATTGTTTTGAGTGTTTGTAAAATATATCAGTTCCAAATCTTTCTGTCTTTGAAGCCTGAGTCTCAGTATTTTCCATAGCATCACACACAGCATTTTGAAATCATCAAGAAGTTGGGAGTACTCGGAGGGCTTGGAGGAACCATGGCACTTGCGGAAGGTTTGTTATCAAGCCGACTTAGCCAAACAGAGATAGTGAAGAAATAAGTATGACTATAATGGTCCATCTAGCCCAGTTTCCTGTCTTGCAACCATGGCCAATGCCAGAAGCTTCAGAGGGAATTAACAGAACAGAGTAATTATTGAGTGATCCATCTCCTGTCATTCAGTCCAGCATCTGGCAGTCAGAATCTTAGGGACACTCAGTGTATGGAGTTGCCTCCCTGACCATCTTGGCTAATAGCCATTGATGGACCTACCCTCCATGAATTTATCTCATTCTTTTTTGAACCCTGTTATCCTTTTGGCCTTCACAACATCCTTTGGCAACAATTTGCACAGGTTGACTGTTCATTGTTTGAAGGAATACTTCCTTATGTCTGTTTTAAAGTTCCTATCTATTAATTTCATTGGGTGACCCTGGTTCTCGTGAAGGGGTAAATAACACTTCCCAGTTCACTTTCTCCACCCATTCATGATTTTATAGACCTTGGTCATACCCCAGCACAGTCGTCTCTTTTCTAAACTGAACAGTCCCCGTCTTTTTAATCTCCTCTCATATATAGAAGCTGTTCCATACTCCCAAATATTTTTGTTGCCCTTCTCTGTACCTTTTCCAATTCTAATATAGCTTTTCTGAGCAGGGATAAGCACAACTGCACACAGTTTTCAAGGTGTGGGCACACCATGCATTTATACAGTGGCATTATGATATTTTCTGTCTTATCGATCCCTTTCCTAATGGCTCCTAACATTCTGTTAACTGTTTTCACTGCCACTGCACATTGATTTGAAATTTTCAGAGAATTATCCATGATGACTCCAAGATCTCTTTCTCGCCTGGTAACAGATAGTTTAGACCCTTAAAATTTTGTATGGGTAGTTGGGATTATGTTTTCCAATGTATATTACTTTGCACTTATCCATGTTGAATGCCACAGGCCATTTTGTTGCCCAGTCACCCAGATTTGTGAGATCCCTTTGCAATTGGCTTTGGACTAAACTAATTTTGTATTGTCTACAACATTGTCACCTCACTGTTCACTCCTCTTTGCAGAACATTAGTGAATATGTTGAACAGCACTGGTTCCAATACAGACCCTTTGGGAATCCAGCTGTTTGCCTCTCTCTACTGTGAAAACTGGCCATTTATTCACCCCTTTGTTTCCTGCCTTTTAACCAGTTACTGATCCAGGAGAGGACCGTCCCTCTTTAACTTATGGCTGCTTACTTTGCTTAAGAGCCTTTGATGAGGGACCTTGTCAAAGGCTTTCTGAAAGGCCAAGAACAGCATACCAGCTGGATCATCCTTACCACCTGTGTGTTGACCCCCCTCAAAGAATGCTAATAGATTGATGAGGCATGATTTCCCTTTACAAAAGCTGTTTTGACTCTTTCCCAACAAATCATGTTTATCAATAGGTCTGATAATTCTGTCCTTTACTATAGTTTCTACCAATTTGCCTGATACTGAAGATAGGCTTACTGGCCCGTAATTACCAAGATTGCCTCTGGAGCACTTTATAAAAATAGGCATTACATTAGCTATTCTCCAGTCATCTGGTGTAGAGGCTGATTTAAGCGATAGGTTACATACCATAGTTACAGGTTTCAGAGTAGCAGCCGTGTTAGTCTGTATTCGCAAAAAGAAAAGGAGTACCGGTGGCACCTTAGAGACTAACAAATTTATTAGAGCATAAGCTTTCGTGAGCTACAGCATCCGATGAAGTGAGCTGTAGCTCACGAAAGCTTATGCTCTAATAAATTTGTTAGTCTCTAAGGTGCCACCGGTACTCCTTTTCTTTATACCATAGTTAGTAGTTCTTCAATTGCATATTTGAATTCCTTCAGAACTCTTGGGTGATACCACCTGGCCTTGATGACTTATTACTATTTAATGTATCTATTTGTTCCAAAATCTTCGCTATTGATACCTCAGTCTGGGCCAGTGCCTCAGATCTGTCACCTAATAAGAACAGCTCAAGTGTAGGAATCTCCCTCGCACTCTCTTCACTGAAGACCGATGCAAAGAATCCATTCAGCTTCTCTGCAATGGTCCTGTCTTTCTTGAGTGCTCCTTTAGCATCTCGAAAAAAGAACAGGAGTACTTGTGGCACCTTAGAGACTAACAAGTTTATTTGATCATAGGCTTTCATGAGCTACAGCTCACTTCATTGGATGCGTGCCGTAGCTCACGAAAGCTTATGCTCAAATACATTTGTTAGTCTCTAAAGTGCCACAAGTACTCCTTTTCTTTTTGTGGATACAGACTAACACAGCTGCTACTCTGAAACCTGTCAATTTAGCACCTCGATTGTCCAGTGGCCCCACTGTTTGTTTGGCAGCTTCCTGCTTCTGATGTACTTAAAAAATATTGCTGTTAGTTTTTGTGTCTTTTGCTATTTGCTCTTCAAATTCTTTTTTTGGCCTGCCTAATTGTACTTTTACACTTGACTTGCCAGAGTTTATGCTCCTTTCTATTTTCCTCAGTAGGATTTGACTTCCAATTTTTAAAGGAAGTCTTTTTGCCTCTCACTATCTCTTTTGCTCTGCTGTTCAGCCATGGTGGCATTTTTTTTTGGGCCTAGGCTTAATGGCTTTATTATTATTATTATTTTAGTTGGAGTCTCTATTACGGTGTTTTTAAATAGTTTCCATGCAGCTTGCAGGCATTTCATCTTGTGACTGTTCCTCTGAGTTTCCAATTAAGTAGCTTCCTCATTTGTGTGTGGTTCCCCTTGTTGAAGTTAAATGCTACTGTGGTGGGTTTCTTTGGTATTTCACCCCCCCCAAAGATGTTAAATTTAATTACATTATAGTTGCTATTATGAGCAGTTCAGGTTTATTCATCTCTTGGACTGGATCCTGTGCGCTCCTTGTGGGCTCCAGGACTAGCTGCTCCAAGAACCAGTCATTTATGGTATCAAGAAACTTTATCTCTGCATCCAATCCTGAGATGACATGTACCCAGTCAATGCAGGGATAGTTCAAATCCCTCATTATTACAGAGTTTTATGTTTTTGTAACCTCACTAATCTCCCTGAGCATTTCACAATCACCATCATCATCCTGGTCAGGTGGTTGGTAGTATATTCCTACTACTTTACTCTTATTATTCAAGCATGGAATTTCCATCCATAGAGATTCTATGATACAGTTTCACAGGTTTCAGAGTAGCAGCCGTGTTAGTCTGTATTCGCAAAAAGAAAAGGAGTACTTGTGGCACCTTAGAGACTAACAAATTTATTAGAGCATAAGCTTTCGTGAGCAACAGCTCACTTCATCGGATGCATTTGGTGGAAAAAACAGAGGAGAGATTTATATACACACACACACAGAGAACATGAAACAATGGGTTTATCATACACACTGTAAGGAGAGTGATCACTTAAGATAAGCCATCACCAACAGCAGGGGGGGGGAAGGAGGAAAACCTTTCATGGTGACAAGCAGGTAGGCTAATTCCAGCAGTTAACAAGAACACCATACAAAGCAAAGCTGCAGCGATTAGCAAAAGATCTTCTAAAGCAGTTCCAAGTAAAGAATATCAGAGGAACAGTGGGGGGTGGGGTGGGAGGGAGAAATACCATGGGGAAATAGTTTTACTTTGTGTAATGACTCATCCATTCCCAGTCTCTATTCAAGCCTAAGTTAATTGTATCCAGTTTGCAAATTAATTCCAATTCAGCAGTCTCTCGTTGGAGTCTGTTTTTGAAGCTTTTTTGTTGAAGTATAGCCACTCTTAGGTCTGTGATCGAGTGACCAGAGAGATTGAAGTGTTCTCCAACTGGTTTTTGAATGTTATAATTCTTGACGTCTGATTTGTGTCCATTCATTCTTTTACGTAGAGACTGTCCAGTTTGGCCAATGTACATGGCAGAGGGGCATTGCTGGCACATGATGGCATATATCACATTGGTAGATGCGCAGGTGAACGAGCCTCTGATAGCGTGGCTGATGTGATTAGGCCCTATGCTTTGTATGGTGTTCTTGTTAACTGCTGGAATTAGCCTACCTGCTTGTCACCATGAAAGGTTTTCCTCCTTCCCCCCCCCTGCTGTTGGTGATGGCTTATCTTAAGTGATCACTCTCCTTACAGTGTGTATGATAAACCCATTGTTTCATGTTCTCTGTGTGTGTGTATATAAATCTCTCCTCTGTTTTTTCCACCAAATGCATCCGATGAAGTGAGCTGTAGCTCACGAAAGCTTATGCTCTAATAAATTTGTTAGTCTCTAAGGTGCCACAAGTACTCCTTTTCTTTTTATGATACAGTTTGAGTCACTTAAGATTTTTACTATATTTCATTCTCTGTTTTCTTTCACATATAGTGCCACTTCCTCAGCAGTACAACCTACTCTGTCCTGCCTATATGTTTTGCACCCTGGTATTACCCATTGATTATCATCATTCCATCAAGTTACTAAGATGCCTATTATATCAGTATCTTCATTTTTTACCAGGCATTCAAGTTCACCCATCTTAGTATTTAGACTTCTAGCATTTGTATACAAGTACGTATAACATTTGCCTTTATGTGATGTAACTGAATGGTGACTCTCTTTCGTTTGACTTTCTCTTCAGTTCCTACCTGTGCTTTATCAACTTCTATCCTCTCAACTTTATGGGGATATCGAGTATCCCCTTTAATAAATCCTCCTCTAAGGGAGTGGTTCTCAACCTTTTTTCATTTACAGACCCCTACACAATTTCGAATGGAGATGTGGACCCTTTTGGAAATCTACTGTCTGTAAATATAATTGAATTCTATTCAGTCCATTTTCAGTCTAAGGAACGTCTCTGGCACAGCTCTTAGTTTACAAACTTCTCTATAACCTTTTAAATTTTGTGTGGCAGCAGTCTGGTCCCATTTTGCTTTAGGTGGAGCCCATCCTTCCTGTACAGACTTCTCCTTTCCCAAAAGGTTCTCCAGTTCCTAGTAGTGGTAGATCTCTGAAAGCTATGATGTAAGGTGTATGGAAAGGGCTGCAGATTCATATCTCCGAGCATGTGAATCCATCAGGGGATCACAGATATGAAGATGGAAATGGAGAGTCTTGTTGGACGGGTGCCTAAGCCTCTGATTTGGTCATAGTTACATGAAAGCTGGCTACAGTGCTATAGGCCTCTCAGCTGTCTGGAGGCTTCAATTTCACTGAGTTAACATAGGATTCATCTGCCAAGACACCATTTTATGTTCTTTATTGTGATGCACTGTCTGGAGACAGGAGATGGAGACGGATATACAATGGACACAAGGAAATTGGGCCCCCTTGCTTTGCACTGCTCTTTAAGGAGAAAAGGCTAGATTTTCAAAGGTACTGAGGTGGTAGAAGATGCAGATAAGACACCACTGGGATTTTCAGAAGAACCTAAGTAGTTTTGGCCACTAACTTGCACTGATTTTAAGCACCTCATTGCATTGACCAATGGGTGTTAGGCACCTAAACTGCTTAGATTCTTTTAAAAATCCCACTTGGTGCCTAGCAGCATCTTTCTACACGTAAATGCCTTTACAAACCTGACCCTACATCTCTGCTCTGTAGATATTCACATAAAGGAAGGCATGTGGAGAGCGGTGGAACAGTTTGATGGCCAATGCCAGAAGGCGGCAGTGATGTTTGCATTTCTTTAATGATATTTGCCATTTGACAAATGTGATGTGTAGCTCTGCCTTAAATAAAGCGAGAGCGCTTGGTAAAAATCAGCAGTGACAGGGCTAGAGGCAGCTGGTTTGCTGAGGCTTTTTCAGTGCTTTATTGTCTAGTTTAATTGATAAAATTAGCCTGTGTGAGATTCAGTCTTCTGGATTTTTATAATTTTTCAGGAGTTCAGTTACACTGGCTTCCAAACAGGAATTGTGCAATTTTCCTTGTCCAAGGGAGTGACTGAATGTTTAAGGTATTCAAGGCACTATTAAGCAATGGTCTCAAGTTGCAGTGGGGGAGGTCTAGGTTGGATATTAAGAAAAACTATTTCACTAGGAGGGCGGTGAAGCACTGGAATGGGTTCCCGAGGGAGGTGGTGGAATCTCCATCCTTAGAGGTTTTTAAGGCCCGGCTTCACAAAGCCTTGGTTGGGATGATTTAGTTGGTGTTGGTCCTGCTTTGAGCAGGGTGTTGGACTAGATGACCTCCTGAGGTCTCTTCCAACCCTAATCTTCTATGATTCTAACTCCTGAACAAATTTCTAGAACTCACTGCTAAAGCCAACCAGCCCTGGAGAATTACCCTTTGGAATAGCATTTTGTAGTTTCTCTGTTGATATCTCTGCTTCAGACTGCACTTTTTGTTCTTCAGTAATCTCCAAGATTTGGATGGTTTCGATACCACTATGTATTTCTATTGTAGCAAGAGTTCATTTAGGGTGAATAAACTTTTTCTGTACAACTTTAAAACTGTTACTGCTATTTAACTGTTGCCCTTTTATTGTCTCAGATCTGGTCTACACTATTGACCTATATCGATATAACTACATCACTCAGGGGTGTAAAAAACCCACACCTCTGAGCAATATCGTTATACCAACCTAACCCCCCGCATGTAGACAGCACCATGTCAGTGGGAGAGCTTCTCCCATCGATAAAACTACCGCTTCTCGGGAGGTGGATTGGCTACACCGCCAGGACAGCTCTCTCCTATCTCCACACAGCAGTGCAGCTGCGCCAATGCAACATTTTAAGTGTAGATGTGCCCTCAGTTACAGATGCAGGTATAATGGACAGAGAAAGAGTGGGATGGCATGGTTTTGAAAGCTAGGTGGCTCACTTTATTGCCCAATTCCAAAAATTGGCCACATGAGTGAGTTTCTTGAGCCTTAGATATGATAACGTTCTCAAGTTGCAACTAAATTTCTTTACCTTGAGCTTCTGTTTCTTAGGCAACGCCAGCGATCAGCTGTTGACGAGGTTTGAGTTGCTTTGCTAAGATCAGCCACTCTTCTAAAAGAGCTCTTTGGGTTTGCATTTAAGGGAATGGTTATTCCCAACTGCCTCCCTGTAGCAGGGTGGTCACCCGCTCCTGCCTTAAAAGGCTTAAAACAGCCTGGGGACAGGGCTGTGGCAGGGAAGGAAAAGCGGGGCTGATTGGGAGAAGCAGCCTCAGCTGAGGGCCATGCTCCCAGTCAGGCCACAGCTGGCTTAATCAGGGCCCAGCAGCACACAGAGTCTCCTCTAGCTGTGGAGGGAGATGGGCCTGGCTGCGGGGGAGCATACCAGGGTACCTGAGGTGAAGCAGGGCTGGGGAAGGCCAGAGGAGCTGGGAGGCTCCAGACTGGAAAAGCCCCAGGCTGCAGGCCTGGCAGACGGCCTAAGACAGGATACTGGGGTTGCAACAGGGCAGCCCAAGGGTAGATGGAGGCAGCAGGTCCAAACCCCCCTTGCCTATGATGACTGGCTTATACAGACTGCCGTCGGCCCCAGTGAAGGGAGGCTAGATGGTGACTGGAAGTAGCACATGGGCTGAGGCAAGGTGGGGATAGAGGGTGGGGTGTTCCCCGGAGAGGGGAGACCCAGATCTGTGGGGTATTGCCTGGAGGGGCAGCACCCCAGGAAAAAGGGCACTGGGATCTGGGAGGGACACGGGGGGCCAGCAAAAGTGAGACACCGGCCTGCAGAAGGCACTCCTGGAAAAGCTAATTCCCTGGATGAGCAGCAGGAGGTGCCGCTGGGTGAGTCTGCACCCGTTACACTCCCCCGGAGGCTGTGGGCAGACTGTCCCATTGTCAGTCGTGTCAAAATCCTTCTGCATCTGTTCACTGATAAACTGCACAAATGCTTTCTTCTTAGAATATCAGAGGGGAATCCCCATCTGGACACTGACACCAATGTTTGGGGACACAGCTGTCCTGGGGCATGAACTAGAATAAGGACTGCATTTGTCTCAAAAGCAGCTTCAGTCTCAATGAAAGTCAAATACATTCAGTGTCAGGAATCATACATATACTTTGGAGGGGGAAGTAAAGTCTCTCTCATTGGTGCCTAGCAGCCTCTAGACTGTGGTGAGTTCAACAGGGATAAGATTGAAGGGTTTTGATTATTTATGTATTTATCTGAGCTAAGAACACACCATCTACTCTATTATTTTTATTACAGCAGTGCCTAGGAGTCCTACTCATAGACCAGAACCACAATGCAGAAAATTATTGAAATAATCTTCATTTAACTAATAGTTTTTCCATTCTGATTATATACCAGCATTAATTTACTGCCCCAAAAGTACCATTTTCTGTTCTTGAATCCTTGCAAATTTCAGAGTTTTTCCAGTAGTTTTAAACATAAGGTTGGGTTCCTTTAAAGCTTTATTCCCTTCCCCAGACTTTGGTGAAATTTGGACACATCTTTAGATCCAAGTTTCTGACCCTTTAATTTTAGAATACTGGGGGAAATTAAATGTGATTAATGTAGTGAGCTATTTGTCTCAGAGAGATTAGAAGCTCTGAAAACAAGCTAATGGAAAATGGCCTCAATGAAGATATGTTCTAAAATACATCTGGCAGGGAGCCGCCCAGCCCAGGTCCACAAACTTGTGCATTAAAAACAGCAGTGCAGATGGTGCAGTTCGGGCTGAAGCTTGATCTCACACGTCCACCCCAGGTTCGGAAGCCCGAGCTCCAGCCCACACTGCAACATCGTCATAGCTATTTTAGCGTGTGCTAGCATGAGCCCTGCTACCACAAGTCTGCGGACCTGCACTGGGACACTTGCTCCCAGTTGCAGTGTAGACTTAACTTAAAGGACTTCAGTTCAACATTTTAGCAATAGAAGGCACACAGCTTTATGAGAGTTTCAGCTAGAAGCTATGAGAATGTTCAGCTATTAAATTAGCTTCAGGGAAACCCTTCTATTGTTTCCTGGATGCAACAGAAGCATATTGAGTCACTGGAAAATATTAATATACATCCAAACAAGTTTAGGAAGTTGAATCAAAGCCTGTTTCTTAGGTTGTTCCAGGATCTACCACAAATGCAGACAGCATCTCTGGTAAACTGGACTTGTTTGCTGTGCATTTGCTTTTTCGTTTTCAACAAGCGGTAGAGAAAGCGATGCATTACAGCAGCTAAGCAATAGCTTAGTAAGCTTCTGATTGAATCTAGAGGTGGCTGGAGAATTTGCAATGAAACAGAGCTTCATTGGAAAATGCCAATTCCTCAAACCTGAAATGTTCCATGAAAACAGTTCAGGTCGAACAAATTTTCGTTGACTCACAGGCAGGGTTCCAAAAGAGATGCCTGGCTCACTGCCTGGGGAGCTACTAGGGAGGTGGCCTTCCAAGGCCCATGGCTCCAGGACAGCCCCACCATGCAAGCTCTGGGGCTGGGATGCCCCCTGCCATGGAAGTCCTGGGACAGGCTTCCAGGGGCTCTGACTCCAGAGTGCCTCAGGCCAGAGATCCCACTCGGTAGTTGGACAGCCCATGGAGCCAAGCTGGCCTGGAAGCTTTGGGGTCCCCAGCCCGAGGCAGACTGCAAGGTGGAGTTGCAGGCCCTTCCAGTCACTGTTGACAAGAATGGGGTCCTGGGGAGCAATTTTTTGTTTTAGAAACATGTGCCAGGGTTTCCAGAACTAGCCTGTGTAGGCACTCTGATTGCTGGGAATAGCAGTTTAGGCAGGGAACTAAACAGCAGAGTAATGGAGGTCATTAGAGGGGAAAAAGGCATCCTTTAAAAGTTGGAAATCAAAACCTAGTGAGGATAAGAAGAAGGAGTACAAAGCCTGGAAGCTTAAGTGTAAAAGTATAATAAGGCCAAGAAAGAATTTGATAAGCAACTTGCTAAAGATACAAAAACTAACAGTAAGAATTTTTTAAGGACGCCAGAAGCCTGCCAAACAGACAGTGGGGCCACTGCATGACCAACGTGTTAAAAGAGCACTTGGGGAAGACAAGGCCATTGCAGAGAAGCTAAATGAAGTCTTTGCATCCGTCTTCACTGCAGAAGATATGGTGGAGATACCCACAGCAGAACTATTCTTTTTGGACAAGAAATCCAAACAACTGTCCCACATTGATGTGTCAACAGAGGAGATTTTGGAACGAATTGATAAATTAAACAGTAACAAGCCACCGGGACCAGATGATATTCACCTAAGAGTTCTGAAGGAAATCAAATATGAAATTGCAGAACTACGAACTATAGTATGCAACTCTCACTGAAACAAGCCTCTATACCAGGTGACTGGAGGATAGTAATGTAACGCCAATTTTTTAAAATGAGCTCCAGAGGTGATCCTGGCGATCCCAGGCCACTAAGCCCAAATTCAGTACAAGGCTAATTGGTACAAACTATAGTAAAACAGAATAATCAGACACATAAACAAACATGATTTGTTGGGGAAGAGTCAACACGGATTTTTTAAAGAGGAGTCACGCTTCACCAATCTATTAAAATTCTTTGATGGAATCACCAAGCATATGGATGAGGGTGATCCAGTTGCTGTAGTGTACTTGGACTTTCATAAAGCTTTTGACAAGGTCCCACACCAAAGGCTCTTAAAGAAACTAAGTAATCAGGGAATAACAGGGAATATCCCCTCATGGACCAGTAAAGGGTTGAAAAATAGGGAACAAAGGCATGAATAAATGACCAGTTGTCACCATATAGACTGGTAAACAAGAGGGTCTCCCAAGGAGCTGTACTGGGACCTGTGCTATTATTCCACATACTCACTCATGATCTGGAAAAGGAAGTGAACAATGAAGTGGCAAAGTTTGCAAATGATACAAAATTATTCAAGAGAGTTGATTACAAAGCAGACTGCAAAGAGTTACAAAGGGATCTCACAAAATAGGGTGACAGGGCAATAAAATGGCAGATGACATTCCACAGTGGTAAGTAGAAAGTAATGCACATTGGAAAAAATAATACCAATTCCACATACATAATGATGCATTCTAAGTTAGCTGTTACCACTCAAGAAAGATCTTGGAGCGTGGATCGTTCTCTGGAAACTTCAGCTCAATGCTCAGCAGTGGTCAAAAAGGGCTAACAGACTGTTAAGAACCATTAGGAAAGGGATAGAAAATAAGATGGAAAATATCATAATGTCACTAGAAAAATCATAATGCATTCATGCATTGGATATTGTGTTCAGTTCTGGTCACCCCTTTTCAAAAAGGATGTATTGGAAGTAGAAAAGGTTCAAAGAAGGGCAACAAAGATGATCAAGGGTATGGAACAGCTTCCATATGAGGAGAGACTAAAAAGTTGGGCTGCTCATCTTACAAAAGATACGATAGAGGTCTATAAAATCATGAATGGCTTGGAAATAGTGAATAGCGAAATGTTATTTACACTTTCCCACAATACAAAACCCAGGAGTCACCTGATGAAATTAATAGGCAGCAGGCTGAATACAAAGAGGAAGTACTTTTTCCACACAGTGCACAGTTAACCTCAACTCATTGCCATATGATATTGTGATGGCCAAAAGTATAACAGGGTTCAAAAAAGAATCAGATAAATTAATAGAGGATAGGTCCATCAAAGGCTATTAGCCACGATGGTCAGGGGGACAACCCCATGCTTGGGGTATCCCTAAACCTCTGGTTGCCAAAAGTCAGGAGCTGAAGAAAAGGGTGGATCTCTTCAAAATTTCCCTGTTCTGTACACTCTCTCTGAAGCTCTGTTACTGGCCTCTGTTGGAGAGAAGACACTGGGCTACATGGACCATTGGTCTGACCCAGTATGGCCGTTCTTATGGTGCAGCCTGGAAAAACCAAGACTGGAGAGGGATGTGGGCCTATGCCAAAGAAGGGTGATGGCTGAAAAGCCAGGAGCCTGGAATGAGTGCCCTTGGTGAAGAATGGAGGGGAAATACAGGTGGCACCTGCCATGAACTGTGACACCCACCTCCAGCACATGCCTACCCCCTTCCCTCCGACTCCTGTTAGCGAGCGTTGGGACTGCACCTATCTTGGACCTTTGGCTGGCCCTTTGCTGTAGTCTCCAGGTCCTGGCTTAGATGGGTAGAAACAAACCCCCCCTTGATTTGTTTTTAATTCAGTCTCCTTTCTTGGCCGTGGTCCTTTCTTCATTGCTCAGAGTGACAGAATGGGCCCCTTGAGAATTACTTTAGGCACCCCTTAGACCTACCTGTGGCACCACCACATAGTCATCTCCAGATCTTCCTCAGAGCCACCTCCCCCACGAGCACACCCAAAATTAGTCCCTGGGGCGGACTAGCCAAGCTGTGGAGTTTCCTATTTCCCCAAAATGTGATGCTGTCCATTTCCAGGGGAATACATCTGGCAGAAGAGAACACTGCACCTTCCATCTGAGGATCTCAGAGTGCTTCAATGCAGTGATGAATTACAACAAACAAACTCACACCCTGGTGTCTGGGAAGTATTATCATCTCCATTTTACAGACGGGGAGTTAGAAGTTAAACAATTAGTCTAAGATCAGAGTCAGTGGCAGCACCCACAGGCATAGCACCCAGTCAGTCATGCTCTAGCCATGCTTACGTTTACATTGTTTGTTTCTTAGTGATTGTACGGCCACTGTTCTGGGTTTGATTTCCAGGTCTTTAATTCTCCCTTTGTGATGCAGCAGGAGGGCAGAGTTTAGTGGTGCTAGAACAGGTATCGAAAAGAGCTCTCTCCAGAACTCATCAGGATGATGGGCAGGGATGTAAAGCTCTAGAAGCATTCTAGAGTAAGTGTCCGCATGGGGAGATATTCCAGAACAGCTATTCCAGTCCATTTCCCCCTGCAGACAGCCTTGCTGGAAAACTCTGACCACATGCTGCGTCTTGAAGGCAAACTGACAGCGTAGTTCCCTGTAGAGTCCCTGTTTTCCCTGGCTGTTTGGGAAGGTCAGCGTAAGCTCTGGGGAAGAGCCTGTCCTCCTGAGAGTGCTGTGTTCCTCACGGAGCAGCCTCCCACCCCCCATTGAAAAGGACCAAGCCCCTCCAGGAAAGTGGACCCTCTCCTCCCCCACCACAGCACACAGTGTGTGCAGGAGGCAACCTGCACCCTAGCCGGGAGCGCCGTCACTATTCAGGGACATCCCCATCGCAGGCTTGGCTAGGAGCTGAACTTACAAAGGACATATGTCACTTAACTCGTGTGTCTGCCCCTCCCCCAGCCCCTTTCCCATCGCCAGGAAACCAAGTGCTGTCCCAGAATTGCAAGCAGAACTGGCTGGCACCTCCCGTGGCTCTGAGGCACTAAGCATGCTCAGTGCAGTTAATAGCTTGACGCTGTGCAGCTGTGATCCCCATCGCGGTGCTAATTGGATTCACAACACGCAGGGGTCAGCGAGAAACAGGAGGGACCAGACTGGAGGAGGAGGAAAGAACGGAGCGGCATTCTGCCTGCAGAGACACAGCGGGGAGCCCAGAGAATGGGACCCGCATTAGCAGAGTCCAGCAGCGCCAGAGCCCAAGAACCAGCACACACCAGGAGTCACGTAGCCAAAACCACAGTCCACATAGATGGGACCACACAAGGACATGGCTAATATATGCCCATGCACAGAGGACATAGTTAGTCCGCAGGGCACAACACCACCTGTGCATGGCAAATGCTTTCCATGTCCCGATGCCATTCTCATCCAATGCCCTGGAATGAATCCCATTCTGGAGTATGGCTCCACAGAACAGTCTGAAGACTAAGTGACACAAACCTGCCCAGGGTCTTCTGTGCCACAGGGGCACACAGCTGTACCCAGTAGCATCGCGGGTCCCTGTGCATGTCAGGATTAGGTTGGGAAATTCACACCGACACGGGAGAAATGCTGCCCCTTTCGTGGCATTGTCCCTCCCTCAAGAGGGCAAGAGAGGCTTCGTGCATGGGGAGAATGCTCTGCATACGGCTCTCGAGGAAGCAACAGCAGCCATGTAGCCTGGCACAGCAATTCATCTCTGTATGGATCAGCCTGATGAATGGGGCCATAATCCAGAGCCGTAGCCACACAACAAACAACTGGCCGGTGTCTGGCTAAGCAGCTAATCACTCAGTCAAGGGTTAAAGAACATGGTTCTGACACAAAACTCTGGGAGGTCTGCCCCAAGTGCAGCATCCCTCTCTGGAGAGCCCACATCTGACCCACATCGGAGTATAGCACCTCCGGGGATAGTCAAAGGAGAGTTCCTTGCCTTCCTCTAGAAACGCCTCTGAGAGCCATGGGAACTGCCTGTGGACCCTGGGTGAAATCCGAGCCCTGCTAAACTTGAGGGGAATGTCCCATTAACTCCAATGGGGCCAGGAGCGTTACTGCAGTGGTGCTGGGCTGGGACCCAGTGCGCTGTACAAGACAGCACAAAAGGACAGTCCCTGCCCCAAAGAGCCATGTCTCCGTGAATGGAAACACCAGGCCTATTGAAGTGTTACGTATACACTGAGACACATCACGTAATCCAAAGGGGAGGCCAAGGGACCACGCACAGCTCATGCCATTTAGGGTACATGGGCAGCTGCTTCTGTCCTAGCGCCTGGCTTTAGTGTTTAGCCAGAAGCCTTTGTGAGCCGACAGATAGACACTGCTATCAAAGGAATCGCTTGATTTTAGAGACTGGTATAATCAGACCGAGCAGAGAGCACAATAGCGCTGCCTCTGCCATCCCAGCCCAGAGCCAATAAACCAGAGAGGCAGAGACAGAGACGCGCTTAATACAGTGCATGGGATGGGGGGGGGAGTGCAGACAAAGGGACGGGGCATGGAGAAAAACCGCAGAGGCAGAGACAGAGAGAAGGAGAAAGTGAGGAAGGAGGAGAAGCCAGGATGCAGAGTCTCTGGAGGGAAGGCTGGGGGAGGGGTGTTCGGATGCAGCATGTTAATGAGACCCTCGCAAACACAAGGGAAAGAAGCAGGGAAGTGATTGTGTCTGGACAGAGGAGACAGTCGAGCTACTCACTCAGTCTCCCCTGTGGGGCCCTGTGGGATTGGGTAGCAGGACCCAGGGAAATGAAAATCTCTAAACCACACAGAATTGTTAACTGCTCCCAAATCCTTTTGTGCCATGGCTGCAAACTTAGAAGAGCTTAAGCTGTTAGATGCATGAACTTCCTCAATAAATATCTCTTGTATGGTGCCTCAAGCAGGTTTGCATTGTATTACCCAGATGAAAAGCCCAGCAGAGAAAGCCTGCAACTTTCCCAGCTCTTTCAGCAGCGTTTGGAGCCTTTTAATCACTCGGGCTGCATCTTCCAAATGAAACGCATTAATAATACTGCGCAGGCAAGTGGAGTGCTCCACCTCTGCAGGCTGGGTGCCGTGCAGGCTGCCCGGGCCATCTGATAGTACTTCACACTGAGGGCTGGCTTTTATATGCTTGTGTTTTGCTGTTGGAAAGAGGCCCAGACTTCCTCCCACCTCTGGAAACATGGGAAAACCTGCCAGCCACATGTGCGGGTTAGTGCTCTAGGCCAGGCTGCTCAGGGATGGGGCAAGGCTAAGGAGGGAATTGTGGGGGGGAAAGCGGGGGGGAAAGGAAAGGGGGGGTCACAGCTCCCCAGATCCCTAAAGAGAAGCAGGTTGGGAACCAAAGACCCTTTCACTGTGCCATTACCTATCCTTTCCCTCTTCCCTGCTGTGGGGGCCCAGCAATGGGGCTGCCGAGAGAAAGGGGATGCCAGGGCTGAGCTGAGCCCCACAGGGAGGGAGCCCCCCAAAGGGCTCTTCCTACAGTCCTTCCACAGCTCAGGTGTGACTAAGCCCAGGGACAGCTGCCATGGGCAGCCATGGGCTTTGGCAGACAGGCCTGGAGGCTCCCATGTTCACAGACCCAGTGCCCCACAGTCCTGGGTGGGGGTGGCTGGCAAGTGGGCAGCACTCAGCACCTTCCTGCAGAAGGGTGAGGCCCGTGGCAGGCCTGCTCCTGGGGCAGGCTACGGCACAGCAAAGGCTTGTGAATTCTTCCAGGCCCTCCCTGCCTTGCACTGTGCTTGGGCACCTGGTATGGACAGGCCAAGCTCTGCCCCAGGGATTCCTGGGAGAGGCTCTGGTGTGCCGTCATGTAGGAGAGAAGGGATCCTGTATCCCATATTCTCCACAGCGGCTCTGTCAAGGGAAGAGATCTGAAACAGGGACACCAGGCAAACGGAGGCTCCCAGGACATCTCAGCCAGACATGCACAACCTCTCCCCCCCGGGGCGCACGTGTCACACACACAGCCCCTCCCCAAGAGGGGTCAGATCCCACTGACCACAGCCCTGGACTCCCTCCCTCTCTCTTCCAGCCCCCTTCTTTCAGGCCCCTCTATCCTCAGCTTCCTATGAGGTCTCACAGCCCCCTCCGTCTGCCTCACAGCCATATGCCTCTGCCTCAGTCTTCACCACTGTACCTTATATCCTTCCCTCCCAAACCCCCACATTAAACCCCACCCACCTCCCTCCCTGACCCCCCATGCCCTTTCCATCCAGTGAGCCAGTTTAGAGATCAGGACCGTCTCTGTAGACACAAGCAGGGCTGGGCCCCTGCTCCCATTGGTGTCTAGGCCAAATGTTACCCTGCCCACAGGCTACTCTGCTCAGCCCCATTGGGATGGGGCAGTCCTGGGTCTCAGACTCTGGTGGGGACGGTTATTATCCCTGCAAACGCATTCTCTCTCTGTGGATGTCCACCCTCCTGTTCCCATTCCCCCTGGGCTTTCCAGGAGCCCAGCCCACTGTGGGAATCCAAAGCTGGGCCGTCAGACCTGGCACCTTCCCCAAACACCTTCCAGCTCCAACCCCTCCATCACCCTGTCACTGAGTCCCTGCCAGCGTGGCCCCCAAGGGAACACCCCCCACTTGCTGTGGCGCAGATCTTGAGCCAGCTGCCCCAAGACGACTGGATTGCAGGCCACTGTGTTATTAACCAGCACTGAGTCACTGCACCTCGCCAAATCCTGCTGCTAGGAAACCAAAGAGAAGACACAGCCCAGCTCTCCCCCATCTCACTCCCGCTCTCCCCACTCTGGTTTCCTTCCCCCTCCTCTGTTCACTCACTTTCTAGATCACTTTCAAATTACTCCCTCTCCTCTCAGATTGGGCTGCAGCCTGTGGCTGCCACGCCACGCCATAGGCTTCATGAGTCTCCCAGGCGAGTGGCGGAAGCTCGAGCACCTGACTGGCTGTGCCGGCAGTACTGGCTGGCGAGAGCTGCTTGGGCCAGCATTGACATCGGGATCTGCAGCGCCATCAAATCTGAAACATTTCCCGGAAACCTGTCAATGCTGACACAATTCTTTATAGGTTTCAGAGTAGCAGCCGTGTTAGTCTGTATTCGCAAAAAGAAAAGGAGTACTTGTGGCACCTTAGAGACTAACAAATTTATTAGAGCATAAGCTTTTGTGAGCTACAGCTCACTTCATCGGATGCATTTGGTGGAAAAAACAGAGGAGAGATTTATATACACACACACACACACACACAGAGAGCATGAAACAATGGGTTTATCATACACACTGTAAGGAGAGTGATCACTTAAGATAAGCCATCACCAACAGCAGGGGGGGGGAAGGAGGAAAACTATTTCCCCATGGTATTTCTCCCTCCCACCCCCCACTGTTCCTCTGATATTCTTGTTAATTGCTGGAATTAGCCTACCTTGCTTGTCACCATGAAAGGTTTTCCTCCTTCCCCCCCCTGTTGCTGGTGATGGCTTATCTTAAGTGATCACTCTCCTTACAGTGTGTATGATAAACCCATTGTTTCATGTTCTCTGTGTGTGTGTATATAAATCTCTCCTCTGTTTTTTCCACCAAATGCATCCGATGAAGTGAGCTGTAGCTCACGAAAGCTTATGCTCTAATAAATTTGTTAGTCTCTAAGGTGCCACAAGTACTCCTTTTCTTTTTACAATTCTTTATGAAAGAAAATCAACAGGAATCATTCCGACTTTCTCCTTTCCATTGGATAGCGGCGAAACATTTCACTCTGATCAGGCAAAAATATCTGGGTTTGACTCTCATCTGACTTGCCCTCGTTTTGACTTTTATATTACATTAAAATATTACATTTCATCCTATATCTATAGTTTAGTTAATAATACATAGAATGTATTATATTTAATATGTTTGTATAATATAAAAGTCAAAATAAAAGGAATCAACTTGAAACAAAACATTTTGATGGTTCTCAAACAGGATTTTTTAAAAATTGTCATTCCATGGGAAATTTTGGTTTTTTGTTTCGATTCAGATTGAAGATTTTTTTTCAGAATTTCCCAAGAACAGAAACAACAATGTCCAGCTGCTCTCTGGAGCAGGCTGGACAGGACCTTGCGTGGCTTTTCCAGCTCTGTAGTATTATTTATGCTAGCACCTAGGAGCCCATCGTGGACCAGGACCCCACCATGCTAGGAACTGTATAAACACAGCGTGTGTCACTGCTGGCAGCAGCCAGTCCAGCTCTGTGCTCATCAGTCCCTTGGGAGTCTCGTTAACAACCTACCGTCCCCCTCCACCCACTTACAAGAGAGAGGGCTGGGTGGTTCATGCTGAAGAACCTACCCATTCTTTTGTCCTCAGAGCACCTATGTCTGACCCTTGGAGGTCACTGGTCCCCATGATCACTAGCACTGACCCTGAGACATCCAGAGAGCATTGGTACCTGTGATCACAAGCACCTACCCTACCACACCTGGTGTGCATGGTGGGCCATGTTCTGCTACAAGCAGGACTCCCTCTGGGGTTCCTTCAGCCCCTTCTCCCTGGACATTCCTCCTTGGAAGGTCCATTTCCCAACACCATTCATATCTACAGGGATCTCCCTCTGCTATCCCTCACTCATTGTCTGTCCTCCCTGAGACAGGGGGTTGTACACGTGCCTCTGAATCTGCCTGCATGTCCTCTTCAACCCTTCCATCTCCTCCTGGCTTGGGCCCACACTGTAGAGGCTCCAGCAAATCCCATCATATCTGTCCAAGGCTGGCACAGAAAGCTTTACCCCGCTCTCCCGCCCAAAGCCAGGGACCTGGGAGAGGTATAATGTCCTAGAGAGGCTGGCACAGCCTTGAGGTTTCAGGTCCCCTGCCTGGCCCCTACAAGAAGATGTGGCAGGGTACAGAGGCTGTAAACAGACACAAGGGATTGATGGAGAATTCCCAAGTGCAGGCACTTCATTGGTATGTCCCAGGCCACCTTATACTGATGGCCCCCCCACACCCTCTCCATACAAGTCCCAACACCAGGACATGTCAGGTAAGGCCGTGCTACAGGACAGTCTGTGGTGCTGTGGAGCAACCTACAGGTACTTTCAGGAGGCTGCTGTAAATTAGAAGTCCTGGCTGCACTGATCTCTGCCAAGGGCACCAACAGCCTCAAGGACAGCCCCAAATCACCAGGGTGCAGTGCTTACAGTGCAGCACAGAAGACAAAGCTTCCCCCAGGAGTTTCTCAGGAGTCACTTCACCACCTAGAGCCCCAGAGACTCTCCCCAGTGTTCTGCTCTTGCCCTGCCCCATGCTTGCCTGGCCCCTGCACTAGGGTGTGCAGGGGGCCTATGGCCCAACACAGCACCTGTCCTGGGGTTCTCCAGGGGCCAGCCTTTCCTGTTCAAAGATGGAGGCTAATCACGCAGACCCAAAAGGGCCTGTTCTGATCCCAGGCCAGTTCATCCCTTTAATTGTCGCAGAGATTCAGGGAGTTTAAGGCCTGCCCGCTGCCTTTCCCCTCCCTTCCCCGCTGGGAGGCAACGCACTCCCCCACCCCGCAGCACGTGCATTAGGATGCACCTCGCCCTTCACAATCCCCTCCACCATATCTATAATTGATCTTGAAGAAACTCCGTCTTGACACCGATTGCCAAGATGCTATCGGGGCTGTAATGGGATTTTTATATTTAGCTTGGACAAGGGACAGCTCTGTTGGCTGGAATGAAATGTTTCAATAACTGTGTCTGCCCAGGAGCCAATCTCATCCCCCTGGCTGCGCTGGCTCTTTTTGCTCCTTTTCACAGGCTCGCACGCTTTTCTTCCTCCCTCCCGATATCTCAGCAGCTTCCCTGGCTCTCTCTCCCCTATCATCCATCCTGCCCCTGGGCCTGGGAGTTCCCTTGTCAGTGTTTTCCATAGCTGCAAAACTGTACTTCTCTCTCCAACCAGACTGTCACTTTCCCTTCCCACACCTCCACCCTGGCCTGCCGCTCACCTGCACCCTGTTAGCACCCCAGCTACTACCATCATCTCCAAGAGAAGCATTCCCTTTCCAGCACCCTCTGAGCAGGCACCGGACTGACCCTGGGACATGTCTACACTACAGCCACATCAGCGGCACAGCTACAGGGCTGCTGGAGCAGACACACTTCCTACATCAACAGAAGCGGGGTTTCCATTGATGCAGGTAATCTACCTCCCTAAGAAGCAGTAGCTAAGCTGATAGAAGAATCCTTCTGTTGACCTAGCCACATCTACACCGAAGGTTAGGTCGACCCAACTCCAGCACGTAGCTAGGTTGATGTAATTTTAAAGTGTGACCAGGCCTGAGTGAGGGTAGGAGAGGGCAGGGACATGAGCGTGCAGAAGAGGGAGAGAATACCCTCATTTTTCCACGTGCACAGACAGTATCACAGAGATGGTGTGCCCCAGTCACTGTGCCCTGCAGAACCTTCGTGCTGGCATACCCAGTACAAACGGGCTATCTGGCAGCTGTGTGGCCCTGAGGGTACCTTCTGCAGCGACATCCCTGCACCTGGTCCCCCTGCACGGGGCATTGTGGGGCAGGAAGAGAGCAGGCAGGAGGGGACAGGCCAGAAAGTTACGACATCCTACAGATTCTGCAGACACTACAATGGCCCACAGATGGCTGCCGTACCCTGCACCAGGACTGAGATGAGCATCAGAGCAGGGGGCATAATTGCCCTTCCTCTGGCTTAGACAGGGCTGAATTCTCCTGACGGTCCCTTTTCTAACAGTAATATTGGTCTCCAGGACCTGCTCCATTGGTAAGTCACTGTGTCCCTTCGGCACAGCCCTGTGACCAATTTCTTTCACTGTGACTGCTAGGGTAGCGAGTCAGACATTCATAGATTCCAAGGCCAGAAGGGCCCACTGTGATCATCTAGACTGACCTCCAGTATAACACCAGCCAGAGACCTGCCTCACAGTAATTCCTAGAGCAGATCTGTGAGAAAAACATCCACTCTTCATTGAAAAATGGCCAGTGATGGAAAATCTACCACTGCCCTGATTAGCCATTGGAACAGTTTATTACCCTCACTGTCAAAAATGTATGCTAGGAGGGTGGTGAAGCACTGGAATGGGTTACCTAGGGAGGTGGTAGAATCTCCACCTTAGAGGTTTTTAAGGCCCGGCCTGACAAAGCCCTGGCCGGGATGATTTAGTGGGTGTTGGTCCTGCTTTGAGCAGGGGGTTGGACTAGATGACCTCCTAAGGTCTCTTCCAACCCCAATCTTCTATGATGATTCTATGATACGCCTTATTTCCGGTCTGAATTTGTCTAGCTTGAAACTTCCAGTCATTGGATCACATCAGACCTTCCTCTGCAAGACTGAGGACCCCATTATTAAATATTTGTTCCGCAGGTAACTACTTATAGACTGGTTTCAGAGTAGCAGCCGTGTTAGTCTGTATTCGCAAAAAGAAAAGGAGTACTTGTGGCACCTTAGAGACTAACAAATTTATTAGAGCATAAGCTTTCGTGAGCTACAGCTCACTTCATCGGATGCATCCGATGATGTGAGCTGTAGCTCACGAAAGCTTATGCTCTAATAAATTTGTTAGTCTCTAAGGTGCCACAAGTACTCCTTTTCTTTTTACTTATAGACTGTGATCAACCCCTTAACATTCTATTTAGCTTAACAAAAATATTGAGCTCTTTGAGTCTATCAGGATGAGGCAGGTTTCCTAATCCTTTAATCATTCTCTTGCCTCTCCTCTGAACCCTCTCCAGTTTAGCCTCATCCTTTTTCAACTGAGAACACCAGAACTGGGCACAGAATTCCTGCAGCGGTTGCAGCAGTGCCATGTACACAGGTGAAATAACCTCTCTGCTCCTACTCAAGATTCCCCCGTTTAAGCATCTCCAGGATCCCATTAGCCCTTTTGGCCACAGTGTCAAACTGGGAGCTCATGTTCGGCTGATTACCCACTGCCCGCAAAAGCTTTTTCAGAGACACTGCTGCCCAAGATAGAGTCCCTCATCGCGTAAGCATAGCCTACCCACTTTGTTCCTAGATGTATATATTTACATTTAGCGTGAGGCTAATTTACCAAGCAATCCAGATCGCTCTGAATCAGTGATCTGTCCTCTTCATTATTTAACACACCCCAGAAAATTGTGTGTCATCTGTAGACTTTATCGGTGATGAATTTGTTTTCTTCCAGACCCCTGATAAAAATATTAAGTAATGTAGGGCTAAGAACTGATCCCTATGGGATCCCACTAGAAACCCACCTGTTCAATGACAATTCACCACTGACCATCACATTTTGAGACCAATCAGTTAGCCAGTTTTTAATCCCTTTAATGTGCGCCATGATACTCTTCTCTCTCTCTAGTTTTTAAATCAAAATGTCCCGTGGTACCAAGTCAAACCCCTTGCAGAAGCCTAAGTCTATTACATCAGCACGGTCACCTTTACTCCATGGTTGGGCTGTAGGCAGCACTCTGGAGGGGCTGGTGGAAACAGACAAGGGAGCACACAGTGGGGTGACCCTCCACGGTTCCACCTGGTCACCAAAGCAATCGGCTGGAGTTTGACACAGTACAATGACACTCTGCACTCTTCCCCTGTACATCTGCTCCTCCACCAAAGCCCCTCACCCTGCTGTGCAGCTGCCCACCCAGCTCCACGCACAACTCTGCTGATGCCTCAGTCCTCAGCTGCAGACAAAGGGGGGTTTTGCACTGAGGTCCAGGATGTAGAATGTTCCCATTAACTGATGATTTAATCCAGACATGCCCACAGCGATTAACCAGAGAACCAGCCCTCAGATCTTTTGGGCCCTTCAATGACCACACCTGACAGAGAACAGAAAAACTTGACTTACACTTATTCTGTTACAGCAGAAAAACAGTGAACAACCAGATCCAAATCCCTGACACCTCCAGCCAGGTATCACAGCGCACCCACACTGCCCCCACCCCTACCTGCAGCACATGACTCAGATTCCTTTAGCAGGAGCTGTGAGCAGCAAGATCCGGGGCTCTGTCTGACCATTGGGAAGGCCAAGGTGACCCCCGAGCCTATTTCCTGCCACCCCCCAGGACTGGGGAAGGCAGAGTTGCTCCAGCCAGAACCCTCAGCAAACCCCAGTGGAAGTCACGCTGATTCAGCTGTATTCCAGTCGCAGTGCAACCTCTCTCGAGTACCCTTCCCATGGGGCAGAAGGGCCTAATCGTGGAGTTCTCAGGGATACAAAAAGTGCCAGCGGAGAGTGAGGGAGGATCATGCTGGCTGGGATCTTGAGGGAGAGTTCTCCTCCCTGCTGAGCAGTGAGTGGGACTGGCAGACCTTGACTTTCTGTGCCTGCAGGAGGCCCTGGTCCTGGTGGTCTCTCCTGTGCTTGTATCTCACTGGTTCACCCAGGGTCTGCCTATCTGCTGAGGAATTTGTGATTCCCCTGAGTCTCCAGGCAATTGCAAGTGAAACTTTATCTCTTAGAAGCAGCAGCTAAGATGGGAGCTGGCACCAGGAGTGTGAACAGGCCTGAAGACATGGGGGGAAGAGAGCAGTGGAACTGGGGGAGGAGCCTGGAAGGCCAGAAAGAATTACGGGGGGAGCAAGTGAAAGTTATTCATTCCTGGGAGACCCTCTCCAGCTGCTCTTCCCTCCCCACCACAGTAAGGGACCAGATTGCAGCCACTCCTAGCAGTACCTCTGTTAGACATTGCTCTGTAGTCTGGACGTCCTGTTACAATCTAAACATAATCCCTTTGGATCACATTTCTCCCTAAGAATGGACTCCCCTTCAGACCCTGCTGCTGTAGAGAGGGACTCTGGCTGCCCATCCTTTCGCCACCTGTTCTGATTGGCTAGCGTAATCCAGCCCTGCAATGCTAAGAGCTGCTGGCATCCTTGAGTTGCATGACTCACAGGTGCTGTAATCAGGCAATGCCAGGACCCCCTAGCCAGTCGAGGGCAAGCCTTCTACTTGGCATTTTCCCAGGTGAAGCACAGCAGATTGACTGGGAGATCAGCATGCATGGCGCGGGCACTGAACATGGAACACGCCATGTCTGTGTGTGCGTGTCCCTCAAATGGCTCGGGAGTACAAGCCTGGCCACCGTACACACCAGCGGGCACCCAGACTCGGGCACAAATGGGCAGGCGTGCTCAGAAAGTCAGGAGCGCACAGGTATGAGCAGAAGCTTAGCTAGAAGGAGCATGTGTTCATGGTGCCCCCAGGCACAAGGACAGGCAGTCCAAGCAGGCTATGAACAGGGACCATAGTGATGGGAAATCAGCAAATGACGGAGAGGTGTATGGAGATCAGCCAGCCAGATCCATGTTTAGAACCAATGGCCAGCTCTCACAGAGATCATGAAGAGCCTGCAGAATGAATGGAAGGGACTGGATCATGCTGCCCAGTGCAGGCAAGAGCAGGGAAAGCTCCCCATAGGAAGAACAAAGGGGAAGTGACCAGTCGCGCACACACACTACTGCAGCCCTCCCAGCGAGGCCCATCTGTTGCTCTAGGCAGAGTGTGTGCTCCCTTGGGCCTTTGTTTGGGCTGTTCTCCTATTGTTCCCCTCCCTGGCTGCGGACGACACTGTCAGGTTGACAGAGCTGCAGAGTAAAGCTACAAATCCTAATTCTTCACCCTGAGCAATGCCCACAGAACGCAGGTTCTCCCACCCACCTCCACTGCCAGGAAGCAGGGCCTATAATATCTCCTACAAATCCCACTCACCAACAGTTTGCCAAAGAGCCACTGCCTGGCAGGCAGGTGCCGGGAATGGCTGATGCAATGAAGGAGGGAGCTGGGGAGGGAGCAGCCAAAGGATACGTGGTGCACTCAGACTTGCTGAGACAGGACAAAGCCACTGCGTAGGGTAGGTTTGCTAACAGCATGTGAAAGAATCTGTGCCAGCCAACCTTCCTCTGCCTGCAGGAGAAGCAGCATGTTGAGGCACCTTCAAGAGCCAGGGGGCTGTGGCCTATGTGCCCTGGCCTGGCGCAATCACAGGTTCCCATGCTAAGGACACAGCATTGTAACAAAAGCAAAGAGAAATGGTTACCTCTGCATATGGTCCCGTTCTCTACCGATTCATAGCCAGCCTTGCACATGCACCGTCCAATGGGCACCAGCCACTCCCCGTCCCCATTGCAGTACAGCTTGATGGGGACATCCACCTCCTCCGCGTTGGTAATGCACGACCCCCTGGCCGCCACCAATGAAGTGCTCTCTGCTCCAGAGAGTGTTTCCTGAAACACAGCCCCATTCTGGATCACTCGGGGGCACTTGCGGTAGAAGACCCGGACAGCAATTAAGGACATGCAGCCCCCATAGTCCTGGAATGCGAGATAGAATCCATTCTTGGAGACTGGCCCAAAGCTGCGCACCTCGGTGTTGATTTTCATCACTCGGCCACCCAGGTCCACCTGGGAGAAGCTCTCATCAGCTGCGATGGTGTCCACCTTTGCCCAGGGATTCTCCATCCAGTTGGGAAAGGTCTTGGTGGCCGAGTCAAAGTCAGATTCGAAGTAGTAGAGATTGAAGGTCTCCTTGCAGGAGCCAGGAACGTTTGGGATGCTGCTGCAGTCCCGGACGGAGAATTTCATCTCCACGTGAATGCGGTGAGCTCCTCTCCTCCGTATGTACTTGGTCCGCAGCCAGTTGTTCTGATTGGACTCAAAGACGTTGCACACCTGGTACGTCCGGATCGTGTTCATGTTCTCGTCATATCCGCTCACCTCTTCCCACTGTGGATGGGACACAAAGAGTCACTGGGCTGCATTGCATTTACATTCACCGGCAGTCGGCTTGCGCCCGTTTACATACCTGGTGGGGGAGATTTCTGCCTCTCCCCACCCCCTGACAGGCAAAGACTCAGGCTGCTGGGAGGGAGAGGAGAAGCCCATTTCAATGTGGGATCAGCTGCATCAGTACAAACTGTGCTGCACCAGGGTCAATTGTATCTACACTAGGGCTCTGGCTAGGTGCAGCCACCCCACAGTCCAATGCCAGCGTACACTGGGTCCCTCCCAGTCTCCGTGCTCCCTGAGCCAAGGCACACGCCTCAAACACTTCATGCTCATCTAATGCACTGCGCAGCCAGGTGCTGGGAATGGCTGATGCAATGAAGGAGGGAGCTGGGGAGGGAGCAGCCAAAGGACACGTGGTGCACTCAGGCTACACTGGCACTGCTGGGACAGGACAAAGCCACTACACCGGCTAGGGGTTCTGTTCTCCTGGGTGGTTACTTGATTTCCACTCGTGTTAGTGGGAGATGCATGCACTGATTGGCAGAGGAGACACTTCAAGGGTCATTAAAGTACCTATATGTGTCTAGCACAGCCTGGGCCTCTGTTAGAAGGGCTCTCACCTCCTGGCTCATTCCACGGTCACAGGGGAAAGGGTTACTTGATATTTTAAAAAATAAATTGCAAAAAAAAACCATGAAGGGTTAGAGTCTCCATCACCTCCACCCTGAGCCGTCACTTACAGCTGGGCAAAGGGAGTGAATGACTATTTCACCATTACACAGGTACAACTGACGGCCCGAAGAAGGGCAATGGAGTCAGACTGCAGGGGTGAAATCCTGGCTTCACTGCAGTGAATGGCAAAACTCCCATTGACTTCAGTGTATTTGTGCCTTTCAATGCTCCTTTGTGATGGAGACAGATGTCTTGGAAATGTACTGTGTGTTTCCATATTTTTTCTCCAAGTAAAATGTCGTCTCAGCTCTGCATCTCCCTGTCTGCGCTGGGGGCCTGGTGAATAACCTCATCCGTAGCTCTGCCTCCTGTCCCCATCCCGAGATGGGACGGATGCTGAGTTGTAGGGGACGCTGCCCCAACCCAGCACTGTGCCTTGCATGGTCCAGAGAGAAAACTGTGGCTGTAACATAGAATCATAGAAGATTAGGGCTGGAAGAGACCTCAGGAGGCCATCTAGACCAAACCCCTGCTCAAAGCAGGCCCAATCCCCAAATAAATCATCCCAGCCAGGGCTTTGTCAAGCCTGACCTTAAAACCCTCTAAGGATGGAGATTCCACCACCTCCCTAGGTAGCTCATTCCAGTGCTTCACCACCCTCCTAGTGAAATAGTGTTTCCTAATATCCAGCCTAGACCTCCCCACTGCAACTTGAGACCACTGCTCCTTGTTCTGTCATCTGCCACCCCTGAGAACAACTGAGCACCATCCTCTTTGGAACCCCCCTTCAGGTAGTTGAAGGCTGCTATCAAATCCCCCCTCACTCTTCTCCTCTGCAGACTAAACAAGCCCAGTTCCCTCAGCCTCTCCTCATAAGTCATGTGCCCAAGTCCCCTGATCATTTTCGTTGCCCTCCACTGGACTATCTCCAATATGTCCCCATCCTTTCTGTAGGGGAGGGACCAAAACTGGACACAATACTCCAGATGGGACCTCATCAGTTCCAAATAGAGGGGAATTATCACTTCCCTCGATCTGCTGGCAATGCTGCTACTAATGCATCATTGTCTACTTTCCTTTTCTGAAGCTGAGTGCGAGAACGTGCATGTGCTGTGCCAGGTGCTGCATCAGCAGGGACCGTGCAGACCAAAGGCCTCTGTTCCACACAGAACAGACACCACAGGGGCAGCGCAAGCTCCCACTCTGCCTGCAACCTTGGCCTGAAGCCTGGGGTTGACAGTGGAATTTGGGCTCCGGGGCCCATTGCTTCTTCAAAGTCTTTCATAAAGGGTTCCATTAGTGCCACATGGGACAGCTTCTTGTATAACAGGGATACTAGGAACTAGATTGAGACCTGTCGGCTCATTTTACACAAGGCATCAGCCTGGGCTGGACTCACCCAGCAGCCAAGAAGTGAGAAACTCCAGAGTTCCTGACTGATCCCTGGCCCAATAACACAGCCAATAAGAACAGCATGTGATGGCTGCTCTCTTGGCCAGCACACAGGTGCTGAACTGGGGCTCTCCAAAACTAAACACAGCCTGAACTAAAGAGCCAAGCTTCCTGGCTCGGGCTGCAACAGACTCCTGTCCTCTGCGGATTCCCCAAGGGGAACCTGGTAAACCCACAGCAGTGGGTTACAATGACACACGTTTTAGGAGGCCCTGTGCCCCCAGGAAGTGGGCTCTGCTAAAGGAATGAGCTGCCCCACCAGTCCCTCTTTGCCATTAGGGTGTCAGTGCAGTAGTTCCTTCTCGCTCGCAGCCCTGCTCTGCCAGGAAAGGCAGCCTGAGGCTTTGCAGGACCTATCCTGGGCGGGCAGGGGGCACCTTACACCCCATTCTGGGGCAGCCTTCTATGAACAGCCTGCAAAGTAGTGGGTGGGGGAGAGCAGGCCTTCGCCCCGTTCTGCAGAGACAAGAACTAGTGAGCCTAGCAGAGTGCATCTCATTCCTGATGAGGAGAGGGACCCGTCAGCAGGGACCGCCCTGCTCACCTCCAAGGGGCACGGCCAGCCAAGCCAGGCATTTGTTTGTTGTAGTTTCGCTCCCCACTGGCTGGGAGACCATCACCTGGGAAGCTGAAACAGATCCCTCCCCTCCCCACCCCACCCCAGCCCACATCCGCCACCCACCTGGGCTTTGGCCTGGTCAGGCTGGTGAACATCACTCATTCTCCCCTCTGGGACACCCGGCTCCCCCTTCCAAGCTTCCCTGCCTCTGCGCTAGCATTCCCGGGACAGCTCTTGGGACACGCTGCTCCCACTGCACCAGCAGGAAAGTTCTGGGCTAGGCAGTGTAGGTCTAACCAAACGGACTAGAGTTTTGATCTCTCAGTGCCAGGCTGGGTAGGGTTCAAACACATCACAAAGGGCATTCGCCATCCAGATTAGACCTGTGTTAAGGTGCTGAAGGAGAACTATTCACTCCAAACTACTTGTCAGGGCTCCTTTAACTGCTTGAAATGTAGCAGAAACCCTAATTAAACACTTAACCCCTGGGCTGAGGCCCAGCCTCTGCCTTGTCTGCAGGGAACTGCTCTGGTTTGTGAATAGGGTTTGCTGCCCAGCCCCATTCTCGGTTCCCAGAAGATGGATCGGGGGTGGTGTGTGCATGGCATTCTGGGGGCTGTGTGGTGAGGTTGCGGCAGGGACGTGAATCCCAGCAGGTCATGTCTTTACCAGGGATCCTCTCCAGCAGGGGCCTGTTAACGGTCTGGCCTCGCAGTAAAGTCACACGATGCCTTTTGCAGATATCTCCCACTGGTCCCACCGTGGTTACAAAGGGGGCAGACATTCCACGGGAACCTGCTTTCTCAGGAGTTCCTAACTTGGAGGTAAAATCCTTTTCCAGGTTGAACCTTGGCCATCAGCATTGGTGGAAGGTGCCGATTAGCAGCCCAGGAAATGGAAAGTGTCCGGTTTAGCAGCAGCAGCAGCAGCAGCATGAGCAGTGGGGGCAGCCAAGCTTCCCCATGCTGAGCACATGGCTGAGACAGGGGGGCCCCTCGGAGAGGAGAGGAGAGGGGAGCTCAGTCACTCCTCAGCCTCTGTCCTGAGGTTGCCAGCAAAGAAGGGAGTCAGGGCCAGCCTGTGAAAAGGGCACTGAGCCCTTAACCAGCAGTGCCCAAACTTTTCCTCTCGCGCCCCTCTTACCAGTAATGGAATGTGTCCACGCCTCCCCAGGCTGGGAGCAGAGCTGTGGCCGGGGGAGGCAGCTGGGGGCGGAGCCACGGCCAGGAGCGGGGACCAAGAGCAGGGCCGTGGCCAGGGGCCGGGAGCTGAGCAGGGGCCACAGCTGCAGCTGGGGGCTGGGCTGGAGTGGAGCTGGGCACAGAGCGGGGCTGGGTGGTACACCCCCCCGCCGCCACCACATGGGGGCTGGCATGAGTCCTACCATGCGCCCCCCGGATGTTCCTCCATGCCCCACACACAGTTTGGGGACCACTGCCCTGACTGAGACCCACAAACTCACCTCACATCAGACATGGAACAAACCTACAGGGAAAACAACCTCTCTAGACATTTGGCATGTGTGACTGGAATGGTTCCTTCTTGTTTTATGGCTGCTTCCTATCCCCCTCCCCTAATCTCCCCACCTCTCATGCCTCCACCCCCAAACCCACCAAGCTCATCTAGACAGGCAGCTCCTTGAGCCTGGGACCCTGCTGGTATTCTATGTTCGTACAGCACCTGGCTCCATGGGGGCCTGGGCCAGAACTGTCCTCAGCATGATGGTAATCCAAATAAACAACAGCAATACCCTGACCAAGACTGACTGCCCACCGACCTCACCTCACCCTGTCCTATGTCCCTGCTCCCTCTTTCCGCAACCCCTCAGATCAGTCTGGGTGACATGCTACACTGACGCACAGGAAAACAGTTCCTGGATGTTCTTTGTCCCCAGTTTTCAAGCCCACTGGGGCAGATAGTCAAGACTTTCTGCGCCAAGCAGGTTCCGTTGGATGTTCTCAAGGGGAGAGGCTGGCTGCTGAAACTCTGACCCCAACAGCCAGCAGAGCTGGCTGGTCTGACGAGCACCCCAGCACCTCCCAACTCACTCCAGGGACTGTGAGAGGAGACCCAGGACCCAGGTAACACCCAGGAAATACATCTGAACTCCTAGTGACTGATCCATCGCTCAGGGCCTGGGTGCAGGGCTGATGGCATGCTTTCTAAAGCTCCCCTAGGGACTGAGGCTTGGGGGTGGAGAGGACACCAGGGTCTCCCTATGCAGTCATATTTGGGATGTTTCCCCTGCTATTTCCCTGGGCTTTCCCTGTGGCAGGCTCATCTACGTGCTGGGGCACCATCCCTGGTGACTAATAGCAATAGCTGAGCCTGTCTGCTGCACAAGGTCTCCTGGCAGATCTAAAGGCCATTATTACATCTCCCTTAGCTGCCTCCTCTCCAGACTGACCCTGCCCAGTCCCCTGAGCCTTCCACACCTGGCAGGGTTTGTTTTCCAACCCATGGCACCTGTTGTTCTCCAAGCTCTCTCCAGCCTCTGGTTCCCAATGTGGACCAATGCTGCAGTGAAGGCCTGGCTCTCAGCTCCGGGAAAGGCACCGATTTGACACAGCTGAGCCCCGCAAACAATGTTCCCTAGTCTGTGCCTCCACAGAGCCCAGTACTTCCAGAGAGAGGGCAAAAGAAAGGTTCTCCTTGCCTTGGATGTGGCAAAACTCCACCCCAGTGCTGAATATCCAGGCTGCTGCTGAACATGCTATCAATGGAGCCCAGGTGGAAGGCAAGCGAAAGACACGGGTCTCCTTTCCACAGAGTGAATGGACACGCCCCAAATCCATGTGCTTGCCAAATAAAGCCCTTTGCCCCTCTGCTGCCCCTAGCTCCCGGATCCTTGCAGGGGCCTGAAGGCTCCTTCTCAGGGGAGAACCCGGTTAACATTTGGGGACATCTCCCTTCGGCACAGGTGGCGCTGAGCACACCCTGGAGCAGGAATGCATGGCTTACCCAGCAGGCAGGGGCAGGCATAAGAGTTGTTCATTTGTGGTGTGCACAGATGTGAGAGGGACACTGGCTGGGAGAAGGCTTAGCAATCAACTGAGCCTTCCCAAGAAAGCAGAGCTCCTCCCATGGCTTTGTCCAGGCCAGAAAAGGTGCAGCATCCAGCAGTGCCCCCATCCCACCCACAACACCTAAAGCCCGAATCTTTCTCATGGCACAGGCAGTAACCAGCATCATGGATTGTAGCAGCATGAAGCAGCAGTGTCCAGGGTTGCCAGGTTCCTGCTGCAAGCAGGGAGCAGTATGCAGCAGTGAGCGTCTTTGGAAACACTAAGCAGCACACTCCGCTTGGAGTGCAGCAAGAGGCGGAATCTGGTAGGCACTAGTGACAAAATCCCAGGCAGCTGGAATGGTGTATCCATAAGCCTGCTCACTGAGAAGCCACACAGTTTCCCGTGGACGTGAAACCTGATGTGTTGGGAAGATGCCCTCCCTGAAAACAGGACTGCCTTACCCAGCACAAGACACTAGCCAGAGCAAACCTCTCCGCCGCTTGCTGCCAGCAGAAATTCAATGCTAACTCTCCGAGAGCTGCCAAAGCATGCCTGCCCGACGGCCCTGGCCCTTTAGGCTGTGAAAAGCCTCATGAGAAACACTCAAGCCCTACAGTGCTAGGCACGGAGATTGCGCCATGCACATTTAGGCTAAATACCCAGTGGAGGCATTCACATAAAGGCAGCCACATCATGCTCACACAGTTCCAATTTTCCTCATTTGCACTGTCCTCAAATCTGCCTCCACAGATTTTATTTCTCACTATCATCTATATTGCAGTGGAAACCTGCAGCAGGTTTTGCCCCACATTTCGGTCACTGGCTGTTAGCAATGCTGAGTGGCCAGGAGGGATAAAGAGGAAGCAAATGAACATTCAGTCACAAAATCTATTGACGGGAACTTCCCTGTCCTGCATGAAACATGGCTCTTCCAGCGTTATCCTCCAGAAGATAACTGTCCCAGTGTCTTACAAAGGCAGTGGCACCAAATTACAGAGGCAAGTAGCACAGAAAAGCAACCAAAAAATCACAACAAATACAGGTGGGTTCTGCAGGAAACTGCACTGGCCTGGTCCCCATCCCCTCACACATGCCGGGGGTGTATTGGCCCTGTCCCCATCCCCTCACACGTGCCGGGGGTGTATTGGCCCGGTCCCCTGTGATCGGACGTGTCAGGTTAGGGCAAAGCAGGTCAGGGCGATTGAGGCCAACGGGAAGCCAAGCCGCCTGCATCTCTGGGGTCCACCAAGCTCTCTGTGCCTCTGGTGTTCCCCAGGCCATCTCCAGTCCCTGGTGATCCCAGAGCTGCAGGGGAGCAGGGACGCAGGGCTGGAGAGCCCATTGTGCAGATTGTCTGCACCTTCAGAAAGAATCTCTAGTGAGGCCCCTTGAGTGGCCTGGCAATGCCCCAGCTGTGACTGCAGGCCAGGCCCCCGGCTCTAGGGCAGGTCCCCCCACACCCTGAGCTGGGAGGGGAGCAGGAAGAGTGAGGCGTGTCAGGGCTCCGGTCTAACACCTCAGAGAGCCCTGTCAGTGCCCAAGGCAGATGGGAGGCTGCAGTGGATGCTGGGCAATAACACCGTGCCCTGGTACAGCACCTCTGTGGCAACGCAGCCTCACGCAGGAGGCAGGGCCCTGTGGCCGGGGAGCTGAGGTGCTGAGAGGGGCCGCGCCTTTCCCCAGTCTGTGGTGGTGCTGCAGATGGACCCTATATCGGCCCACCTTGCACCCCATGCTTTAACCACACCAGCATACTCCCTCCTATCAGTGCCAAGACCTTCCACACTACAGCAGGGGAATTCAGTCTGGGCATGGCAGGGTTTCTGGCCCTCAGCACAGCCCCAGGAGCTGGGGTGGTTAAGTAACAACATCTCAGATCTGGATCTTCTGCTGAGTCACCGTCCAGTGCTTCCCTGACTGCCTGTCACACTCCTCTGCACTTCCTGCACTGAGCCAAATGGTTCGAATTGAGGCTTTCGGACCAGCTGAGATCCCACAGCTCTGGCACCAGGTGACTCCCCTCACACTGCTTGGGTGTGAGGACACAGGAGCAGGTGAGAACGAGAGCCTTAGTCGGAGCTCTCCTCCAAAGTGCTCTGCCGTCACAGCTGAGCCAACCACCAACATGGGGGTCTTGTAGTTTGCTGCTGTGGGACAGGAAATTCCTCCTCCCCCAGGCAAGGGGAAATGGACGAGGGACCTGTGCTCCAGCATGGTGTCTCTGTCACCATGGCTTTGGGGTGAGCCCTGGGGCGGATGCACAGCTTCTGCACTTGCCCTGCAGACACACCCTGGCCTCCGTGTGCCTGTCATACTTCTCCTGGAGCCTGCCAGCTCAGCCCCACAGACCCAACAGAATAGAGTCTCTCAACGCGCACACACAGTCACCAAACTTGGCTCGGTCAGAATTCAGGGCCCTCCGCAGAGAACACCTCGCCCCAGCCCCAGAGAGTCATCTGCAGTGAGCATGGGCTGCTCCCAGCTGCCAGGCAGGGACAAGGGAACACGGTGCTCAAATCCCACAGGCCCACCTGCGCCGCCGTATTTCTCTTCATTTCTTCATATGAATCTTTGTGTTATGGGAGAGCACAGAAAAGACCCAGCGCTTCTCTGGTGTCCTTCACAACCTCCAGGCCAGGGCTGAGTCTGGAGTCATACCCCCCTGGAAGTCGGATGGAGTTTGTCTGAGTAAGGCCCCCAGGATCTGGTTCACAGTGGGAGTGGTCTGGTTGGAGTGGAGCGTAGGGAGAGTCCAAATTACCTCACTGAACTTCCTTGGGCGTGTGCGCCACTTAGAGACCCAAGTGCCCACGCCCTTACTGGGTGTTACTCAGTATTTCCTCCAGCAAGCTCCCATTGCTGCAAGCAGACAGGGCATCACCACTGTCAGATCTGGCCCACAGTGACTGGCTTCCTCGGTGCTAATTCCCTAAGACTGCAGCACTTATTGCCAGGAGGAGATGCCAGTATCCCTTATGGAGAGGGGAAAGGCAGGACCCCTCTGCCACGCCTTCTGCAGCTACTTGCAGGAGCTGAGCTGTCTAGCTCTGGCTGCTTCCCAACCAGCCAGAGAAGCCAGGCCAGTTCCACTTGCCATTCTCACCAGTTCATGCCAGGCCCTGGGCCTGCAGCGGGTGTGTTTGGGTTCAGTGTTCCGGGCCACGCCCTTTTCCAACCCGAATAACTGACATTTCTCACGTTTTGACAATTAAAAAAGTTCCAGGAAATTTTGTGATGAAGCATTTGCTGAATCTCCCACCCCTCTCTGAGCATTTCAGTGACTACGGAGAGTGGGCTACAGCTTCAAAAGCACCTGACCGCCGTTTTCAAAAGGGATTTAGCCCCTTAGGAGTTTCAGTCTGATTGACAGCCAATGAGAATTCAGCTCCTAATCACGCAGATGCTTTTTAAAATCTTACCCCATATCAAACATTTTCAGAATCTCAGAATTCAGGAATTTGGGGGGGAATGTTTTTGCCATCTGCTTGTTTTGGTTTTGGCCGTTTCAGTGAATCTCTTTTAGTAAACAGTAACATCTAGATTGCTAAGATGCCCCAATCTGGGTCCTACACCACTGTTCCCTTCAATCCCCAGGAGAACAGAGAACTCACCCCTGAGGGAGGATGCACTGTCCAGCCCAGCTCTGCCGTCGCCGTGGTGGAGTCCATTAGCGTTTCTGCGGGGAGATTACAAAAGAGAGCCGTCAAGGGGAGAGAACCAGGAGGCAACCTCAGCAGGCAGGTCCGAGTGAGCAGCTCAGCAGGGTCCGGATCAGGGGAGCCATTCATGCACCCCAGGAAGGCCTCCAGTCACGGCTCAGGGCAGAAGCCTTAACAAGCAGATTGGTGCAGAAACCAGCTATGATCCTGGGCAGCGAGCAGCCTCCGCCCCAGGTTAGCATCTTGTCTCTTCCCGTACCACTGATGACCCACTCCAGAGCCTAGGGCTTCCACCAGAGCTGGAGTTCCACTAGCTCTCAACAAGGAGGAGGGCCCATGCTCACGTAGGGCCTGATCCACAGAGAGCCTGCCCTTTGCCTCCAGTGGCACTGAATCAGTCCCTTGGCGCCAGGTCCAGCCCCAGCTCAGCTCGTGCACTGGGGATCTCCGGACCATGGGCTGGGGAGAATTCTCCAGTGGCATGAGGAGCTGTTTTGCAGTCCCTCCCTCAGGCTGATAATGGGCGGATCCACAGAGTGGCAGATAGAGGCCACTCAAGACAACCTGGTGCGGTAGACAAAACTTCAGTGTGCTGCACCCCTCCTCCTAGGCCTAGGGCAGGTAGTCATGATGGAGGGGTGGCCAGGCCAAATTTGAGTGAGTGGCGTTGTGACCTGGCACACAGGGTCGCAATGCCACAGAGATTTGGCCTAGCTGCTCTCTGTCATGACAGAGGGGCAGCCGGACCAAATGTGCAGCCCTAGGCAGCTGCTTAGTCTACCTAAGGCTAGAGCGGCCCCTGCCCCACCCCTTTCCTGGTCTGCCTTGCCCCAAACAGGAGCTAAGCTCCATGCATGCAGGAAGTGCTGAAGTAGCTGGGTTCAGCAGTGTTATTGTGCTGCCAATCCTGCCCCTCTGCATAGAGGAACACCTCCATTCTGCGCTGGGGGTCAGCACCTGTCCCCAAGTGCCATGTGTGCACAAGCAGCGGCAGATATCTGAGCCATCTTGCTGCTCAGGCTCAGCCTTGGAGGGCCCTGCCATTGGTCCACCTCTGAGCATGGCCCTGCCAACCTTGCTTCACCCACAATCTGTACTGAGAAGGGGGCTGCAGCCCAGCCGTTTCACGCCATCCACGGGTGAAATCTGCTCCTCCAGGGGCGGGTTTCCCCTTTAAAAATATATAATCCTCATGAAATACGTGGCGGCAGCTCGGAAACGGCAGTTCAGGAGCTGCAGCCCAGCGAGCAGTACTAGAGGCTTCTCTGCTGACCTCTGCTTAAATGTAAAAGAACACAACGTTTTGCCACCACTTTACACGGTAAGAATAGTAGTCAGCAGCACTGCCAAAAAGCACATTGTACTGCAATGGGAAAAACCCTGATTTAAGGATTTAAACAACATTAAAACTTTAAACTAACATTAAGGCTGATTTTCCAGGCAATCTGGGCCCAAAGGCTTTAGGTCAGATGATGTTTCAGCCCATCAGGACTGAGAAAAAAATAGACCAAGTTTTTATAGACAGTGCAGGTAGCAATGATGACCGTTAAAGCTGCCAGATACTTTCCATTATAAGATCCTTCTTTCAATTTCTTATAACTTTGCCAAAATTTAACCATTCAGTCTGAAATGTTCCTTGCCAAGTTTCTGCCTCAGCCTGAGGTTTCAGATAAAACGCTCCAGCCATTCTCTGAACAAAATTAGGAAAAATATGTTGCTGTGCCCATGTTAAAAATAGCCACATCAAGCGCTCTCCGGGACACAGGGTGGGGACTGCTGCAGCATACACAGAAGCCTCCAGAGTGCCCCCTCCCACCCGCCCAGTTGCGGAGTGGGGAAGCTGGGAAACTGAAGACCCCCACATCCCACTCCAGGTTCTCCCACACCCTGCACTCTACCACACAGAGTTGCGTGCATGCAAGGTCAGTCCCATGCCTGGGCCCCCTGCTCCCATCCACCGCAAAGCGCCGAGCATGGCAATGGCAGAGAGGGCTGGATTTGGGGCTGCTGGGAGGCGACCTGGGTCACAGGGTTTTTTCCATCTCAGCCTTTCATTCAGGGATTTATTTATTTTTAAACAGAGAATCCCTTTGATTTTTGCTTCTTTGTGTTTAGGAATAAGCCAGGTTCAGGTACGCTTGGAAGCCTGTGCGATGGAACCACACAGCACGGGTTCAGTTGACCCGCACACAATGCACAACATGGGACAGGTGAGCCCCAAAGCAAAAGCAGGAGACGGGCTGGCTGTGTAAACACTGCCAGGTGTGCTGGGCACCTTCCGATGCAGTGGTCCTGGCAAGGAAGACAGAGGCATCTGAGGCTGTGACCCTGGTGGGGCCCCAACTGGAGAGATGCTCCCTCCCTCCGCTCCAAGTTAGCAGTGTGGAATTACGCAGGCTCCCTCCAGGCAGCCTCCCAACAACACATGCAGTCAGGCCCAGGGAGGGTGAGTGGGGGAGACACAGCGAGGGCCCAGAGTCAGAGAGCTCAATAAGGGACAGCTAGGCTAACTGGTCTGCACTGGGGAATCCAGATACCATGCTGCTGCCATTTGCCTCTGGAAACGTTACCAGACAAGCATGCCACATACCATAGGCACAGCTGCCTGGCGACTTGGGGAGGAGCTTGGGGGAGGGCGGAGAGCAATGAGGGGGCCTCAAGGAGGGGGCAGAGTAGGGGCAGGAAGAGGCGGGGCAAGTGTTGGGCCTCAGGGGAGAGGGTGGAGTGGGACGGGGTTTTGGGCGTACCCCCGTGGGGAAAAGAAAAACGCAGGGCCTATGCCACATACACAATATAATTTTATGCTTCAAGTTTTGTTCTTGTCCATTTCTTCTTAATATCTTTTGTAGGGGAGAGCTAGCAGTATTAGCTATTATTAGCACTGTATATTAGCAAACCGCTGTATTATAAGCACTGACCAGATACCTTATAATACCGGCAACGTAACTGCATCTAGACACCCCAGCATATAAGCAGGACTTAAAACCCACGATGAGATGGGTTCCTGATGAGACAGTACTGACAATAAAAAGAAAAGGAGTACTTGTGGCACCTTAGAGACTAACAAATTTATTAGAGCATAAGCTTTCGTGAGCTACAGCTCACTTCATCGGATGCATTTGGTGGAAAAAACAGAGGAGAGATTTATATACACACACACAGAGAACATGAAACAATGGGTTTATCATACACACTGTAAGGAGAGTGATCACTTAAGATAAGCCATCACCAACAGCAGGGGGGGGGAAGGAGGAAAACCTTTCATGGTGACAAGCAGGTAGGCTAATTCCAGCAGTTAACAAGAACACCATACAAAGCAAAGCTGCAGCGATTAGCAAAAGATCTTCTAAAGCAGTTCCAAGTAAAGAATATCAGAGGAACAGTGGGGGGTGGGGTGGGAGGGAGAAATACCATGGGGAAATAGTTTTACTTTGTGTAATGACTCATCCATTCCCAGTCTCTATTCAAGCCTAAGTTAATTGTATCCAGTTTGCAAATTAATTCCAATTCAGCAGTCTCTCGTTGGAGTCTGTTTTTGAAGCTTTTTTGTTGAAGTATAGCCACTCTTAGGTCTGTGATCGAGTGACCAGAGAGACTGAAGTGTTCTCCAACTGGTTTTTGAATGTTATAATTCTTGACGTCTGATTTGTGTCCATTCATTCTTTTACGTAGAGACTGTCCAGTTTGGCCAATGTACATGGCAGAGGGGCATTGCTGGCACATGATGGCATATATCACATTGGTAGATGCGCAGGTGAACGAGCCTCTGATAGTGTGGCTGATGTGATTAGGCCCTATGATGGTATCCCCTGAATAGATATGTGGACAGAGTTGGCAACGGGTTTTGTTGCAAGGATAGGTTCCTGGGTTAGTGATTCTGTTGTGTGGTGTGTGGTTGCTGGTGAGTATTTGCTTCAGATTGGGGGGCTGTCTGTAAGCAAGGACTGGTCTGTCTCCCAAGATCTGTGAGAGTGATGGCTCGTCCTTCAGGATAGGTTGTAGATCCTTGATGATGCGTTGGAGAGGTTTTAGTTGGGGGCTGAAGGTGATGGCTAGTGGCGTTCTGTTGTTTTCTTTGTTGGGCCTGTCCTGTAGTAGGTGACTTCTGGGTACTCTTCTGGCTCTGTCAATCTGTTTCTTCACTTCAGCAGGTGGGTATTGTAGTTGTAGGAATGCATGATAGAGATCTTGTAGGTGTTTGTCTCTGTCTGAGGGGTTGGAGCAAATGCGGTTATATCGTAGCGCTTGGCTGTAGACAATAGATCGAGTGGTATGATCTGGATGAAAGCTAGAGGCATGTAGGTAGGAATAGCGGTCAGTAGGTTTCCGATACAGGGTGGTGTTTATGTGACCATCGCTTATTAGCACCGTAGTGTCCAGGAAGTGGATCTCTTGTGTGGACTGGTCCAGGCTGAGGTTGATGGTGGGATGGAAATTGTTGAAATCATGGTGGAATTCCTCAAGAGCTTCTTTTCCATGGGTCCAGATGATGAAGATGTCATCAATGTAGCGCAAGTAGAGTAGGGGCATTAGGGGACGAGAGCTGAGGAAGCGTTGTTCTAAGTCAGCCATAAAAATGTTGGCATACTGTGGGGCCATGCGGGTACCCATCGCAGTGCCGCTGATTTGAAGGTATACATTGTCACCAAATGTGAAATAGTTATGGGTCAGGACAAAGTCACAAAGTTCAGCCACCAGGTTAGCCGTGACAGTATCGGGGATACTGTTCCTGACGGCTATTAAAACTATTTCCCCATGGTATTTCTCCCTCCCACCCCACCCCCCACTGTTCCTCTGATATTCTTAAAAAGAAAAGGAGTACTTGTGGCACCTTAGAGACTAACAAATTTATTAGAGCATAAGCTTTCGTGAGCTACAGCTCACTTCATCGGATGCGTTCTGCATCCGATGAAGTGAGCTGTAGCTCACGAAAGCTTATGCTCTAATAAATTTGTTGGTCTCTAAGGTGCCACAAGTACTCCTTTTCTTTTTAAGAATACAGACTAACACGGCTGCTACTCTGAGTACTGACAATGATTTCTTCTTCGGAGGAATCCTCTCCTTAGCATAGATATGAGTAGCTGTGTTTGCTCTTGGCCTGTGTGCTTAGTGTTTACAGTGTCTTTCGGTGTTGTGCTCAACTTTTATGCTAAAATGTATTGGAAAAAATATTTTAATTGCATTATTTCTAAACAAATTTCCTCCAACTTCAAAGCCCACACGGAGGGCTGGGTACAGGGAAAGTCTGATGCTTCCACGACAGACCATATCTTAACTAGTGAGCAGCCTTCTCTGAAACGGCTGCCCAAAGGGGACTTGTTTGCAGAAAACAGGTTTGGGATGAAAATACCTCCTGACCCCTAATGAGAGCACCCCAGACAATCCCATGTGATAGTGTGTGACGAAGAGTCTATGGCTAAGGCTGCACTGAGGTTTGCGGTTATAGAGTGCATTTTCAGGGACGCTAGAAGTCAAGCTGTTGAGGAGTTTAGGAGATGGATGCAGTTACACATCAAGTTACAAGCTGCATCCTCATCAAGCTGTTTGCGGTTATAGCAGGGATAAGATCCCTTTCTTAGGTCCGAGTAATGTGCATCAGCACTAATGTACAGCATACACGCACGGTGAGCTGTTGAGGAGTTTAGGAGCTGGATGCAGTTACACATGAAAAATAGCCTGGGATCTCTCCTTTCCTCCACTCCCTCCAGATACGAAAGGGCTTCAGACTTTAGGCCCACGCATCTCCAGGCTAAGGCCCAATCCAGCATGTGCTTTAGCACGTGCTTGAAGTTTTGCAAGTGCTTTGGAACGGTGCTAGACCAGGGTCTGAATTCCCGATACCAGCGAGTTTTATAGTAAAAAGAAGACGCGTTATGTGACTTTTGCCAGAGGACACTGACAGAGATTGCCTCCTTCATACCACAGCCAGCTAAAAGCACAGGCTGCGAAGGGTGTAGGAGTAGGAGTGAGCCTTCACTCCCCTGTCCTGCTACCCAACCCGCCTCACTCCCTTTGCCCCATGCAACCCCTCTCGCTAGCTCCCCCATATAAAGAAAAGGAGGACTTGTGGCACCTCAGAGACTAACACGTTTCTCTGAGCATAAGCTTTCGTGAGCTACAGCTCACTTCATCAGATGCATGCAGTGGAAAATACAGTGGGGAGATTTTATATACACAGAGAACATGAAACCATGGGTGTTACCATACAGACTGTAAGGAGAGTGATCAGGTAAGGTGAGCTATTACCAGCAGAAGAGAAAAAAGAAACCTTTTGTAGTGATAATCAAGGTGGGCCATTTCCAGCAGTTGACAAGCTCCCCCATGTGTCCCTTGGTTAAGTTATTTCACAGGAAGGCCTAGTCTGGCACACCTAGCCAGGTTCGTTGGCGTAGGGCTGCTCTCCTGGGCAGCACTGGAAATCTGCCAGGAAATGCTAAAATTTGTGCTTCTTGGGGAACCTTTGCTGGAAGGGAAGCCTCCCCCTTTCCCTGCCCCCCTTCCTGCTCTGTCCCAGCACTGCAGGGGGTGGGGTGGGGGACAAGGAGGAGGCATTCAGCAGATGTCCTCCAGGAAGCAGAGGTTGTAGCTCGCTAGGGAGGTGCTTCCTGCTCTGGACGTACACAAAACGCTGCTTAACCTGTAGAAGTAGCAGCTGACTTTGCAGGGACAGAGAATGTGTTAGACAGCAAGGGAGAGACCCTGAATGGGAGTGGCTAGGCTAAGCCTCTGAGCATGCCTAATGCAAGCTGGATACATGCAGCGCCGGAGCAGACTCAGGCTGAGCTCAATGCTACTGCAGGCAGAGATGACACGTGGGGGGGAGGGGGGAGGCATACAGCTGGGCTTTTCCCTCCCCCAACAAATTTGCCTCCTGAATGCTCACTCTTCCAGCATTCATCTAGCTTCAGAGGTGGGTGGGGAGGGAAGTCTGCACAATCAGTCCTCTGGCTGGGCATCGGCCAAGCATGTCAGCCCCGTGCACTGCTCATGAGGACAGGATGCAGTAGAAGAATGTGGACATGTGATGGTCAGTCCTAACCAGCCTTAGAGACTAAAATTTATTTGAGCATAAGCTTTCGTGAGCTACAGCTCACTTCATCGGAATATGCATTCCGATGAAGCGAGCTGTAGCTCACGAAAGCTTATGCTCAAATAAATTTGTTAGTCTCTAAGGTGCCACAAGTACTCCTTTTCTTTTTGCAAATACAGACTAACACGGCTGCTACTCTGAAACCTGACCAGCCTTGTAAGCTTTAGATCCCCCTGCTAGAGCATTCACTGTATCTCTTCTTACTAGCTTCCGGGTCAGGGGAGGGGTGCTCCAACCCAGCCTGGTCTCCGGCGAGTGCAGTGCAGGCAGCAGATTGGCCTGGAATTAGGACGGGGCATTCCTGCAGTGCATGACCCAGGGCTCGCGGCTGCTGCACTGACTTCCCAGGTGATTAGTTTTTAATGACGCCGCGGCGCTGAGTGGATGTCGTATTGCCAACACAGGAGAGAGAGTGGCTGAGGCACATGGACTCACAGAGATTTGAAATGGGGAAACAGACGGGACTTTTCTTTCTGCAGGTTCTGAAGCATCTATACTGTAATTTCTGTTCTTCTACTGGGTACATGGTGACTTCATGGCAACCACCGTGAGGATCTGCTGGTTTTACTGGCTATAATGGGAAACTTATGCTGCTTGGAAACTGGCACATTGCCTTTCCTGCTTGCACTGCCTAGACACAGCAAAGAGGAAGGGCAAACACTCAACAGAGAGCCCCCAGCATTCATTAGCACCATGGCCTTTAGAGTCACTTTCTGTTCAGCTCTAGTTACGTTGATAATATCCATATCTGCAGAACATAACTCCTCCTCCCTCCACAGCTGCCCATTCAGCATCACAAGTACCTAGCCCCTTCCCTGGGCTGGCTAGCAAATGAAAGCTTAAAAATAGAGAGAGGAGGAGATATGACAGGATAGATGGGGAAGGAAATTAAAAACGTGTCCAGCTAGACAGAGCGAGTCTGCCTCAGCAGCCCTATCTACACTAAGGTTGAAACCATGCTAGCAGCAGCCATATGGCTGACATATCTGTCCTGCTCTACCAGTGATTTCAGGCCATCATCTGACTCATGGGTGGCTGCACATAGAAATGCAGCAGCATTGTACCAGAGATACCTGAAATCGTTATTTCACCCACTGTCAGCTCCCAGTTGGATGACTCTCTACCTGTTCTAGATCACAGGCTGCCACTCTACAGCCTCAGCAGATGGCACTGATTTCATCGCAGAGTCTGAGCCAATCACGTGGGAACCACAATCCAGCATCCCTGGGAGGCATCCCAGAGATGCTGCCTCCTACTGCTTGATCCTGGCAGGTGAAGAATCAAAGCACCCTGCAGCAAACACCGACAATGGGATTCCTCTCTACTTTTAGCACCCAGCATGAGGAGAGTGGGGAAGGTGGTCAGAGGGTCTCACCATGTGCAGCAAAAAGGTGAAAAAAATCAGAGGCTTACAGAAACACAGCCACAAGGGTGCACTGTCTCGTTAACACCAGTCACCTCATCCTCTCCAGCACCTGTCCTCTGGACATCTCCAACGCTCTTTAATTTAACCCCCCAGCTACTCAGAGGTTCCATGGCCAGATGGGACTATTGTGATCATCTAGTCTGACCTCCTGTAGAACACTGGCCAGAGACCAGCCCCACAATCATTCCTAGAGCAGATCAGTGAGGAAAACATCCACTCTGGATTTAAAAATTGTCAGCAATGGAGACTCCAGCACATCCCTTGGTAAACTGTTCCAAAGGTTCACTGTTCAAAATGTAGACCTTATTTCCAGTCGGAACTTGTCTAGCTTCAACTTCCTAGACCTTTCTCTGCTAGAATGAAGAGCCTGGGCTAGTCTACGCTACCGCGCTACATTGGCACAGCTGCATCAATGCAGATGCGCCTTGGTAGCGTGAGGGCGTGCTATGCTGACGGGAGAGCACTTGCCCATTGGCACAATTACTCCACTGCAATGAGAGGCGGAAGCTGTGTCAGCGGGGGATCGTCCCCACCTACAGCACAGTGTGGACAGCACTCTAAGTCGATGTAACTTGCATCGCTCGGGGGTGGTTTTTTCACACCCGAGTGTCGTACGTTATATCAACTTAAGCGGTAGTGTAGACAAGCCTCCCATTATTAAATATTTGTTCCCCATGTAGATACTTACCAATAATCAAGTCACCCTTTGTGATGGGATTTAAAAACCCCAAACCAGTGATGAAGGGGTGTGGGCAAGGCTGGTCCCGCCTCTCTGGCCCTGTCAATCATGTCAGGGGTGGAATAAGGGCTGAAAAGGAGGAAGTTCCCAGCAGTTGCCTGGCAGCTCTTGGAGAGAGCAGTTGGTGACTCTACAGCTCCAAAAGGAATCTCCTGGATGTCTTCGAGGAACTGCCCTCAGAAAGGCCATTTACCAGATCCCCACCGCCAGGCCTACCGGGGGAAAAGGACCCTGGTCTACTGGCCAGGTAGCACAGCTCCACACTAAAGGGACTCGGGGCATGGGAGTTTATACATGGGCAAGGAATTATAACTCAGGTGCGTATTCAATATCCCTACTGAGTGGGATGGAAGTGTCCTAAGGATTTTTTGGTGTCCCTACAGTAGGATGCACCCGTCAGGAGCCCAAGAACTGTGACCCCACTTAATTGTCCATCTATTAAATAGATGGAGCTCCTTGAGTCTATCACTATCCGGCAGGTTTTCTAAACCTTTAATCATTGTCATGACTCTTCTCTGAACCTTCTCCAATTTATCAACCTCTTTCTAGAATTGCGGGCACCAGAACTGGACACAGGATTCCACCAGGGCCAAATACAGAGGTAAAGTAATCTCTCTGCTCCTTCTCAAGATTCCCCTATTTATGCATCCCAGGATCCTCCCATTCACTCTTTTGGACACAGCGTCACACCAGGAGCTCGTGTTTAGCTGATTATCCCCCATAACTCCCCAAATCCTTTTCAGAGTCATGGCTTCCCAGGATAGAGTCCCCCGTCCTGTAACTGTGGGCTACATTATTTGTCCCTAGATGTACACACTTCATTTAGCCATATTAAAATGTACAGTTTGCTTGTGCCCAGTTTATCAAGTGATCCATATCGCTCTGTAGCAGTGACTGGTCTTCCTTATTATTTACCATTCTCCCAAGTTTTGTGTTATCTGCACACTTTATCAGGGATGATTTTATGTCTTCTTTCAGGTCACTGATAAAAATGTTAATAGTGCATGGTCAAAAACCGACCCACGCAGGGCCCCACTGATAACACATCTGCTTGATGACGATTCCCTGATCACGGTTACATTTTGAGACCTATCAGCCAGTTTTTAATCCATTGTGTGCTATGTTAACGTTATATTTTTGTAGTTTTTTTAATCAAAATGTCATGCAGTATCAAGTCAAACACCTCACTGGGAAGACACTGGCCCTAGAGGGCCAAGGAAGAACTCTTTGGAAGCATTACCTCCTTGCTAGGCAATCCGAGCCTTCCACTGCAACAGCAGAATATCAGACTAATCTCAGCTCGGGAAGGCAACCTTGAGGGAGGCTGTTTACTGGCTGAAATGCTGCTCTCCCATTCTCCTCTCTGGCACGTGAATCAAAAACGGAACCATAAATAACTAGTTTCAGAGTAGCAGCCGTGTTAGTCTGTATTCGCAAAAAGAAAAGGAGTACTTTTGGCACCTTAGAGAGTAACAAATTTATTAGAGCATAAGCTTTCGTGAGCTACAGCTCACTTCATCAATAACTAGTTGGCTCCAAGCCTCTGATTTTCCCGTTTGTTGCCTTGCTCTTGCTGACCACTGCCTGAAAGGCATTCCCTACCTGGGATCAATGAGCACTCACTCTTTTATTTCTTGCTGTCCACAGCTCTGTAGTGAGGTGTACAGCCTGCCGTGCATTCTTGCTCCGCTCCCCGGATCAGTTTCACTCATCTGAGCACTTCAGGGCAGCACGCTCGACTCTTTCCTAATGCATTGTTTTCTTCCAAACCCAGTAACGGTGTTAATTCTCTGATTTCCAGCAAATGGAATCAGGAGTGATTTGCAATCCATTCATGCATCCCTAGGCTGCAAAGGGCTTAGCTCTGCCTCCCTCCCGGGTTCCACATCAGATCGACAATGGGATCCTTGGTGAGAGGCTAGCATGGCCAGATTGCTCCAGAGAGGACACTCCACATACCAGGCACCAAGCTAGTTAAAGGCACAGTGGGCCCTGTTTTCACAGTCTCTTCTTTAAATGCTGGAGTGGAGTTTAAACTAGTGACCAACAAAACGGTGAAGGTTTGAAAAAGTGTAACCTGTCCCCACCCCATCTCCCCAGCCAGCCACCCTGAATGTCCCTCAGGGTCTGTTCTTATTTAAATTGGACAGGTCTTATTGCTGCACGGGGACAGAGTAAGCTTATCAAATAGGAGGTTAAGAGGTGACTTATCACTGTCTATAAATACCTGCCCAGAGAGCAAGTATCTGAGAGCAGAGAGCTCTGCAACCTAGCAGGGAAAGGCAGAACAAGAAGCAACATCTGGATGTTTAAAGTGGCCAACTTCCAGTTGGAAGGCAGACCCAGTTTTTTACAGGGAGAGTAACTAACCAGTGCTGAGATTTACCCAGGGAGATGGTGGCTCCCCCAGCACTTGAAGAGTTTAAATCGCAAATGGACATCTCTTTCTCAAAGAGAAAGCAGTTCTGGACTGGATGCAGAAAGCCCTGGGCAAGGTTGCCTGGCCTGTGCTATGCAGCAGAACGGATTAGATGGTCCTAGAGGTCCCCCTTATCCTGGAAAGTCTGAATCTATTAATAATCCTCTAACTGCACCAGAAAACTGTCCATCCTGCCTAGCAAGTCCACTCCCCCAAGCTCTGCGCCTGTCTGCTGTGCAGCTGGGTATGGGCTTGCCAGGCTGAGCCCAGGGCTAATTATCTCTGAAAGGGAAAGGCTTTGCCACAAAGCCACACTCCCAGCCTGCTCCTTAATTGGTTTGTGAAGGGGGCAGATTTCTTTCTGTGCCACAGTGATAATGCTCTTCTCTGTAAAAAAAAATCTGCATCAGTAGCCAAGTGCTTTAGACAACTCTCCATTAACAAACTATTGTGCAATCCAGCACTCATCTGCAACCCTAAGTGACTACAGGCTGTTGCATATTTGTTGCACTCCTGCATTGGCCAATGGCAGTGTCTGACCACACCTGTGAAGGCTACAGCACAGAGCTCTTTCATTTTGCCTACAGGAGCAAACAACAGGAAAGGGCGGGAGTGGGGGGAAGTACATGCTGCTGTCATATATGAAGCCTGGCCCCAGCAGGAGCTGCAACAAACACATGGCCAGCAGGTTACACGGTGACTTGTGAGCCACGGTGCAATATTAGACATCAGGATTCCTCGTTCTGGGAGCAGATTGTGGTCTAATGAATGTAACACTACACCTGTTTGGGGCATGTGGCTGTGACACCCTGTAACCCAAAGCAACAGCCAGGCACCCCCCTATTCACCAGGGTGATTTAATTATAATGTTTTATACAAAGTATACCTCATGAGGTATCATTTTAAACATCTTGATCTATTGAACATTAATACCGTGTTGGATTGTGTGTGCTGTCATTGGATGGGAAGTTATAAAGTTTTGCTATGTGTATGTTACTGAAATGTGTTGTAAGGTTAGAAACACCCACAACCAACCTTTCAGGAGCAACAGTGGAGAAGTGAGATGTGTTGATGGCCCATTAAGGGGAATCCACACTCACAAGAACTACCCCAGGAACTGTGTACAATGGAGACCTCTCAGAGAGAGCACACTGACAATGGAGACTGCTTGACTCACCTCATAGCAAAGGATCTTTCCAGCAAGCTGGAAGAAGCTATAAAAGGGTCAAGTGACATCGTCGCGTGTCCTGACTCCCCTCACAACTCGACACCTGGAAACCTGTCTGGAGAACAAAGACTTTGAATGGGGGAGGTGGTTCCAGGCTAAAAAGAGGAATCCCAGCCTGTGCATGAAGGAGCTATACCATTAGGGTGAGACACTGCTGGATTCAAATCCTGGATAGTTATAGAACTCAGATTGAGATTTTACTTTCATTTCTTAGGTGACCAACTTCAAGCTGTACACTTGCTACTTATAATCGCTTAAAATCTATCTTTCTGTAGTTAATAAATCTGTTTTATATTCTACCTAAAACAGTGGGTTTTGTTTGCAATGATTGGGGAATCTGTTCAGAAACAAGAGCTGGTGCATTGTCCTCGCTACACTGAGTGAGGGGCAGACTAGGTTATAAACTTACACTGGTCAGGCTTCTGACCAGGGCAAGATGGTACAGTTCTGGAATGCAAGGCTGGGGAGAATTGACTGAAGTTTCTATACTGTTGGCTCATGGGTGGCTGACAAAAGCATTCATGTAACTCAGTTGGGTATAGCCCTGCCTGTGGATGTTTGTGTAAGTGCAGTACCTGGAGGGGTCTGCAGCTTGCCACAATGTCACAGTGTGAGAGGGAGCCCATGTTGGTAAGACAGAGGGCTCACCAGTACCCCAGTTCCAGGTTGCACCCCAGCGAACTATCACAGTCGGGGAACCAACCTGAGGACATAAATGCCTGAGAGTTTTCAACTTGAGCTGAAGGATCCATCTTCTTAGCAAGGAAGCAGTACCGGAGTCAATACAACATAGTCTAGCTGTTAGCTGGTAACACAGACCCCACCAGGGTCAGGTGGGTTACACAAGCACTTTATTTGACGTTCTCCTCATAAAAGACAATGGCAAAGTGGAAGAGACATGGCTCTATTACATCAGAACTTCCAGCTCTGTCTGGAGTGATAGTAATCTGCTCTGTGGAATGGGCGAACGACAGTTACGAGTGTGAAAACAATGCACGAGAGAGGCTGGCAAGCCACAACCCCGTTAACAGCGCTCAGTCGCAGAGCTGAGATAAGGGTTTTCAGGACAGTATGCCTCCCGATAACCTACAGCATGCAGGGCTCCTGCCCCTCCCTTTGAGTTTTTCTGCCCCCAAACCATAGAAAGGCTGCATGTTTTTGCATCTTCACAAGCCATCCTGCAGCAGGGATGCAAAACATCTGACCAGCGCACAGAGCTGGGCACACTGCCCATCCTACTGACATGGATCCTTACCCACAGCGACCCTGAATGGGCTCCTGTAAACACCCCAGCCCCACTGGGGCTCCCACCTTCCTGCTGACTCATGCTCACTCCCAGATTCAGGCTGATGCCAGACTCCCACCCCAAAACCAAGATGGCCCCCTTCCCAGCCCATGGTGGATCAGCACAGTAGTTCTGTGGCCTGACCAGACCCGACCTGTCAGGTCCTGAGGAGCTGCTGGCAGCCCTGCAGGCCTGAGGTCTTCACCATGTTCTGCCTGGCTTGCCATGAGGAGGCCAGGTCAGGCTGCCTGCCCCTACACACTCCTGCTCGGGGAACCTGGGCTCACTCCTATAAATTAACGTTTAAAACTGTGATTCTTTAACCCTGGTGGGGGGCTCCCCCCCGACTTTGGACCAGCACCAATGGAGCACTGGCAGGAAACAATGGCTAAAAGTAAGGCTGAGGGAGGCAGCACGGCTCAGACTCGAGCAGCTCCTCCTCTCTCGCCAGGCACAGCACACTTCCCCCAGGGTCTTGCTGCCAGGCTACTGCCCCCAGCTCTCTCTCTAGCTCACACTGTAGTCGTGCCGAGCGGCCCCACTGTGCTAGGTGTTGTGCAGACACAATGAGCACCAGCAAGAAACCAGAGGTTATCTGAAAAGAATCCACATGGACCCCACTAAAACCCAGCATTGCTTGCCTGGGCCTCTCACGCTCCTTGGGGCTTGTTGCTCTTCACTCCACTGGACAGAGGCCAAACACCACAGTTGCCAACGACAAGGTTTTAAAGGCGACTTGAGGATGGTTCTGAAAGCAGGAATTGCCAGATGAGATCAGACCAGCAGCCTATGAGCCCAGCAACCTGTACCAGGCAGTAGCCTGATCCAGAGGATGCTTCCTCCCGAGCTCAGCTAGTCAGCGATTGCTCATTCCCTGAAACACATGGGGTTATGCCCCTTCAGACCACTGATCTGGGGAAGCTGGGTGTTTGTGTTGTGGCGCTGGTGGCTCACAGGAATTGGACTGAGATCTCAGCTCCTTTCTCAAGGGGACCGCTGAGCAGCCGCAAACAACTGGCAATCACTCCTATCCTCAGCAGGATTTGAACTCGCAAGACAACAGCAAACATTCTCATCCCCCACTGTCCCCAGCCATCAATCCCTGCTAATGCCACACCATTGCATCCTGGGCATAGGCTGACTGCCAACTCCACGGGCACCATGCCAGGAGAGCCCCACACCCAATGTGCCATTGCATGCCATCTGCACCGATGGTCAGCAGCACTGCCTGCCACCTCCACCGTCCACCCAGCACACTCCCCTCCCCGGCCTGCACAGCTGGTGAGCTGCTAATGGCTCCAAGAGGCCCTGAGTGGGAATGAGATGGCCACTCGGGAATGGGGACGAAGGAGAGATCATATCTGGAATGCCAGCTTAACGCCTGATCAGAATGGCCAGGAGGAAAGCCAAGTGGTGCCCAGAGACAGACCAGATTCAGGACTCCTGGGTTCTAGTCCTAGCTCTGCCCCTCAGTTGCTGTGAGATTTTCAGCATCTTCCCTGTATCCCAAGGGAGTGCAAGGCCTAATTGTTGTCAAGTGCTTTGAGATCCTCAGAGGAAAGGGCCTCAAACCAAGAGAGGTGGTAGGTCTAGCGGCTAGAGCAGCAAATAAGGGTGCCAGCTCTGCCATTGCTTTCGGCCAGTCACGTCCCTTCTCCGGGTCTCAATCTCTGCCTGGCCTGACTTTGTCAACTGGGTTGAGGGGCTAGATGAGTGAACTCTGGTTATTTGCACAGCGTATGGAGGACGGGCAGTGTCAATGCAGACTGGCTGCCTCAGCAGAGGGGTGGTCAAGTAAAGTTCTACCCACCCAGGAGCGAGACTGGCTGCTTTGTTTACCCTTCCCCAAAGCCTTGTGTGGCGGCCGCAGCCTGGCATGTGCTAACTGGCAGCTGCTGTCACTCGGGTCCCAGAAGAACAAGGGAGCTAACGAAAGGCCCATGACACAGTGGCAACTCAGCACCTTTGACGCCACCTGAATGCCATGGTGGGTTGCTGGATGCGTCGCAATGCCCTGGCAGGCCCGGAAGCGCCTGCCTCATCAGAGCCCAGACCTGCATCCTGGCTGTAGCAGTGCTCTGCCAATGCCAGGTACAAAGCGGGCCCGCGGGGAGCAGGAGGGAGTGGGTGTCTGGCTGCTGGCCCATCACTGGTGGCTGGCGATAGCTGCAGCTCAGTGAGATCCTCTAGCAGAAGAAGCCTGTTATCAATGTTGTTGTTTGCGTTATTCCCTCCCGTGTGTTTATCTGCAGACTCACACACTATGCTCGGCATTATAAATAAATCTGCAGCTGTTCAGAACTTGCAGACACAACTCTGGACTCCTTCCCACCATAAACCACACAGCTCCCCATGGCACTGTTAAGGTAAGTGCCTGTCCTTTTCACTTTGAAGATGCTTTCACTGAGCAACTTTCTGCCTATCACTGACGGGGCTGGCCTGTAAGGACATCCACAGCATTACAGCCACTCTGCCACCCAAGCTTGTGCTCGGTTAGTCCCAGCTCAGAGCACACTGCATGTCAGCACCGTCAGTACACAGCCGCCAGCTGGTCCAGAACCTACTCTGGACCATGTGGAAATCTTATCACACCCTTGTTGATACCCGGAGGGCGGGGGGATCTTGTTTTGCACACTAACCTTTTGCTACTTAAGTCACAAGTGAAAAGAGCTTGGGACTCACTTTTCCCCTGGCTGGTTGAGGATTGAGGGTCACTGGCAGACTGGGAGGAGAAGGCAGGACAGGACTAGTAGGGGATGCTAAAAGTCAAAATTAAGGGGCATTGGCAAGGGGGGGAAGAGGATCATCAGAGGATGTGCGTGCACTATGGCCTAGTTCACAGACATTGAGGATCTGGCCCTGTGTTTCTCACCAGTTGTGACAAACACTTCTCATTCACACGCACTCACGTCCAGATGCAAAGTGCACCAAACAGCTGGAGTTCACCCTTTTATTTCTCCTCTCACATCTCTAATCCCTTCTTCCCCTCCATCCCCTCCTCACTGCAGCCTCTTCCTCACTCTGCTTCTCTAGTTATTTCTCAGGGTAGGTTATAAACCAAAGTTTCTCCCACTTCAGTGTTACTGACTGAATAGACCTCTGCATGGACACTGGAAGGGACTCCCTCCTGGGTTAGTGCTGGATGGTAAGTAATTGCCTATATAATTAATTGCCCCTTTTTAAGATATCAAAGCTCTCAACTGCAATCAATGGTAACTCAGCCCTTGGAGCATAAAGCTCATAAAGTGCATTGCCCAAGAGTTGCAGGCGGCAAAATTAATCTAAACTTGACCTACAGCACCTCATTGCATGAGGGCACGCAGCCAATGAGCTGCATCTGTCAGGCCAGTTCCAGGCTGCTCTCCCAGCAGTGCAGACAGCTCCCCATGCCCAACACCAAGACCTCGGTGCAGACAAACCGGGCTCAAAGGCTGGCTCTGAATTGTACTGGAACGCAGTACAGTACAGTACAGTGCAGTGATGCTCCCTCCTCAGCAAGGCCCTGTCCAAGGGAGCAACGACCCCACATTGCCATGCTTTGCCCTGACATAGTGCCGTTTGGCCTTTGGTGGGCCTGAGCATATTCCAGTAAGGAGCAGGTTAGTGGGAGCTGTTACACCCAGGAAGGGATGCAGAGGGACGCCACCACTCCCAGGAGGGGCAGGTCCAAAGCTGCCCTTGACCCCGCCTGTGCCATGCTGCCAACACCCAGTGCTCGCTATCATGGCCGCCGACATCACGAGATCGGCTTAGAGCTCAGGAGATCTTTGAAACAAGAAGTCTGGGGTTCCCGCTATTTGCTTTCTGGTTTGGGGCGGGGGGACGTTTTCAAGCTTTTCTCCACAGTCAGCAGGGCTGGGAACTTCCTTTAAAAAAAGAAACGAAAGGCAAGGCTTCCTCCGAGTGCCAGGATTCCAGGAGCTGGGGCTTTAAGAGATGCACCAAGTATCAAGAAACTCACATTAAAATGGCGAGAGTTGGCAATGCTGTAAGTGACCGAAGAAAAACAGCTACAAGAATGCAGGCCTGAGCCCTGAGCACAGACATAGGCTGGACAGGGTGGGCTGTCCCCTGAGACCCGAAAGGAAGTACTGGAAATCCCCAGGGCCTGGCGCCCCAACACACTGGGCCATCCCCATAAACGTGGTGGAGTTCCCCAGGGACAGACGGGGCCAATTCCCGGTTCCTTTCCCACTGTAATGAGCGGAGCTGAGCGACATCCTTTGGCACAGCTCAGGCATTTCCCTCTCAGCAGAGCACTGGGATCTTCCACGGTGTGACAAGCTCCATGACGTACAGATGCACGGATATGCTGATGTGGCACAAAATCCCTCATCAAAACAGGGGAACACGTGCTCCAGGCCAGCCTGTGCACAGCCACGAACTCCTGCCCAAGAGGGGTAGCTAATGAGGAATCCATCTGGGCCTGGTCAAGGAGCTTTCCTGCAGATGTATTTATCCTCCCTGCAGTTGAAAGGCCCCCTATCTGCCTCCTGCTCTTTACTGGGGCCTAATATAATATTTTCACCAGTCAGAGCTAAGAGGGTCTTGCAAACCCAAAGGCAGCTGCTTGCCCTTCACAACAACACCCAGCTTTGCTTTGCCTGGCCTGGGGCCAGCGGAACAATCTGAAACTCAATCCCCCCAGCTGACCAGTCAGCACAGTAACTGCACACTGCATTGTGAACCGGGGCGACAGGATACTTGGGATATTTTGCTCAGGGATCCACTTAACCTGCAAGAGGGAGAGAGTGATTGATAGGGAAAGGGAATGAACGATGACTGATCTGGAATGGGATCCCCCCCCCACACACGCCCTCAGGGAACAAAGAAAGCCAAGGCCATGGTTTGGCAGTGGGCTACTGCACTGGCAGGGAGCACTGGCGGTGTTAGTGTTTGCTCTGGGGCAGCAGGGAGCAGGCAGCCAGGGGCAGTATAATTTCTCTGCACTGGCCCTTGAAAACACCAAGTACAGAACGACACCCATGGCTCTGGCCTCACGCCCATGCAGCAATACTCCACGTACCCCAGTAACTGTTGGGCCCAGGCCTGACCCTGCAGTGGGATGTGCGTGGCCAGCCCCACAGCTCAGACCATAGGAGTGGGGTCCTTGTCAGCAATAACAATGCACGGAGGAGGGGCAGTCCGACACACCGCTGGCATCACTGGACTTGAGGACTCAGTCTAGGCTGCAGGATATCAGGAGAAGAGCCCACGTTTCCAGCCCTGGGGAGGATGAGGCATCCATGCCATCTGCCTGTGACAGGCCAGGGGCCCAGCAGGAAGGAGAGGGGAAGCTGTCTGCTCACACACTGTGTGGATGGGAAAGGGCCCCGGATGGTGCCGATATCCTTATCTAGGACACACCACCCTCCCTCTAGCTTCGTGACTCCCGCGGGCTCCCCCAGCCCCACCTGGCTAGCTGGGTTCTTTATGGCTTCAGAGCGACTCCCCACCTGTCTTTGGACTCGCTTCCTGCTGGTTTTGATTGGTCCCAGGTCTGCCTCTCCTTCCGCGCAAGTCAGTGGAAGGCTAGCCATGGGAGCAGGATCAGGCACCAGGTGCTGAGGACTGCATTGTGTAGGGCATCATGATAGGCCAGGGAGGAAATCAAGGGACTTGTGCAGCGGATGATTTCCCTCAGGGGTTCTTGCTCTGCCTATGCCCACCAGCTCCAGGGCTCCATCTCTCACGCTAGCTTCTGAATCTTTCCCGGGAGTCCTGACCCCGTGGAGGGGTGTCTGCACAGAGCAGAGCTGAGCTGGGCTGGACTGGGCTGCTCCCCCACCCCCGTATGACTGTAATGCTTCCTTCTCCACAACACAACTCCTATCCTGCTGCACGTGGACTGGCCCAATGGAGTGGAGGTTTCTGCGCCTTCTCAGTGCCAGCTGGGAACGCCCACTCACAGAGACGGGTGAGTCCCCCGTACAGCTCTGCCCCTCCCTGTGCAGAGCGCCCCACTTCTGCATTGCCCTCAGCAACAGAGAGCGAGTGTCATTCGAGCCAGTGTGTTTCCCCTAATTAATTCTTTCCTATGGCTTTTCAATGCACACAACTCAATAGTTCCTGCAATGGTGACAAATTTTGTGGGTTCCTAAGTAAGTGTTGGCTCCTATTTCTGCCATGACCACAGTCATATCCCACTGACCAAGCTGAAGGGGACTGATTATCAGCCCGGTTACTGGGAAGGCCTTGGCTTGAGGGTCTACACTCCTGGGAAAATCAAGCCCACTTCTAGGACAATTTGAGGACTTGGTTAGAGCTATGCACTGATTGCCGATGACGCAGCCCGTGAGCATGCGGCCAAAGCTGTCCATCAGTTGTTGCAGAAGGGACACTGGCCAGTCACTACATAAGCAGCAAAGTTTCAAGACTTGGCACATTCATCAAATGGAGTGAGGACGCTCACTGTTATTTCCAATTCAGTCTCAACAATGATACTAAAGATGAATTGGCCCAGGTGGAATCCCCACCTGGCCTGAAGGTTTAGTCAACCACCTGGCTGAACACCTCCACCTCTGGCCCCTCATCAACAGAACCCACACAAGTCAATCAAGCCTGGCCCCACCTCTCTGACGTAGAGAAGAGTCAATGCTGGGCATCAGGCTTATGCCTATGCTGCAGGGAACGAGGACACTTTACATCAAGATATCCTACGAAGGTCCAAGCAGGAAAAAATCCTAAAATATTTGGGACAAGGAGCTATTGGCTATCAAGGCAGCTTTGGAGGAGTGAGTGGTACCACATCCAAAAAGGAACCGAGTTCTGATTCAAGTCCTGCCAGACCACAAGAACCTGGAGTATGTACAGACTGCCAGATGTCTTAGCCGACGCCAGATCTGCTGGTCCCTTTGCTTGCTTCAGCTTTGTTATAACCTATCACCCAGGGACAAGAAACAGGAAAACAGAGGCCCTATCCCCCAAAGACGAATTTCTCGAATCTCGTGGTGAGCCTTCTGCCACTGTCAACGGGATGATCAACAGCAGTCTGATATTCTGCATCCCCTGCTGTGCCGAATTCACATATAACAATACAGTCCACACCCCAACCTGACACAGCCCCTTCTTTGCAAACTTTCTCCCCTGCTTCCATCTGGACTTATCCAGGAGTTCCCCAGTACCAGCCACTGCAGATTTAGCCTCCCACCTATACCAGTGCACCAGGACCTGAAAGAACACCTGTCATAGGTCAGAGAAACTTAACACCTAGGGTGACCAGACAGCAAGTGTGAAAAATCGGGACAGGGGATGGGGGGTAATAGAAGCCTATATATAAAAAACCCCAAAAATCAGGATTGTCCCTATAAAATTGGGACATCTGGTCACCCTACCACCACCACACAGACCAAGGCTGTCAGGGTGCCCCCCATCTGGCCATAGGGAACAAGGTGTGGCTCTCTGCCCCAAATCCTAAATCAAGCCACCCATCTGCCAAACTAGACTACCAACACTGGGCCCCTTCAAGACCATAGAACAGGTAAACCCAGTGGCCTTCAGGTTATAGCTGCCTGAGTTCTTGAAGATCCACCCAGTCTTTCACATTTCACTTTTAAAACTGTACACCAAGAACCCAAATTTCTCCAATCTGCCACTGCCACCCATAACAGTCCATGGACAGCAGTCCATGGTCTATCAAATCCTTGACTCGCAGAGAGTTAAGGGAAGGCTCCAGCATCTGGTGGACTGGGAAGGCTATGATTCGGACGAGCAGTCTTGGGACCTGGTAGAGAACATCCATGTCCCAGACCCACTGAGAATTCCATCAGAAGTACCCCAAGAAACCAACCCCCGAGGCCCCTAGGAAATGCCCCTCAAGAGGGGATGCTGTCAGGAATCAGGGCCTGCATCAGAGTCAGTCTCCAGGCAATCTAACGAATGGCAGGCTGCCTGACTGGCTGGAAGATTCAACAGACTGGCTCTTAGACCCAGCAGCAGCTCAGCGGCTGCGCAAAGCATTGGCCCATGGCTGCAATAGCTCCTATGCTGGCTTGTTCCCAGCCCCACCTCTGCCTTGGCTCCAGACTTGCCTCACACCAGGGAACTGGTTCTGACCCTGGCTCTGGCTCCAGCTCCAGCTCTGCCCCTCAATTCCAATTCCTGGTTACCACTCCAGTTCTAACCACTAGGACCGCCCACGTCCCAGTCATGCAATACAGACACCACACACGGATATGCCAGGGCGCACACGCACACGGGCTCCCAGCATCTGATCCGGAAGGGGAGGCCTGGCATTTCTGTGTGCCCAGAGGTTGCTCTGGCTGGGAGATGGGTATCTCTGGCTGGATACCAGATGGCCCCTTGCCTGGGTAGCAGTGTCTCTGCCTGCTTGCCTTCCTCAGCCTGTTAGCCATTACAGACCCTCCCACTGATCTGGCTGGGATTTAAAGGCAGTACTAGCCACGCAATGGGATGGCTGGGGCCACGGCTCCTGCAGACCCAACACAACAGACATTTCCTAGGAGTGCTCCAGATACCCAGTCCTTTGGGGCACCGACTGATGGCCCAATGGACTCTGACTGAAACAAGCAACAAGAGTGGAGGAATGATCCCTCCTGCATAGATATACCTTGCTGGGCTGGGACCTTCTGCTCTACTCTGGGGATAGCCCTGAATTCCAGGACACCCTTCCTCCAAGAAACTCAAAGCACTGACTTCACCCCTGGGGCAATGCTACCAAAAGGAGTGGAGGTTCACGAGGAATGAACCGGGTACAGCCTGTGGTTAGCACTCCACACTCTGTCCTCAGCAAAGCCGCTCTCCTTCTGCCTGATGGGCAGGGACAAGAAGGAGGGTGCCTGCCTGGGAGCCATCGGGGCCCGGCAGAGGTGGCTTATTTCTTCCCCCTTGCAGGACTGTGCCCAGACTGCATGTGCCAAAGCTCCCGCCGGCTCATTGTCCCCATAATCACTACAAGGAACCAGCCTGCTGTGTCAGACCCCCCAGCGCTGCGAGCAAAGGCAGAAATTCCAGCTCTAATTGAGAAATTGGAGCTGGAACCTCAGGAATCCAAGACGGCCGACTTTTTACCCACTGGGAAAGTAACACAATTTCTCTGATGTGCAGAGCGTACCAGGGCTTCCCTGCCTGCCTCTGTCCTGTCCTTCCATCTCCTGTAGGACATGGCTGCGGGGAGGGGAGAGAGGTTCTGGTGAAAGTAGCTCTGCCTCTCAAAGCTGCTCAGTGAGAGTTTCTACTCCTCCCACGGTATCCTGCCCCTTGATCAAGGGACAGACACTTGGAACAGCTGTTTCTCAGCATGGTACAGGCAGTGCAGGAGTAATAAATCTCGGGCCCGCCATGACTCAAGCGTCGGTCCTGGGGCCGGTTTTGTTCAATATCTTCATTAATGATCTGGAGGATGGTGTGGATTGCACCCTCAGCAAGTTTGCAGATGACACTAAACTGGGAAGAGAGGTAGATACACTGGAAGGTAGGGATAGGATACAGAAGGACCTAGACAAATTAGAGGATTGGGCCAAAAGAAATCTGATGAGGTTCAACAAGGACAAGTGCAGAGTCCTGCACTTAGGATGGAAGAATCCCATGCACCGCTACAGACTAGGGACCGAATGGCTCTGCAGCTGTTCTGAAGAAAAGGACCTAGGGGTTACAGTGGACAAGAAGCTGGATATGAGTCAACAGTGTGCCCTTGTTGCCAAGAAGGCAAACAGCATTTTGGGTTGTATAAGCAGGGGCATTACCAGCAGATCAAGTGACGTAATCGTTCCTCTCTATTCGACATTGGTGAGGCCTCATCTGGAGTACTGTGTCCAGTTTTGGGCCTCACGCTACAAGAAGGATGTGAAAAAATTGGAAAGCGTCTAGCGGAGGGCAACAAAAATGATTAGGGGACTAGAATACATGACTTATGGGGAGAGGCTGAGGGAACCGGGATTGTTTAGTCTTCAGAAGAGAAGAATGAGGGGGGATTTGATAGCTGCTTTCAACTACCTGAAAGGGGGGTTCCAAAGAGGATGGATCTAGACTGTCATCTGCTACCGCTGAGAACAGAACAAGGAGTAATGGTCTCACATTGCAGTGGGGGAGGTTTCGGTTGGATATTAGGAAAAACTTTTTCACTAGGAGGGTGGCGAAGCACTGGAATGCATTACCTAGAGTGGTGGTGGAATCTCCTTCCTTAGAGGTTTTTAAGGCCCGGCTTGACAAAGCCCTGGCTGGGTTGATTTAGTTGGGGATTGGTCCTGCTTTGAGCAGGGGGTTTGACTAGATGACCTCCTGAGGTCCCTTCCAACCCTAATATTCTATGAATCTGGGACAGAAAACACATGATTGCTTAGGCTGCAGAGAGGCTCCCACCTGCAATCTCCACTCACTGAATCCTTTCAAATTGGAGCCATCTACACAGCCCCTGCATCCAGTCCTGCAAGGTGCAGGTTTCCAAGTGCCACAAGAGATACCAGTCTGCCCCTCGGTGGGTCCTGAAAGCTGCCCCCATTGTTCCCATGAGCACGTGCACTCAGTAAAGCTAGCAACTGCCATCAGACCAGGCGCCAACCCGGCCCAGTCTCCTGCCTCCGAAAGTGGCCAGCCCCAGCTGCCTCCAAGGCCGGTGCAAGAACCCTCCAGGCAGGCAATGGCGTGTGCATGCCCTGCTACAGAAAGGTTTCCAGCTTTGTGATCCTAGCGAATGCTACCCATCAGTCTGACAAAAATCCTAAGAACCATCAGAGCAATATAAATGGCTAAACCTTTCTGCAACCCTGTGAAACACTTGGTCTCCAAGATATCCTGTGGCAGGAAGTTCCACAGGTTGCCTAAGTGTTGGGTGGGTCTCTCTCAGTTCCCCAGCCTAAGCAGAATAACTTGTCCCCTTGATGACAGTCCTGGCCGAAAGGCTGAAACTCCAGCCCCAGTGTTTCCAGTCTCTGGCCCATAGCCAGGGTCCTACCTTCCCACCTCATGACCAAAAGGGGCAGGAGGGACACCATGAAGCCAAGAAGGGCTGATCTTCCTCTCCATGCCCTTGGGCTCCTGGTACCTGAGCCTCAGCCCAGCTATAAGCTACACCGTGAAATTGTTCATTTCTGCGCCAACAACATGGCTGCTCGAGACAGCAGGTGGTGGCGGTGCTGCAGGGTGCAGGGCACCGATTTCTCACAGACACTGGGGGACTGCAACAGCCGCCAGGGACAGGAAGAAAATTAATGGCGAAGTCAAATGCATATGGTAGAATCTCCCCCAGCGCGTGCGCGTACACCTCAAATGGGCTGGGTCCAGCTCTGGCTCAGCAGCCCAGGTGGGAGGAGACGCAGGTCCATGGACTCCACTGGAGGTGCACTTGCTCACTCAGTATCTTGGGCCAACCTTTGTCCCTCTGCCCCAGGGGGGCTAGTGCAGCAGCTCTGGGATCAGGAAGCGCTCGGATATGCTGTTCGCTCTCCGCCACGTCCAGAGGCCTGGAGTAGTGACTGGAACCGAAGCTGCACCTGCCACCCCATAGCACCACCACTCTCGCTCCGTGACCCAGGGGCTTGGCTGGCACCATGATGAGGCCGTGCCCCCCTCAGTCGCTCTGGTCCAAGGTGCGTTTCTCTCACTGGGACGGGGTGGAAGCTGCCAATGCCCAACCCGACAGGGAAGTGCTGCGCCCTGCAGATTAGATTCTCTGGGAGCACGGAGGGGCTGAGCTGTGACAAGGGTCCCCATTTCCACGAGCAACTGTACTCCTGGGGATGTGGCGAATCCCAGCCGGAACGCGCGCTGGTGCTGCACATTGCACCCTGGCATGGCACTGTTACCCCAGTGCAACCCCTTAGGGTTCAGTGCCCAGCCTTAAAGGGACACTGCTGATTTCAAACCATCTGCCTGCACTATGGCACTGGGGAGATGGGTTTCCAATACTCTCATAGAATCATAGAATCATAGAATATCAGGGTTGGAAGGGACCCCAGAAGGTCATCTAGTCCAACCCCCTGCTCAAAGCAGGACCAAGTCCCAGTTAAATCATCCCAGCTAGGGCTTTGTCAAGCCTGACCTTAAAAACCTCTAAGGAAGGAGATTCTACCACCTCCCTAGGTAACGCATTCCAGTGTTTCACCACCCTCTTAGTGAAAAAGTTTTTCCTAATATCCAATCTAAACCTCCCCCATTGCAACTTGAGACCATTACTCCTCGTTCTGTCATCTGCTACCATTGAGAACAGTCTAGAGCCATCCTCTTTGAAACCCCCTTTCAGGTAGTTGAAAGCAGCTATCAAATCCCCCCTCATTCTTCTCTTCTGCAGACTAAACAATCCCAGCTCCCTCAGCCTCTCCTCATAAGTCATGTGCTCTAGACCCCTAATCATTTTCGTTGCCCTTCGTTGTACTCTTTCCAATTTATCCACATCCTTCCTGTAGTGTGGGGCCCAAAACTGGACACAGTACTCCAGATGAGGCCTCACCAGTGTCGAATAGAGGGGAACGATCACGTCCCTCGATCTGCTCGCTATGCCCCTACTTATACAACCCAAAATGCCATTGGCCTTCTTGGCAACAAGGGCACACTGCTGACTCATATCCAGCTTCTCGTCCACTGTCACCCCTAGGTCCTTTTCCGCAGAACTGCTGCCGAGCCATTCGGTCCCTAGTCTGTAGCGGTGCATTGGATTCTTCCATCCTAAGTGCAGGACCCTGCATTTATCCTTATTGAACCTCATTAGATTTCTTTTGGCCCAATCCTCCAATTTGTCTAGGTCCTTCTGTATCCTATCCCTCCCCTCCAGCGTATCTACCACTCCTCCCAGTTTAGTATCATCCGCAAATTTGCTGAGAGTGCAATCCACACCATCCTCCAGATCATTTATGAAGATATTGAACAAAACGGGCCCCAGGACCGACCCCTGGGGCACTCCACTTGACACCGGCTGCCAACTAGACATGGAGCCATTGATCACTACCCGTTGAGCCCGACAATCTAGCCAGCTTTCTACCCACCTTATAGTGCATTCATCCAGCCCATACTTCCTTAACTTGCTGACAAGAATGCTGTGGGAGACCGTGTCAAAAGCTTTGCTAAAGTCAAGAAACAATACATCCACTGCTTTCCCTTCATCCACAGAACCAGTAATCTCATCATAAAAGGCGATTAGATTAGTCAGGCATGACCTTCCCTTGGTGAATCCATGCTGACTGTTCCTGATCACTTTCCTCTCCTCTAAGTGCTTCAGGATTGATTCTTTGAGGACCTGCTCCATGATTTTTCCAGGGACTGAGGTGAGGCTGACCGGCCTGTAGTTCCCAGGATCCTCCTTCTTCCCTTTTTTAAAGATGGGCACTACATTAGCCTTTTTCCAGTCATCCGGGACTTCCCCCGTTCGCCACGAGTTTTCAAAGATAATGGCCAAGGGCTCTGCAATCACAGCCGCCAATTCCTTCAGCACTCTCGGATGCAATTCGTCCGGCCCCATGGACTTGTGCACGTCCAGCTTTTCTAAATAGTCCCTAACCACCTCTATCTCTACAGAGGGCTGGCCATCTCTTCCCCATTTTGTGTTGCCCAGCACAGCAGTCTGGGAGCTGACCTTGTTAGTGAAAACAGAGGCAAAAAAAGCATTGAGTACATTAGCTTTTTCCACATCCTCTGTCACTAGCTTGTCACTCTCCTTGTCACACGTGCTCGTTCTGCACTATCGTGTGTGTTCAAGTGACCCCTGTAGTTCTCAGCTGAGATCAGGGTCGCCAGTGGAGACCCAGCCAGGCCCCAAGAGCTCACAGTCTCAACAGACAAGCACCGTTGAAAGGAAGAATCAGCACCCCCATTATACAGATGTTTCAGAGTAGCAGCCGTGTTAGTCTGTATTCGCAAAAAGAAAAGGAGTACTTGTGGCACCTTAGAGACTAACAAATTTATTAGAGCATAAGCTTTCGTGAGCTACAGCTCACTTCATCGGATGCATGGGAATTGAGGCCCAGAGAGATGCAGTGGCTTGCCCAGCATCACCCAGAGAGTCTAGGGTAGGGCCTCCTGAGTGAGCAGGATGTGTTGGCCCAGTGAGCTAGCTGGGTTCTGCCGCTCGATTGCTATGGGGGTGGTGTCACTTTGCTTGTGTGTCTTTTCCTTAACAAAAAGAAAAGCAGTACTTGTGGCACCTTAGAGACTAACAAATTTATTAGAGCATAAGCTTTCGTGAGCTACAGCTCACTTCATCGGATGCATTTGGTGGAAAAAACAGAGGAGAGATTTATATACACACACACAGAGAACATGAAACAATGGGTTTATCATACACACAGTAAGGAGAGTGATCGCTTAGAGGAATTAGCCTACCTTGCTTGTCACCATGAAAGGTTTTCCTCCTTTCCCCCCCCTGCTGCTAGTGATGGCTTATCTTAAGCGATCACTCTCCTTACAGTGTGTATGATAAACCCATTGTTTCATGTTCTCTATGTGTGTATATAAATCTCTCCTCTGTTTTTTCCACCACATGCATCCGATGAAGTGAGCTGTAGCTCACGAAAGCTTATGCTCTAAAAAATTTGTTAGTCTCTAAGGTGCTACAAGTACTCCTTTTCTTTTTGCGAATACAGACTAACACGGCTGCTACTCTGAAACTTTTCCTTAACACAAACCCTGCGTGTAGAGGCAGCTGACCAGACAGTCCACAGAGGCTCCCCTGGGCAGGGATGGGGCTCATCACTTAAGATAACAGGACAGGTCTTGCTGCCGAGTTCCAGCGAGCAGCCACTACTTGTAGGTGAGCGGGCCCCGAGCCGGGTGCATGGTGCCAACTGGGCCTGATCTGTCCAGGAGCAGCCTCTCAGGCATGGTGGATTCCCCAGCCCCTCCTGGGGAGGGCTCCGAGGGGGTCTTGCTTTAGCTGCTGCCCTGAACAGCCTCTCCCTGAGCTCTGAGCAAAGTCCAATCGGCCTCCTCTGAACACAGCAGGGGCCAGGCCTCCCCTGTCAGGCCCCATCACTGTGGGAACCAGCCAGGAGGTAAAGCCAGTCACCTGAGCCGCCAGTCTCATCCTGTCACTTCCCACCCAGCTCTCCAGAGCTGGCCTCCCCATGCTGGTTCCTTTCGGAGGTGTCAAGGGGATCGATCCCCACCAGGGCCTGCTCCCTTCTGCCCAGCCCCTGGGGCACACTGCAAACCAGCCGGGAGATCTAGCTACACCGCAGGTGGTGGTGTGAGTGCGAGTGCAGTGTGGGTAGGCAGCCCTGGGCTAGCTTTCAACTAGCTAGCACAGGTGAAGTCACAGCAGCATGGACCCAGCCCCCCAAGAACAAGGCTGCCAGGGGAGCTGGGCACATACTCTGGGTGCCGCGCTACCACGCCTTCACTGCTATTGTTACCTGTACTAGCTCGATTAAAGCTACCAGAGGATGGCTACTGACACTGCAGTCACACCTTCAATTGCAGTGCAGCGTCCCTGAGCCTGAGTTTACACTCCCGCCCCCCCATAGCGATGCAGTTACACCAACCACGCTCCCGGTGCGGACAGCGCTGTGTCAACGGGGGGGCTTCTCCTGTTGATACAGCTCCTGCCTCTCGGGGAGCGGGATTCGCTCGAAGCATCTTCACGGAGCTCTGCTCCACTGCAGGTGTAGCCACACCCCAAGCCAGGAGCACTTTAACACCCTTAGCACTGGTATAGGTGGGGCACAAAGGGCGGGGGGGGAGGGGGGCTGGCCAAGCCCCGTGGCTCACCTTGTGTCCCAGCCTAGACACTCTCTGTTCAAGACCCCACCATGTAAGTGACACGGGGGTTGTCGGACTTGGAGGAACCCCTTCTCCCCACCAAGCGCAACCACGGAGGCCCTGGTGAGCTCTGCCAGCTCTGCTCAGTGATCCAGCAGCCGCCATACACCCACCAAATCCTCACCCATCATCCAGCAGGGCTCCGAGTAAGGCCAGTCATGTCTGCAAACGCAGGCATGGAAACAGCCTCTCTGCCCCCTCCCAGCTTTGGGCCTCAGCTGGGCCCCAGTGGGGTGCGTGCTGGTGAGCAGAGCCATCCCCAGCTGCCCGCTCCATGGGCAGTGCCAAGGGCCAGGCCCGCAGTGGGACCAGCAAATCTAGGTGCTGTGCTCTCAGCACAGGCCAGGCCCAGCGCGGGGCTGTCTGTGCAGTCCATCCCCATGGCCACCTGACCATGCCGGTGGGCAGCAAGCCAGAGCTCCCTGGGATGGGATGAGCAGGGCTGCACTGCCCAGCCGGATACACGGGGAACATTGTGACCCTGCCCTCAGCCCCTTCTCCTGTCTGACGCAGGGGTCCAGCAGATGGACAGAGAGCTCTTCCCAGTGGCAGGCAGGGCCACCCCCCACCAAAACCCCACAGCCAAGGGGCTGGGCTAGCCCTTGCCGGGACTGGGGTTGGTGTGACTCCAGGTGTGCAAGGGGAGCCAGCAGCCTGCTTGCCAGAGAGGCCTGGCTCAGTGAGATTTGTCGCCCTGCCTGGTGGGGTCATTTGGAAGCGGCTCCTCGCTCTCAGCAGGCTCTGGAGCCCTGCTCAGAATCCCAATCAAGTTTCCCCTAATGGGCTTCCTTTTTAATTTCCTTTTATTGGAAAAAACAGATGGTGACCCACCTCCTCCTCCCGGCACCCCTCCCCTTGCATGCACACAGGGCAATAAAATTTCTAAGGAAAAGATATTATCTGCCAATACGGCCAGCCCCCAACGGAAACCTAGAGCTGGCAGCACCATGCCGCTGCCCCCGGACAGCGGCATATGGCTCATAGCGCCATCCATACGGGCGCTGCTAGGGCAGGGAGCTTGAGGCATCTGGGCTCTCTGAGCACGAGAGTTCAAGGCAACCCAAGGGCCCAGCAAGCACCAGTGCCACTGGCAGCCACATGAGCAGCGGCTTTGCTTCCCCTCCCCCTCAAGGCACCAGACCCCATTGTGCTGGGCACGGGCCGGGAGCCCCGGCAGCAGTGGGGCTGGGCAGCCTACAGGCCGTTGCTGCCACCTAAGGCCACCTATCTTCTGTCTCCTGAACAGCTGCCGCAAGGGGCCTTTCTGCCTGGCCCCACTCCCCGCCCACCCCCAGAGGCGGCAGTGGCAGCCCCTTCCCCTTTGCTCTCTCTCACACACACACACCTCATTAGTTCTCAGCTGGGCACAGAGCTGTCGCCCCAAGCAGAGAAGAGCCATGCTGGGTGATCAATCCCATAAGCCTTTAAGGTCGACACTTGTTCTTAAAAATGCATCTAATTAAAATGGCTGGTGACTGTCAGCTGAGGATGGGGCGGGGGGAGGAAACCAGAGCGCAGATCTGGCTCCAGGCAGGCCCAGTGGCTCCCTGACCTGAATCAATGGTCTCAGCCAGCAGCCACTGCCAGCCTGAGCAGCGGGACGGGTCCATAGCAGCTCCTGGGAGCTGGGGAGGGGCTGGATCGGGCCAGGCTGCACTCAGCAGGGTTGTGACGGGGAGTGAGAGCCGGAGAGACAGATGTGCAGCCAGGGTAAACACTGGCCCTGGCATGATACAGCCCAGTCCCCTGACAAAGCCCAGGCTCCCAACCCGCAGGAGGTGCCGTGCAGTCACACACCCCGGCAGGCAGCACTCAGCAGCCCCCATGTGCTTCAGGCACATCCATGTGAGTGGGGGAGCGTCACTGCCCTGGCACAGAGACAGCAGGTGACCTGCCCAGGATCACCGAGTTGGGAATAGACACCAGTTCCTCTGGTTCCCAGCCCTGAGGACACTACATAGGATGCACCTAGGGCCCATTGGGGTTCCCCGATAATGGCAACTCCCCAAGGGACCTGATGGAACAGCTCAGAGAGGGGTGCAGGACAGGGGCAGGAGCACAGGACAGCTCCGTGGAGCTGCTGAGAGCAAGTGGGGAGCCTTCCCCTCAGGAAGCCATGTTGGGTGTATTGGGTAGAGTGAGCCTAGCACGGCAAGCCGCATTCAGCACTATGGCCCAGCTACTCCCTATTGCTCCCCATTGCAGGCTGGCCGCCAGCATGGCATCCCAGCGGCACTGCCTCTCTCAGCTCGTCTGCTGTGCAGTGGGGATGCAGGTAGGAGGCCGAGCTGGTGAAAGGCACTAGGCAGCCCCAGCCTGCACCGTGGACTCAGTGAACTTGGTTCCTGGCTTCTCTGGTGGGCTTCTTAGAGCTGTGGGTGGGGCACATTCAGTGCCCCCTGGTGCAGTGCTGTGCAGGGAGAGGGAAGTTCAGGGCAAGGTGCAGGAAGGTCACAGCACCAACAGACCAGCCATCGCTCAAGTGTCCTTTTGTTTGTATCAGAATTTAGGCTGCCCAAGTGAACATTTCCATCTTCCAAGTTGTCACTCCACTAACTGAAATGGGCACCAGTAACCAGCAGATCCAAGACCCTGACAGCCGAGTGTCAGGGCTGCGAACCTCACAGGGAGAAATGTACCTGCACATTATGTACCCAGGCTACAGCCCTTGCCTGGCAAGCTTTCAGCTGATCACTGCAAAGCACAGAAACTGTCCTGCACAGGGGCTTGCAGGATGAAAGGAGAATCCCACAGCACCATGTGAGCATTCTGCCCCATGCAGTATCGGTTTTGGGACCTAGGTGTCAATATCTACAGGTGCCACTACACCCTGAGTTAGGGCTCAGGTCCTTTCACTAACAGAGCCCATGCACGAATCCTGGAAATACACAGCATGTGGCAGGAGCAGGGACAGATTCTCCCCATTTTATTGACATTTCGCTGACAGCCACATGTTCCTGCTTTTCCATATTTTTATGGATGGTCTGTCCCTCTGCTACTGGCTGGCAGCTCCACCCAGGATCGACTTCTGAGGAACTGAAGAGCCAGTGCAGGTTTGAAAGTGCAGAGATTAGGGCTTCTCACCTCAGAAACGCTCCGTGCCCTGACTAGGCAGGGCTATGAGGGAAGTCCAGGACTAGATCTCAGGGCCACAGGAGTGATTCCACACTACAAATGCTATAAGGATCTAAATTCCCAGCACAGAGCATGCAAGATGCCAGCCCCTGAGAGTGACTTGATAGCAGAGGAGACTCCTCAGCAGGGCCCTTTCAAAGGGCTCCTCCACACACGATCCTCAGCCAGAATCTGAAGGAGCATTTTACACTATATATTATTGCAGCTACCCAATCTGCTTGCATTTCTAATGGTCCTGTTGCTAAGGTGCTCGGGACAGTAGCCTAGGTCTTGGGAGACCTGGGTTCAGTTCCATGCCCTGCCCCAGGTTCCCTGTGTGATCTCAAGCAAGTCACTGAACCTCAGTTCCTCACCTGCCCCGTGGGGATAACAGCACTGCCCTGGCTCCCAGGGCATTGGGATGTGAGGCTAAGCATGCTAGAATCACAGGCCCACAGGTTCGAAGGGAACACAAGGGTCAACGAGCCTAGGCCCCTGCCGAGATGCAGGATTTGTTGTGTCTAAACCATCCAAGACAGACGGCTATCCAGCCTCCTTTTGAAAGCCTCCAGTGAAGGAGCTTCCACAACTTCCATAGGTGGCTGGACCGTTGTCCTACTGGTTTTACAGTTAGGAATTTTTTCCTGAGATTTAATCTGTAGTTTGAACCTATTGCCTCTCATCCTGTCCTCTGTGGCAGGAGAGGACAACTTGTCTCCATTTTTTTTATGGCAGCTTTTCAAGTATTTGAAGGCCACTATCATGTTCTGCCCCCCCACCCCGCCTCTTTTCCAAACTGAACAGACCTAGGTTAAAGATTACAAAGGGCCATCAGACCTACTGAGGGAATGCGCTATATGTGAGTTAGGTCCTCCTACTACTATGCTCTGGAAGCACCGAGCTGTATGCATGTACAAGGGCCCCTAGGTGTGCTGCACGGAGGGCTAAGGTGTACATGCCAGCTGGAAGCTATAGCTGCTTCCAGTGTAGTTGCAGAAGTTTGCTCCTCTGAGAGCTATGGATGAATTCTATCTTCTACATCTGGTGTATGAGAGGGCACCCTCTCTCCCCCACCCCGCACTGGTATTCCTTACTGATAAACGTAACACTCCTGCTAAGGTTGGTGGTAGGGGTAGAACCTTGCATGTTCACCCCAGGTCTTCCTACTTGAGCTAAAGGAGTAATTCCATTGGTTGGCAGTAGTAGTAGGCTATAATTCTGCAAATGTGTGCCGTCCGCTAGAGGAAGACATGACACCTGAGCCCGCATGTTACATGAACCTGGTGCAGTGTTGCTGCCCTGGCAATGTGCCTTTAAACACGCTCTCTTCCTACCATCGGAGGCTTGGTGATTGGGAATTTCACCCCCTTCCCTTTATTATTGAGAACACCGGGGGAGGGGTGATTTTCTATCAGGCTCAGCATTGGCCTACCTCTGCTCTCATTGAAATCAGTGACCCCACGTGTGCCCTGACCCTGCATGAAAGCCCAGCTGTGAGTATGTGGGGAGGGGACACTGAATGCCAAGCACAGCTGCAGTCCTTCCGCTCACCAGAGGTTAGCATGACCTATGGGGCGGGTTCACAGGGTCCCCTCCACATCAGTGCCAGCTAGTGGAGCTGGCCACTGCACAGAGGCTCATACCCTGCCACCTGTGGGCAGCATGCCCAGTGCACCCTCTTGTATGAACGGTGAGGAAGCGGGGGTCCAGCAGCTAACATGGAAACCAGAGAGGATGTGAATTTATTCTTCCCAGGTGATGCTGCTGGTTCACTTTTTAGAGCTTGCAGTGCTGCTGGCCCCAAGCTATGAATCAGGCCCCCAAAATTTTAAAAAGATTTTAAAGGTTAAAACTGTGGGACTGTCTTTGCCTTCTGGTTTCTGAGCCCTTAGGCATCAGGCTTTCCAACCTTTCTTCACAGTTGGGAGGGTCAGACAGTTACTTTTTCTGTCATGAAAGCTGATCACACACACACCAGATACCCAGAGACTTCCCGACAGCAGAGTGGGTATAATTTGACAGCAATGTGCAACAGGGAGAACAGGAAAGGGGGATTCTGGGTCCATGTCTACACAACAGGGACAACAAAGGCAGAGCAGAAGGGGCTTTTCCATTGCTGTAGGAACCCCACCGCTCTGAACACCACAGAAACCCCACCACTGAACACCATTTTTCAGTCCACGACCTAGCTGGTCCACACAGGAGTTAGCATTAGGGCAGCACAGTACTGCCTGTATATGTATTTTTCCTACCCCCAAGAGCTGTAGCAATGTCATGCTAACAGGCCTGGTTGTGAGTGGGCAGAATTTGGGCAAGTGGAAGGGCTATCATTCCGCCCAGGGCAGAGTTAAGGTTGTAGGGCACAGCCATCATGCAAGTGCCAAGGTTACTCTCTAGGCAGGACCATAGGGAATCTATGCTGCTGGCTGCCTTCACTTGTCGTTTCCTTGCTTTGTAGGCTTGTGTGAGGGGCACTACAGAACATCAGCGGGCACAGCCAAAACAGCACTTCTACGCAGCCACACTTAGACAGCATTTCAAAAAACAAAGGAGGGGTTTCCTGAGATGAACACTCCAGTACACAGAATCCAGCCACCTGGGCAGGGTGGAGGGCTCATGCGATGGTGAAGGGGAGCAGAGGCTGCCCTTCTGACGGCGAATGGGGAAAGGGAAAGCCAGTTCCACTGCGGAGGGGAGGAAAGCGTTCTACACAGTGGCACATGGAAAGGGACCTGTAAACGTGGCTGTTAAGATGTGATCTGCAGCGTGGCAAACTATGAGCCTGGTCCAGCTCCTCTCTGAACAGCCCCAAACAACTCGGTCTCTTATTCTCCTGCATGCCCAAGTGAACTCCTCAACCTGTTTTGAGGCACTTCTTCGCATTTCCCACAGGGACATAGCAGATGGGCTCCTCCAGGACTGACCCAGGCCCTGCTGGCCCCACTTAGAGAACCGTCCCTAGGAGCAGGAAGTTAGGGCTCACCATGAAATTAAGCTCCTGCATCCTGTGTGCCACGTGGAATGGCCAGGTCGGCATGCAGTGAAAATGTATTATGCAAAGCAGCGGCGTGGGGGGCTGATCAATGATAAATGACTGGGGGGGGGGGGGGGGGAGACAGAAATAGAAGAAAAAAATGATCCCTTAGTTACGCTGGAAACATGGAGCATCCCACTCTGCATCCCCACAACCCTTTCCTGGCAGACAGGACCATTCACGGGGCTAAGGTGGATGTGTAGATCTTTCCCTGCTCCCAGCGCAGATCACAAGGGGTGGAAGTCACGCTGGGGCGGTGGCCTAGTGTCTCGTTTCTGCATTTCCAGCTTTCAGTCACTCAGGTCCAAGTGGATTCCAGGCTCTCTGTGACCAGTGTGTTTAGCGGAAGGGAGAGGCACTCTCCCCCACTATCATTCTAGAAGCATCAAACACCGTGCCCCTTCCTGGACGAGTATGGAGAATTCACGTGGGCACAGGAGGGCGGATGGGGCACATTGCTGCCTGGGCCCCGCTGATGGACAGCTAAGAACCAACACATCTTTTAGTGACAAAAATATGTTATGAGGGATGATTAAGAGCTAATCCTTCCCAGTGGGTCTAACCCTGGGCAAGGCAGTCACAACAACAGGTTGCAGGGACCAGATGCTGTAAATGCCAAGGAGGGAGGGGACCTGTTTGGGCTGCCACCCAAGGCAGAGCTGGGAGTAACGAGGTCAGAATTCAGAAGGGGACACTAGGGCTAACTAGGAGGGAAAACTCCCAGACTGCAAGCTGTGGTGTGGAAAGTCCCCCAGCAATGGGGTAGAGGCCCAACTGCTGGGGCTCCAGCAAAAACTTTTTTTTTAAAGTATAAAAAGGAACACCACAAAGATTGCCAAGGAAATGGGCCGGGCGGTCCAGCGAAGTCACAGGAAATGCTCATCTTTAACTCTGTAATTCTATGCTATTTCTCTTTAAACTCACAAACTTGGCACCATGTGACCCAGCCTCTGGCCTCCCAGCAAACCAAGATGCTCCTTGTCTCCACTCAATGTGGTCAAGGAAACAATGGCCAGCCCCTGTAGGAGCAGAACAGCCCAGCAGCACCCAGCTGCAAGGACCAGGCAGGAACCACCAAAGACACACATGAAGTCATTGGGCCAGCACCTTTGCATTTAAAATTTGCTCCTTAACCTCTACGTCTCCGGTAATTGAGTTCCATCCATCAGTGCTACAGTGTAGTCTGGGAAGGCAAGTACATGCATGCACACCTCCACATGCACTCACCCCCCCCCACCCCCCAGGCCAGCCAGCCACTCAAGACTTCCTCTGACTGAGCTGCAGCCTGTGAGCAAAGCTCTCCCTCTCTCACTGCCAGAGTGCACACACTCAATCCTGTTCTGTTTTTCCTTCCCAACAGGCTGTGGAATCCCACTGCCCAGCGTTTGCTTGGGCGCTGGCTCCCAGCTACTGCAGAGCCCTGAGATGCCAATTCTTGTAAACAGCAACTCAAATGGAATTTCACTGGGACAAGATCATTCAGCCTCGTTCCCCTTGGGAGCTGCTGCCACAAGAAATCCTGCTGCCAACCCCCAGCAGAGACTCGCTCTGCTGGGGAGAGGATGGCCTTAAAGAGACAGGCAGCTCGCCTGCACCCCAGCCTTATTTTGCACTGCAGAGACACTGGCACAGCCCAGCCTGTTCTCACCCTCACACACACTGTGCTGAACTGGCAGGAAGACTTTCATCCTATATATAGCCATATAAATAAGAAGAAAACTAAAAAAGAAGTGGGGCCACTTAACACTGAGGATGTAGTGGAGGTTAAAGATAATCTAGGCGTGGCCCAATATCTAAACAAATACTTTGCCTCAGTCTTTAATAAGACTAAAGAGAATCTTAGGGATAATGGTAGCATGACAAATGGGAATGAGGATATGGAGGTAGATATTACCATATCTGAGGTAGAAGCAAAACTGAAACAGCTTAATGGGACTAAATCGGGGGGTCCAGATAATCTTCATCCAAGAATATTAAAGTAATTGGCACCTGAAATTGCAAGCCCATTAGCAAGAATTTTTAATGAATCTGTAAACTCAGGAGTAGTACCGAATGATTGGAGAATTGCTAATATAGTTCCTATTTTTAAGAAAGGAGAAAAAAAATAAGTGATCCGGGTATCTACAGGCCAGTTAGTTTGACATCTGTAGTATGCAAGGTCCTGGAAAAAATTTTGAAGGAGAAATTAGTTAAGGACATTGAAGTCAATGGTAAATGGGACAAAATACAACATGGTTTTACAAAAGGTAGATCGTGCCAAACCAACCTGATCTCCTTTTTTGAAAAAGTAACAGATTTTTTAGATAAAGGAAATGCAGTGGATCTAATTTACCTAGATTTCAGTAAGGCATTTGATACCGTGCCACATGGGGAATTATTAGTTGAACTGGAGAAGATGGGGATCAACATGAACATCAAAATGGATAAGGAACTGGTTAAAGGGGAGACTGCAACGGGTCCTACTGAAAGGTGAACTGACAGGTTGGAGGGAGATTACCAGTGTAGTTCCTCAAGGATCAGTTTTGGGTCCGATCTTATTTAATCTTTTTATTACTGACCTTGGCACAAAAAGTGGGAGTGCGCTAATAAAGTTTGCAGATGATACAAAGCTGGGAGGTATTGCCAATTCGGAGAAGGATCGGGATATTATACAGGAGGATCTGGATGACCTTGTAAACTGGAGTAATAGTAATAGGATGAAATTTAATAGTGAGAAGTGTAAGGTTATGCATTTAGGGATTAATAACAAGAATTTTAGTTATAAGTTGGGGACGCATCAATTAGAAGTAACGGAAGAGGAGAAGGACCTTGGAGTATTGGTTGATCATAGGATGACTATGAGCTGCCAATGTGATATGGCTGTGAAAAAAGCTAATGCGGTTTTGGGATGCATCAGGAGAGGCATTTCCAGTAGGGATAAGGAGGTTTTAGTACCGTTATACAAGGCACTGGTGAGACCTCACCTAGAATACTGTGTGCAGTTCTGGTCTCCCATGTTTAAAAAGGATGAATTCAAACTGGAGCAGGTACAGAGAAGGGCTACTAGGATGATCCGAGGAATGGAAAACTTGTCTTATGAAAGGAGACTTAAGAAGCTTGGCTTGTTTAGCCTAACTAAAAGAAGGTTGAGGGGAGATATGATTGCTCTCTATAAATATATCAGAGGGATAAATACAGGAGAGGGAGAGGAATTATTTAAGCTCAGCACCAATGTGGACACAAGAACTAATGGGTATAAACTGGCCACCAGGAAGTTTAGACTTGAAATCAGATGAAGGTTTTTAAACCATCAGAGGAGTGAAGTTTTGGAATAGCCTTCCAAGGGAAGCAGTGGGGGCAAAAGATCTATCTGGTTTTAAGATTCTACTTGATAAGTTTATGGAGGAGATGGTATGATGGAATAATGGGATTTTGGTAAGTAATTGATCTTTAAATATTCAGGGTAAATAGGACTAATCCCCTGAGATGGGATATTAGATGGATGGGATCTGAGTTACCCAGGAAAGAATTTTCTGTAGTATCTGGCTGGTGAATCATGCCCATATGCTCAGGGTTTAGCTGATTGCCATATTTGGGGTCGGGAAGGAATTTTCCTCCAGGGCAGATTGGAGAGGCCCTGGAGGTTTTTCGCCTTCCTCTGTAGCATGGGGCATGGTTGACTTGAGGGAGGCTTCTCTGCTCCTTGAAGTCTTTAAACCATGATTTAAGGACTTCAATAGCTCAGACATAGTTGAGGTTTTTCATAGGAGCGGGTGGGTGAGATTCTGTGGCCTGCGCTGTGCAGGAGGTCGGACTAGATGATCAGAATGGTCCCTTCTGACCTTAGTATCTATGAATCTATGAATCCGTATATAAGGAGTGGGAAGTGGAGGCCTCCATGCTGCTCTGGCCCTGGGCCGGTTGTGCCCATGCACACTGCTGTGGGGTCAGAGTGCCTGCAGGAATTGGTTGGGTTTGCTCAGTTCACAGAAGCGCAGAGCTACAATTCATTTGCAAATTTAACACCATTAATTTAGGCTTGAATAGGGACTGGGAGTGGCTGGCTCATTACAAAAGCAATTTTCCCTCTCTTGGTCTTGACACCTCCTCATCAATTATTGGGAGTCGACCACATCCACCCTGACTGAATTGGCCTTGTCAGCACTGGTTCTCCACTTGTAAAGTAACTCCCTTCTCTGCATGTGTCAGTACAGTAACTCCTCACTTAAATGCATCCGATGAAGTGAGCGGTAGCTCACGAAAGCTTATGCTCTAATAAATTTGTTAGTCTCTAAGGTGCCACAAGTACTCCTTTTCTTTTTCCTCACTTAAAGTTATCCCAGTTAACAGTTGCATTGCTGATCAATTAGGGAACATGCTCCTTTAAAGTTGTGCAATGCTCCCTTATAAGGTCGTTTGGCAGCAGCCTGCTTTGTCCACTGCTTGCAGGAAGAGCAACCCTTTGCAGCGAGCTGGGGGGGCTTGGAACCAGGGCGGACCAGCAGCCCTTTATTAGCTCCCCGCTCCCCTAAGTTCCCTGTGCAGCAGCCCCCCAGCAGGCTACCAATTGCCAGCAGTTCAGCTGTCCCTCTCCCTACTGCCATGTGGTGCTCCTGCCCTCTGCCTTGGAGCTGCTCTCCAGAGCCTCCTGCTTGCTGGGGAGGGGGGGTAATGTCAGGGTGTCCCCCTACCCCCCCTGCTCCTGCACCCCACTTATCCCATCTCCATAGAGCAGGGGGGACACGGGACAGGGCTCAGGACAGAGGGAGCTTCCTGGAAGCAGCTGCTGAGGTCTCAGCTTGCTGATTCACTTAACAAGGTAGTGTATTTAAGAGTGGTGTCAACATATTTAAGGGAAAATGTGCATCTCTCTCACACACACGGTGTGCATCTGTCTGCCATGCTGTCTCCCCTCCCTCCCTCCATTCCTGCTGCCTTGTAGAGTGTGAGGCTGCATTAACAACGAGTTAACCCCTGAGGGCCCAATTATTAGTTCATCATTTAGCAGTAAGGCATTCCCTGGGAAATATCCCACCCTCTGACTCTATCACCTCAACCAAGCTTAATCATCATCATCGTTGTGTACAGTATTAAATTGTTTATTTAAAACGAGAGTGAGAGTGTGATCTTTTGTCTGGCAAAAAAAATTTCCCTGGAACCTAACCCCCCATTTACATTAATTTTTATGGGGAAATTGAATCATAGAATCATAGAATATCAGGGTTGGAAGGGACCCCAGAAGGTCATCTAGTCCAACCCCCTGCTCAAAGCAGGACCAAGTCCCAGTTAAATCATCCCAGCTAGGGCTTTGTCAAGCCTGACCTTAAAAACCTCTAAGGAAGGAGATTCTACCACCTCCCTAGGTAACGCATTCCAGTGTTTCACCACCCTCTTAGTGAAAAAGTTTTTCCTAATATCCAATCTAAACCTCCCCCATTGCAACTTGAGACCATTACTCCTCGTTCTGTCATCTGCTACCATTGAGAACAGTCTAGAGCCATCCTCTTTGAAACCCCCTTTCAGGTAGTTGAAAGCAGCTATCAAATCCCCCCTCATTCTTCTCTTCTGCAGACTAAACAATCCCAGCTCCCTCAGCCTCTCCTCATAAGTCATGTGCTCTAGACCCCTAATCATTTTCGTTGCCCTTCGTTGTACTCTTTCCAATTTATCCACATCCTTCCTGTAGTGTGGGGCCCAAAACTGGACACAGTACTCCAGATGAGGCCTCACCAGTGTCGAAGAGAGGGGAACGATCACATCCCTCGATCTGCTCGCTATGCCCCTACTTATACAACCCAAAATGCCATTGGCCTTCTTGGCAACAAGGGCACACTGCTGACTCATATCCAGCTTCTCGTCCACTGTCACCCCTAGGTCCTTTTCCGCAGAACTGCTGCCGAGCCATTCGGTCCCTAGTCTGTAGCGGTGCATTGGATTCTTCCATCCTAAGTGCAGGACCCTGCATTTATCCTTATTGAACCTCATTAGATTTCTTTTGGCCCAATCCTCCAATTTGTCTAGGTCCTTCTGTATCCTATCCCTCCCCTCCAGCGTATCTACCACTCCTCCCAGTTTAGTATCATCCGCAAATTTGCTGAGAGTGCAATCCACACCATCCTCCAGATCATTTATGAAGATATTGAACAAAACGGGCCCCAGGACCGACCCCTGGGGCACTCCACTTGACACCGGCTGCCAACTAGACATGGAGCCATTGATCACTACCCGTTGAGCCCGACAATCTAGCCAGCTTTCTACCCACCTTATAGTGCATTCATCCAGCCCATACTTCCTTAACTTGCTGACAAGAATGCTGTGGGAGACCGTGTCAAAAGCTTTGCTAAAGTCAAGAAACAATACATCCACTGCTTTCCCTTCATCCACAGAACCAGTAATCTCATCATAAAAGGCGATTAGATTAGTCAGGCATGACCTTCCCTTGGTGAATCCATGCTGACTGTTCCTGATCACTTTCCTCTCCTCTAAGTGCTTCAGGATTGATTCTTTGAGGACCTGCTCCATGATTTTTCCAGGGACTGAGGTGAGGCTGACCGGCCTGTAGTTCCCAGGATCCTCCTTCTTCCCTTTTTTAAAGATGGGCACTACATTAGCCTTTTTCCAGTCATCCGGGACTTCCCCCGTTCGCCACGAGTTTTCAAAGATAATGGCCAAGGGCTCTGCAATCACAGCCGCCAATTCCTTCAGCACTCTCGGATGCAATTCGTCCGGCCCCATGGACTTGTGCACGTCCAGCTTTTCTAAATAGTCCCTAACCACCTCTATCTCTACAGAGGGCTGGCCATCTCTTCCCCATTTTGTGTTGCCCAGCACAGCAGTCTGGGAGCTGACCTTGTTAGTGAAAACAGAGGCAAAAAAAGCATTGAGTACATTAGCTTTTTCCACATCCTCTGTCACTAGCTTGCCTCCCTCATTCAGTAAGGGGCCCACACTTTCCTTGGCTTTCTTCTTGTTGCCAACATACCTGAAGAAACCCTTCTTGTTACTCTTGACATCTCTTGCTAGCTGCAGCTCCAGGTGCGATTTGGCCCTCCTGATATCTTTCCTACATGCCCGAGCAAAATTTTTATACTCTTCCCTGGTCATATGTCCAAGCTTCCACTTCTTGTAAGCTTCTTTTTTATGTTTAAGATCCGCTAGGATTTCACCATTAAGCCAAGCTGGTCGCCTGCCATATTTACTATTCTTTCGACTCATCGGGATGGTTTGTCCCTGTAACCTCAACAGGGATTCCTTGAAATACAGCCAGCTCTCCTGGACTCCCTTCCCTTTCATGTTAGTCCCCCAGGGGATCCTGGCCATCTGTTCCCTGAGGGAGTCAAAGTCTGCTTTCCTGAAGTCCAGGGTCCGTATCCTGCTGCTTACCTTTCTTCCCTGCGTCAGGATCCTGAACTCAACCAACTCATGGTCACTGCCTCCCAGATTCCCATCCACTTTTGCTTCCCCCACTAATTCTACCCGGTTTGTGAGCAGCAGGTCAAGAAAAGCGCTCCCCCTAGTTGGCTCCCCTAGCACTCCCCTAGCACTTGCACCAGGAAATTGTCCCCTACGCTTTCCAAAAACTTCCTGGATTGTCTATGCAATTGGATTGCATTGGATTCGCTTAACATCGTTTTGCTTAAAGTCACATTTTTCAGGGACATAACTACAACGTTAAGTGAGGAGTTACTGTATATTTCATAGAATATCAGAGTTGGAAGGGATCTCAGGAGGTCATCTAGTCCAATGCCCCTGCTCAAAGCAGGGCCAATCCCCAATGGCCCTCTCAAGGATTGAACTCACAACCCTGGGTTTAGCAGGCCAATGCTCAAACCACTGTATCTGTAATTTTTACTCCATGCATCTGAAGATTGGGTTTTACCCATAGAAGCTTATGCCCAAATAAATCTGTTAGTCTTTAAGGTGCCCCCAGATTCCTTGTTGTTTTTGTGGATACGGACTAACACAGCTACCCCTCTAATACAGATGCGCAGTGTTTACCTCACAGAAAATAGCTGGGTTTCTCCTCAAAGGAATCTGGTATCACTGCCTTGACCTTGTTACATATAACACCCCATGGCATTTCTCTCCACTCCTTTCACCTCACAGCACTGTACTAAGGCGGACAGGCCCATGGCCCCCCATTGAGCGGTGGGGAAGCTGAGGCAGAGAGGCCCCTGTTCCTAAAGCAGCAAGGTGTAAGGTACTTTACAGGCACACAGGCCCTGCTCTCCCCATCTTTCTCTTCCTCTCTTCCTTCCTTCCTTCCGGCTGGCTGGCTGCTTTGGGAAGTACTAGCTACCCACCCCGAGCATGAAATGAAGGACTGAGAGGAGCCCACTCAGTGTCTGGCATACAGAAGTGTGACTGAAATGAACCCAAAGGAATCCCTGTGCACCCAGGAACGGCAGAACCTGTAGCCTCAGGCCTGTGCAACCACAGTGAGTGAAGGTAGGGGCCAGAGGAGCAGAGCAGAGGTCAGGACAATACAGACCGGGACACAAGGAGAAGGCAGTGTTCAGCACAGGGATGATGGCAGGGTGATCGCACAGATCAAGAGCATAGCACGGTCGAGCACAATGGCAGAAAATAATGAGCCGACGTGTAATGGGGTGTCTACCCCACACAAGGCCTGACAGGTTACGAGTGCTAAGTGGGCCAATTAGCTGCCCAGGCTGCACCTGGAGGAGCAGGCAACCAGGGAGCAGGGAACTGACTGAAAGCAGGCTCAGCTGAAGGAGCCTATATAAGACAGGAAGCTGGCAAGAGACTGTTCCGCAGGGAAGCGGGCTGTGGTCGCTCCCTGAGAAGAGGGAGGCAGGCGAACCAAGAGAGGGGGGAGCCAGGAGGACAGGAGAAGGCTCCGGAGAAAAGAAGCAAGGAATAGGAGTGCAAACCTTGGCTGCTGTTAAGAGGGCCACTGAGCCAGGACCTAGGGTAGAGGGCAGGCCCGGGTCCCCCTACCAGCCACTGATGAAGTGGCACTGATAGGGCAGTGAGCAGGAAGACTGCCTGAGCCATTCCTTGAAAAAGACAAGTCACAAAGAGCAAGCTCCAGCTCCTGAAGCAAGCGTGGCCACAGGGTGGAGAAACCACCAGAGGAGAGTCCAACTTCTGGAAGAGCTAATCCCCAGAGTGAGCAGCAGGAGGCGCCACCTGCAGCGAGTGGACATGACATGATGGGACAAGGGTACAGCACCTCCTCAGGTCGGAGTCCAAAGAAAAAGTGATGCCTAGAACTATGGGGTTAGAAGGGACCAAGCGAGTCATCTAGTCTAATTAACCCCCCTGCAGAATGCAGGACTCGTTGTGTCTAAACCATCCAAGGCAGGTAACTATCCAGCCTCCTTCTGAAAGCCTCCAGTGAAGGAGCTTCCACAATTTCCTGAGGCGTCTGTTCCATCGGCCGACTGTTCTTACAGTTTGAATCTCAGGAAAATCTTTTAATCTAAATCTGCTCTGCTGGAGTTTGAGCCCATGGCCTCTTGTCCTGCCCTCTGTGGCAAGATGATCGCCATATTTGGGGTTGGGAAGGAATTTTCCTCCAGGGCAGATTGGAGAGGCCCTGGAGGTTTTTCGCCTTCCTCTGTAGCATGGGGCACGGGTCACTTGAGGGAGGCTTCTCTGCTCCTTGAAGTCTTTGAACCATGATTTAAGGACTTCAATAGCTCAGACATGGGTGAGGTTTTTCATAGGAGTGGGTGGGTGAGATTCTGTGGCATGCGTTGTGCAGGAGGTCGGACTAGATGATCAGAATGGTCCCTTCTGACCTTAGTATCTATGAATCTATGAGAGCAACTTTTCTACATCTTTTTTATGGCAGCCTTTCAAGTATCTGATGACCATTATGTCCCCATTGATCTCCTCTTTTCAAACTAAACATACCCAGTTCCTTCAGCCTTTGCTCGTATGATTTGCATTCCATCCCTTTGATCATTGTCACTTGCCTCTGGATGCTTTCCGATTTCTCTACATCCTTTCTATTCATTAGTGACCAAAATTGGACACAGTACTCCACCGGAGGCCTAACCAGCGCCATACAGAATGGTACTATCACCTCCTATGACACTCATGCTATGCCTCCATTAACGCAACTTAAAATTGCATTTGCTTCTTTTGCAACAGCATTGCATTGCTGACTCATGTTGAGGTTGTGATCCACCACAACTCCCTGATCCTTCTCAGCACTGCTGCTGCCAAGCCAGTTATCCCCCATTGTGTATTTGTGCATTTGGTTTTTCTTCCTTAAGTGTAGCACCTTACATTTGTCTTTGTTGAATTTCATTTTGTTGTCTATAGCCCAGTTCTCCAATTTATCCAGATCCCTCTGAATTTTAGCTCTACCCTCCAAAGGGTTGGCAATCCCCACAGCTTTGTGTCATCTGCAGACTTGATCAGCGTGCTCTATTCCTACATTTAGGTCATTACTAAAGATGTTAAAAACTGGACCCAAAACAGATCCCTGTGGAACCCCACCTGACACCTCCCTCCAATCCGACATCATTCCATTAATAGTTAGAACATATTAAAACAATCGTCTTTGTTTGTGGTTGTTCAACCAATTATATAGCCACTTAATGGTAGTTCTGCCGAGCCCTCATTTCTCCATCTAACTTATCAGAATGTCACATGGGAAGGGGTGAAGCAGAGTTCTGCGAGGGGGGACAGTGAGTTTCAGGGACAGGAGCAGAGCTTTGAGAAATTTCCACATTCTTCAAACTGGGTGTCTGCCCCAGACAGATGTCACTTCATCTTCCCTAGGATCCCTTTCCTCACAGATAACTCCCACCACCAGGGCGGAACAGGCTCCACCAGCCATAAACTGGTCAACCTATACATACTGATCAGTCCCTGGGCCTGTCTGCACCATTGGTCTGTCAATGGCAGGCACTCCATTGGCGCTGTGAGTAATAACAGCAACAAATCATCAACGTAACTGTTAGATAATTCTCAAAAAGAAAAGGAGTACTTGTGGCACCTTAGAGACTAAAATTTATTAGAGCATAAGCTTTCGTGAGCTACAGCTCACTTCATCGGATGCATCGGATGCTTATGCTCTAATAAATTTGTTAGTCTCTAAGGTGCCACAAGTACTCCTTTTCTTTTTGCGAATACAGACTAACACGGCTGCTACTCTGAAACCAGATAATTCTCAAATGCCTTTGCATGACCCTCCCAGAACAGCTAACCCACCTCAATGCAAAGAAACCCCCAGCACACAACGCAACACATACCTACAACAATTACTGACGCACACCTAGAGACACACAGACAATGCCCTTCTCCAGAACAGGGAGCAATGCAGCAGATCCTCTATCTGTGAGAGAGAAATGTCTCCCTTCCCTGGAGCCACCAACCAGTCTGGCAGCTCCACTTTCCCACCCCTCCCCCTTTTCCAAGCCCAGATCGTGTCAGAGAAGATCAGTGAAAAGTTACAGCTTCCCAGAGCACAAAGCAACGGTGAGGAGGGCAGGCCCGAAAACTACAGTTCAAATGTTGGGACCTCAGACATTGTCACAAAATAGTTTTCATCCCCATGCTGAACAAAAATTAGACTTTTGAAATGTTGTGTGTAAAGTTAAAAAAAAAAAAGCACAAGAGAGTCCTCAGAACAGACAATAGCCCAGTGGTCTGCGCACTCGCCTAGGATGGGAGAGACCCAGGTTCAAAGCCTTTGCTCTGGGGCAGTGACTTGGGGCACATCTACACTAGGAACTTAAGTCGACCTAACATAGTTAGACTTAACTCTTGTCCACACTGCCCTTCTTCTGTCGGTGGTGCGTATCCTTACCAGGAGCGCTTCCACTGACTTAAAAGGGGAAGGGGGGGGAAAACTGAGAGCCCAGGCCCACAGCTCCCCTCCGCTGGTAGCCCAGTGGCTGGGGGAACCAGAATCTGGGGGGGAGCCTGGATCCAAATGGGGAGCAGGGTGGGTGCAGCCCAGCTTGGAGAAAGGAGCCCAGGGGATAGCCGGGCTCTAGCTGGGGCCTCCAACACACCCCAGGGTGACAGCCCAGCTTTCTTGTCAATTTCACAAATCCATACTAGAGCCATGAAATTGACCAGAATGACACCAAACAGTTGATGTAAATAACCCACGGTGTCTAGACAGACACTGTGCTGCACTAACTACACTGACACAAACTACTCTACGCCTCTCGTGGAGGTAGAGTAATGTCGGTGTAGTAGGGCACTTACATTGGCGGGACAAGGCTGTAGTGTGGACACTGACATAATTAGGTTGAGGTAAGATGCTACATGTCTATCTAGCTTTGTAGTGTAGACCAGGCCTTGGAAATGAGTCTCCCACGTCCCTGGTGAGTCCCCAAACCATGAGACCAGAGAGTCCGTCTGTCTCCCTGGTCAGTGAATAATTAGTGATACAAAGTGGAACGGCTCCAATCAGAAAGCCAGAGTCTGATTTGTAGCCTTCTAAACCCTTGCTCTACCCCTGTTCATCACAAGGAACTGAACTCCCATATCGGCAATAAATGCTTTAATCACCAGGCTATTCTGGGCATCTCTCTCACTGACAGGAAATCCCATTGCACACTTGAGGAAATTTTCAATCAAGAAAACAGTTTTGCCAACATTTTCAAACCCACTTCAGTGCTCATTAACGCCAGCCAAGACTTGTCACTGATCTAGCACTTTCCATCCAATGCACGACACAAAAGTAGGGCAAGATCACTGTCCCCATTTTACAGACAGGGAAACTGAGGCACCCACCAGTGATCTTTAAAACTTCAGCCGTGACTCTGGAACCAGCTGTAAATCTGACCAAGACCAAAAGAGTGTATGCTCTCAGAGCATGCCAGAGAATGCACCTCACATACAATTCCCCTTTTTACTGACACCATTCACAATCTCAGAGCTAACCAGACTCTGCATATCAAGTTCTGCACTAAAAAAGCAGATGAGAAAGCATCATGCTCTTTGTTCACGCCCTGCAGGTGTGTTCCAGGTGCTGCATTTGAGCACCTACCTGTTCTTCTTGGACATGCTGAGCTCCATACCAGACAGCCTGCAAGGGAAATAATAAGACTTCACACTACTTTAGTACTTTCCATTATTTCATTCAGTTTTGTTCTATTCAGGCTCCTTATACTATACCCATCACCATGATATCCAGTGCCAAATCCCTCTGGGAGAAAACATCCACCACTGAAATGCAGCCACCTCTGGAGTGGAGCATGGCAGCAGTTTTATCGGGCATGCCAAGACTACACAAGAGTTTAGGACAGAAGTAAAGAGCACTGTACCCAACTGAATCTGCAGGTAAGGAGAGTGCATTTGCCCAAAGGGAAGCCTGGCCAGAATACTGGGGTAAACAGACTGAATAAGAATCCTGCTTAGCACAGACTCTGGGCTCTGCACAGGGGTGTACAAAGCGATTGTGTGCCTAGGCGCCGACTCTGTAGGTGCTCCCGGGCTGGAGCACCCATAGGGAAAAAATTGGTGGGTGCTCTGCATCCACTGGTAGTTCCCCACCCCAGTTCACCACCGCCGCTTCCTCTCCTGAACACACCATCCCTGCTTCTCATCCCAGCTGTTTCGCAGCATAACAAGCTCTGGGAGGGAGGGGGAGGAGAGGGAACACGATGTGCTCAGGGGAGGAGGCGGAGAAGAGGCAGGGCTGGGGCAGGGATTTTGGGGAAAGAAGTCAATAGGGGCAGGGGCAGAGTTGGGGTAGGGCCAGGGGGGCCATGAGCACCCACCAGCGCCAGGAGAAGTTGGCGCCTATGATCATGTGTTTCTATGGAAACTACGCTTACTTGACACCAATTACCATCTTCAAAGCATGGAGCTCACACTCCACGCTGCTGCTTTGAACCGGAGATGAAGAAAGAGTCCGAAAGATTCAATCTCAGAAGGCCCACAGCCCATCTGAATGGAGAAACGTGGCTCTCCAATCTGGAGAATGGCCAGACTGCAGCTCTCATGGATTCCCCGAGTGAGGGCTCATCCCACATAGACCCTGCCCCTGGCTCCTGCAGCTTCCCCCTACAGCTTTGTAGGGTAAGAGCTAGGGGCCCTTATGTTCTGCAGACTTGCCTATCCATGGGCTATTTCCTGGCATTGCATTGGGAGCATCTCCAGAACTTAACAGCTCCATCTTACCAGTTCTTGCCCATCAGCTTTTCGGCTGCAGGAAATCAAAGGGGGGGGAAGGGAGAGAATACCACTGCCCACACCTGGGAGGTATGGGTGGGCTGTGACAGGAAAGCCTCTTTCCCTGCAATCCACATCAGAAGTGTGGGGACACTTGTGGAGTCAGGTGGAGGGAAGAGTTCAGAGCCACCAAACCCACTGCAAAAGCCACACAGCTACCGGCAGCTTTTTACTCCATGATTTACTACGACTGCGTGCTGCTCCTTCCCAGAGCAGGCGGAATCTGTCTGCACACAAAGCGAACTGCCTCTGGAATGCGGCTGCTGCCACGCTAAGAATGGGGCTCCCTGAGGAGCCGGCTTTGCTGAGTTATGCCAAGCCAGCTGCACTGAGAAGCTACAGCCGGGAAAGTAATTTCCCAGGTGGCTTTACAGTGCAGTGGAGATCAGGGTGCCTGCATCACACCGTTGTTACAAGGCCCTAATGGAGAGATTTACAGGAGAAGTTGCTTGGGCAGCTCCCTGGTTCATTAAGTACCATAATAAACCCTCTTGTCATAACACATACCTGGCTATTCACTGAGAACACCTGGGGCCTGAAAGCTGCTCTCAGGGAGGAGGGGGAAACGGGTCATAGGCCTAACCTCCTCCCACAATCTCTCCACACACACTTGCTTCTAACTGAGCAAGGAGGGGAGAGTCAGTCAGCTATAGGGACCAGTGGGAAGATTCAAGGAAAGGGCAGGTATATGCAGAGGAACATCACATGCCCTAAGGCACAGTCATGCACTCACTTCCCACACATACACACACGCTTGTGCACATGCAGACACACAGGCAGGAGTACTTGCACAGTACCAATGCACACACTACCACAAGTACGTACACACATGCACTGATGTACAAACACACATGTATGCAATATGCTTGTGTGTACACACACATGCTCATGCACACACTTGTGGACACACACACATTCCATGGCTGGGAATCAAGGCCAGAATATTTGAATTTTTTTTTTGTTTAAATGAATACAAATCGGTTAACCTCTGCTACTGAAATAATTCCTTCACCTTTGGAGGCTGCACCACGGTACTGTAGTGACCACTCACTTCCTCGCATCTAGTGGAACAAGTAAACAGATGTTGGGTGGCTGGTTAATCACATTACCTGTTTGTTACACATTGCCACAGCTTTATAGATAATAAAAATCCACAAGCTGAATATTCCTAAAGGGTGATTCTTCTCGCCTAGAGCAAGTTGGTATTTAAGCAGGTTGGGTTTGCAATTTGTGGTTATAAAAATAATCCAGTAAAACTGAAGCAAGGGTGAAACTGGACTGGTGACCACCAACTCACGATTCCAAGTGGAGGGCTGCACAGAGCACAGGCTAGCCATTGACCAGCTGTCCCACAAGACAGGGGCTGGAGGGGCACACCACAGATGGCTCTGGTGGACAAATCCCCAAACCAGAGCTGATCTGCACATGGATCCAGACTGCCTGGGACTGTGTGGATAGAGATCCTGGAAGTATGAGAGCCTCGGAAGGTACCTTGCACATTAATCCACCCTCCCAGATAGCAGTGGGCCCTGTTCAAGCAGAGGCAGAGATATCCAGCTATTCTGGACCAGCTATGAGAAAAAACACATTCACAACAGGCACCTGGGTGCTTGGGAAAGGACTACTGGGGGGCAGCACTGTGTGTGCAGAATTCAGTCCAGTCAACAAGCCATGCAGGGATCTCTGGGGAGCAGGGAGCACAGAGGAGGCTGTGGAGGAACAAGCCTCCTAAGGTAAGATCCATATTGCCCTGGAGAATGGCAGCCACCAACAGCCACGTAACTGCGTCTTGGCAACTAATAAGGCTTTCAGCTTCAGTTACAGCTTCCCTCCAGTAACTTCCCAGCCAAAAACTAGCAAGTTTGCCTGACAGGGACAGTGGTGCTAATGCAGACCACAGCCTGGTAGTCACAGCAGAAACATGTTCCCAAAGGAAACTGCCCAGGCTTGCCTTGGGCCCCTTGGCTCCTCAGAGATCTCCAAAGCACATCCACAAGCTGGGCGTGAGGACATGCTGGGGGAATGGCCCGGTGCCAGACATAGCATGGGTGTGGCTCTCTGAGAAGGTGCCACCGGCATGGTGAGCGCTTCCAGATGCCGTACCAGGTACAGCCGCTTTGCCCGCTCTGCTCTAGCGGCGGCTTATTAAACCAAGGCTCTGTGCAACACGCACATGGGCACTCAGAAGCTGTCAGCAATTCTAAGCATCCTGCCTGCAATCTGCAGGAGTCACACCCAGCAACGGCCTTCGCATTGACCAGCCCTACCACCAGACAGGGACAAAGGGGTGAGGCGCTGAGGAACAAACAGGCTTTCCCCACTTTCTGCTCCAAGGAAGTGGAGGTCACAGCTCTGCACAAGGCACAGCAGACCAGCTGTCCCACAAGACCGGGCTGGAGGGGCACACACAGATGGCTCTGGTGAACAAATCCCCAAACCAGAGCTGATCTGCCCATGGATCCAGACTCCCTGGGACTGTGCGGATAGAATCATAGAATATCAGGGTTGGAAGGGACCTCAGGAGGTCATCTAGTCCAACCCCCTGCTCAAAGCAGGACCAATCCCCAACTAAATCATCCCAGCCAGGGCTTTGTCAAGCCGGGCCCTAAAAACCTCTAAGGAAGGAGATTCCACCACCTCCCTAGGTAACACATTCCAGTGCTTCACCACCCTCCTAGTGAAAAAGTTTTTCCTAATATCCAACCTAAACCTCCCCCACTGCAACTTGAGACCATTACTCCTCGTTCTGTCATCTGCTACCACTGAGAACAGTCTAGATCCATCCTCTTTGGAACCCCCTTTCAGGTAAATTCATAGATACTAAGGTCAGAAGGGACCATTCTGATCTAGTCCGACCTCCTGCACAGCGCAGGCCACAGAATCTCACCCACCCACTCCTACGAAAAACCTCACCTATGTCTGAGCTATTGAAGTCCTCAAATCGTGGTTTAAAGACTTCAAGGAGCAGAGAAGCCTCCCTCAAGTGACCCATGCCCCATGCTACAGAGGAAGGCGAAAAACTTCCAGGGCCTTTCCAATCTGCCCTGGAGGAAAATTCCTTCCCAACCCCAAATATGGCAATCAGCTAAACCCTGAGCATATGGGCAAGATTCACCAGCCAGATACTACAGAAAATTCTTTCCTGGGTAACTCAGATCTCAGGTAGTTGAAAGCACCTATCAAATCCCCCCTCATTCTTCTCTTCCGCAGACTAACCAATCCCAGTTCCCTCAGCCTCTCCTCATAAGCCATGTGTTCCAGTCCCCCAGTCACTTTTGTTGCCCTCCACTGGACATTTTCCAATTTTTCCACATCCTTCTTGTAGTGTGGGGCCCAAAACTGGACACAGTACTCCAGAGGAGGCCTCACCAATGTTGAATAGAGGGGAACGATCACATCCCTCGATCTGCTGGCAATGCCCCTACTTATACAGCCCAAAATGCCATTGGCCTTCTTGGCAACAAGGGCACACTGTTGACTCATATCCAGCTTCTTGTCCACTGTAACCCCTAGGTCCTTTTCTGCAAATAGAGGTCCCGAAAGTATGTGAGCCTCGGGATCCAGCTTCAGAGGCCCGGACACACCAGGATAAGCTGCAGCAGCATAAGTGTATCTGGGTTGTGCCAAGCTGTCAAGACTGATTCGCCACCCGAGCATGGAGGTGCCCAACCAAGATACCAAGAGAACAAAGGTCAATTCACAGATTCATAGATTTTAAGGCCAGAAGGGGCCAGTCACTGGGCTCTTCAATCTAGCAGAGAAAGCCATGATGTGATCCAGTGGCTAAAAGTCGAAGCTAGACAAAAATCAGAGTGGAAAAGGGATCAGCTTTTAACAGGGAGGTTAAGTAACCACTGGAACAATTTACCAAGGGCTGCGGTGGATTCTCCAGTACTGGCCATATTTAAATCAAGACAGGACTTTTTTCCTCACAGATCTACTCTAGGAATTATTTTGGGGCAGGTCTCTGGCCTGTGTTATACAGCAGTGCAGACTAGATGATCACAGTGGTTCCTCTGGCTTGGGACTTACAAATCTATGAATTGCAATCACCTTGTCCGACCTCCTGCCTAGCACAGACCACAGGACTTCCCTGCATTAATTCCTGCTTCCAGTCCAATAGCTTTGCTTAAACTAGAGTAGCTCTTTTTGAGAAAGATGTAACCATTCCTAGGGACAGAGAATACACTACAGCCCTTTTCACTTCTAACTCAGAGCACAGGGGGGCTGGAATTACGGTTGCAGCACCCCTAATTTCAGTGGTTTCCATCATAGACTGTGTTTACAGTTCAGTTCAATGGCTCTTAGCACCCCCAGAATACAAATCTGTTCCAACACCACTGGCGGAGTTCTTCACTGATAAGGAGCCCAAAGCTTGTGAGCAGCAGCCCCAGTTCAAACCCTTCCCCCTTCAGCTCTGCGGCTTACAAACACATTGCCAGAGGCTTTACATGTAGCCTGGCCAAAGACCAATACCAGAGATGGAGAAGCAGAGCGTGCAACCCAGCTCTGTATAGAAATCCAACCATACAGAGCCGTTAGAAAAGACTGCTCCCGACTCCAGATCACAAAACCACTGAGATCAAGCCGGCAGTGCCCCTTGCTTAGCCCACCACGCCAGGGAAGCCCTCTGGAGTGGTGGCAGCATAATGACGTCATGCTTCTGCATCTTGCAAACCTGGTTCTGCGTGCTAGCTTTTTAATTGCACAAAAACAAACACCCTTTCCCCGCCCCACCTCTTCTGAGGCCCTGCCCCCACTCACTCGAGCCCCCCTCCCTCCATCGCTCGCTCTACCCCACCCTCACTCATTTTCACGGGGCTGGGGCAGGGGGATAGGTTGCGGTGCAGGCTTGAGGGTGGGGCCGGGGGGGTTAGGATGAGGAGGGGGCTCCAGGAGGGAGTTTGGGTGCAGGAGGGGGTTCTGATCTGAGGCAGGGGGTCAAGGTATGGGCTCCGGTCAGGTGCAGGAGGGGGTTCCGACCTGGGGCAGGGGGTTCGGGCTCTGGTTAGGAGCGGGTTCCGACCTGGGGCAAGGGGTTCAGGGTGCGGGCTCCAGCCAGGCAGAAGAACTTACCTCAGGTTGGTGGCACAGCAGGGCTAAGGCAGGCTCCTTGCCTGCCCTGGCTCCAGGCTGTTCCCAAAAGCAGCCAGCATGACTGGCCCCTAGGCAGAGGCACAGCCAGGCAGTACCGCCCCTGCAGCTCCCACTGGCCGCAGTTCCCAGTCAATGGGAGATGCAGAGCAAGCACTGCTGGGCAGAGGTAGCACTTAGAGCTTCCCTGATCGTCCCTGCACCTGAAGGCTGGACATGCTGGCCACTTTGGGGAGCTGCACAAAGCCAGGCAGCCTGCCTTAGCCCCGCTGCACTGCCGACCGGACTTTTAACAGCCCAGTTTTCTGATCAAAAACCACATGCCTGGCAACCCTACCTGCATCATCCCCTCTGAGAGGCTCCTTCAGGCGCAAATAGGAGGTAGCATCCGACAGCAGATGCTGGAAGGTTTGTGGCTGGGCAAACAGATTGGTTTTAGCCCTCAAACTGACCAAACAGGGGAAAAGGTTTTGGGGTTGAACAAAACATTTCATTTTGTTTTCATTTCCTTCCACCCCCGCTGAACCTAGCTAAATTTAAAAAAAAACAAAAAAAAAATTTGACTTTTCCAGAAAAATTCCCCCTCCTTTTTCCCAGCCAAAACTGTTTGCCAAATTCATGAACACCTTCAGCTGACCCGAATATGTAAACTGTTCACAGAAAAATTTCATCCAGCTTGGCTGCAGTTTTACAAGCACTTAACAGCCATGCTACAATAGTTTTATTAGTGAACACTTTTAAACCAAAATATCTTGTTTAAGATGTGTATTTCTATTGCAATATTTGTTCTATAAGACACTCCTCCCAGCAAGAACATGCACAGTTGAAATGCAGCAAATAAAATTCAACTCAGAATTCTTTTCCCAGTAAATTCATTATGTTAGGCAATTTGAGTGACATGTCATGACTTGGAATTATATTTGATAAAATATGAGAATCTGATTTTTTTTTTGTAAGTCCAAAAGGAACCACTCTTATCTAGCTTGATCTCCTGTATAACACAGGCCATAAACCTTCCCCGAGATAATTCCTAGAGCAGATCTTTTAGGAAGAAAAATAAAAAATCCAATTTTCATTCAAAAATTGCATTATGGAGAATCCAGCACAACCCTTGGTAAATTACTCCAGTGCTTAATTACTCTCATTGTTAACAACTGATGCCTTATTTCCACTCAATTTGTCTAGCTTCAACTTCCAGCCATTGAATCGTGTTATACCTTTCTCTGCCAGACTACAGAACCCATTTGGAATATTTGTTCCCCATGTAGATACTTGGTCTAGGATTTATTTTGGGGCAGGTTTCTGGCCAATGATATACAGGGGGTCAGACTAAGTGATCACAATGATCTCGTCTGGCCTTGGAATCAGTGTGTTCAAGTCACCTCTTAACATCCTCTTTGTTAAGCTAATAGATGGAGCTCCTTGAGTCTATCACTATAAGGCAGGTTTTCTAATCCTTTAATCGTTGTCATGGCTCTTCGCTAAACCCTCTCCAATTTATCAACATCCTTCTTGAGCTGTGGACACCAGAACTGGATGCAGTATCCCAGCAGCAATTGCACCAGTGCCAAATACAACTATAACCTTCCTACTCGGTATTCCTCTGTTTAGGCATCCAAGGATTGCATTGGCCCCTTTGGCCACGGTGATGCACCGAGAGCTCATGCTCAGCTGATTATCCACCATGATCCCTATTTTTTTTCTTGGCAGAGTCACTGCTTCGCCAGATAGAGCACTGCCTACATTCTTTGTCCCTAGAAGTATAACTTTACATTTGGCTGTATTAAAACACACATTGTTTGCTTGCCACGCAGCCTACCAGGCGATCAGATCACTCTGTAGAAATGACTTGTCCTCTTCATTATTTACCACTCCTTCCATCTTTGTGTCCTCTGCACACTTTATCAGTGATGATTTTACATAGTCTTCCAGGGCATTGATAAATATGTTGAATAGTGTAGGGCCAAGAACCAAACCCTTTGGTACCCCACTACAAGCCCACCCCTCCAATGACAATTCCCAGTTTACAATTACATTAAGACCTACCAAATACTAATCCATTTAACATGCACCATATTCATCTTATATCTTCCTATTTTAATCAAAATGTTGTTTGACTAGGCAACCACACATCTGACAGAAATATATCAACACTAGGACCTTTATCGGTCAAACCCATCATCTTGTCAAAAAATGGTAACAAGTTAGTTTGATAGGATTTATTTCCCATAAATCCATGGCATTATTTATATTACCCTTCTTTAATACTTTATTAAATGAATCCCATATCAGCTGCTCCATCCTCTTACCCAGGGTCGTAATCAGACTGGCAAACCCATGATTACCCAGGTCATTCCATTTACCCTTTTTAAACACTGGCACAACACCTAGCCATCTTCCAATCTCCGGGACCTTCCTCAGTGTTCCAAGACTTATTGAAAAAAGGTTCCAGTGGTAAATTATCCACACTGTTAAAAAAAAAAAAAGTGTGCCTTTTTACTTGCCCAAATTCGTCTAGCTTCTGCCTCCAGCCACTCCATCTTGTTCTGCCATTGTTTACTAAATTAAAGAACCCTCTACCATCAGCAACCTTCTTCCCCTGTAGGTATTTATAAACCATGATCACGTTATCACTTAACCTTCTGGAGAAGCTACTTCAGTATGTCATTTTAAGGCAGTTTGCAGTGTTGTTTCCAGGATATTAGAGAGACAAAGTAGATGAGGTAATCTCTTTTACTGGATCAACTTCTGTTAGTGAAAGAGACCAGCTGACCTGAAGAAGAGCTCTATGCAAGCTCAAAAGCTTGTCTCTTTCATCAGCAGAAGTTAGTCCAATAAAAGATACTACCTCACTCACATTATAAGACAGGATTTCCAGACTTTGAGTCATTCTTGTAGCTCTTTTCTGAATCTTTTCCAGTTTTTTCAACATCCCCTTTGAAGTGTGGACACCAGAACTGGCTGTGGTCTCATTAATGTCATATACAATGGTAATGTCATCTTCCCGCTTCTACTCGGTATTTTCCTGTTTATAGATCAGGAACCCATTAGCCCTCTTGGCCACCACTTTGCACTGGGAGCTCATGCTCAGTTGGTTACCTATCATGACCCAAGTCCCTTTCAGAGTCACTGCTTTCTAGGATACAACCCGCATCCAGTAAGCTTTATTCCTAGATGAATGACATCCCATTTGGCTGTATTAACACACGTTTTGTTAAAGTGAGCTCAACTTACCAAGTGACCCTGATCATCCTGTATAAATGACCTGTCCTCATCATTGTTTATCACACTGCCAGTTTTTGTATTGTCTGCAAATTCAAGCCACATTAGAAACATACCTGTTGAATGATGATTCCACATTTACAGTAATTTCTTAAGATATCAGTTTTTAATCCATTTAATATATGCTGCATTTATTTTATATTAACTCTTCATCAGAATGCTCGTGGTAGTCAGTCTAGCACCTTGCTGAAGTACTATTATGTCAGTGCTACCTTTATCGATTAAATCTGTGATATCAAAGTCAATTACAAGTTTGTCTGTCAAGACCTATTTTCCATAAAACCATATTGATTGGCATTAATTCTTCTACCATCCTTTAATTCTTTATTGACTGCATCCTGCATCAGCTGGTCCATGATTTTGCATAGTATCTATGTCAGGTTAACTGGCCTATAGTTACCTGGGACATCCCATTTATGCTTGTTAAATACTGGCACAGTATTAATTTTTTCCCTGTCCTCTGGAACTTCCTCAGTATTCCAAGATTTGTTGAATATCAACATCAATGGCTCAAAGAGGTCCTCTACATTCTTATCAAACTCTTAGATGCAAGTTACCTGGGTCCTGCCAATTTAAAGATGTTTAGTAGTCGCTGTTTCACATCCTTCTTAGTTACTGTCAGGAAATAAAGTATGTCATTATTACTGCAAGATGTGTACACGCCAGCCAGGTTCTTGATGAATATATAAAGAATTTATTGAGCACGTCTTGCTTTTCTGCATCATTTTTGACAATTTGACCATTTCTAACAAGCAACAGACCTACCCTTGCTAGGATTTTGTGTGTTCCTGATATACACCCAAAAAAAAAATCCTTATTGTCCTTTACTCCACTGGCCATGTTTTTCATTGATACCTTTAGCTTCCTTTGCCAACTGTGTGCATGTCATAACTGTTAATTGGTAACCATCATGCAATGGGTGTCCACCCAAACAAGGCAGAGCAGGTTATATTACATCAATTAACCTTATATGCAACACCTGGAAGAGAGCCAGGAACTAATAAAGCCTAATGGAGAATGAAGTTCAGCTGGGAGGAGCAGGTTGGGCTTGTATAAAGAGAGAAGCTTAGAACAGAAGGGGGCTGCAGGGGAAGGAATCTGCAGTCACTCCTGGGGAGAAGGGAATTTGGACCGGTAAATCCAGCGGTAGGGGAAACAAAAGATGGAGCAGGGAAGTAGGATGGAGTCCCTGGAAATAGCGACAGGGCTTGGGAGTAAGCAGACTATGCCCGGGCTGGAACCCAGAGCAATGAGTGGGCCCAGATTCCACCACCAGCCACTGGGAAAGGGACAAGACCTGGCCTTGGGCGGGAAGACTGTCCGGAATGGCATGCGGACCGCAGATCCAGTGGCACTTGGATACCCCGGAAGGGGAGGACTATACAGTGATCTGGCCAGCGGGCTGAGTCATGAAGGAGCACAGAGAGTTCTGGAGAGCAGGGGGGAGTGGGGGTTACGATGTGAGCAACTGTTGGAAGAGCGGGGCTTCTGACCTGAAAGGAGCTAATCCCTAAACGCAGCCACAAGGAGGCACTCCAAGGGCGAGTGAACGTTGTTACACATCAGTATCCGTTTAGTATTTGATGATTCCAAACAGGAATCAAATCCACCCAAATCAGGCCTGGCTGCTTTACCAGTGGCCAGCTCTTATGAGAGCTCCTGCTGCCTTTATCCTCCTTCAAGGACTGGCCAGCAAGGGTACAGGGCATCACACACACACTGGCCATAGTATCCAGCATTTGCTATTTATCACTGGGTCACATGCATTTCCCCTGTAGACACATTTATTTCAATAGTAAACAGTGTGAACACAAGCCAGAGTGGAATCCATTGCACAGTATCCAGTATGTGCCATGTATATTTTATCCACAACCACCCTTCCGATTTTACAGTTGAAAAAGTCCACTAAAGCAGCTGTCACAGCCAAGGTGTCTGGATTGCTCCATTAGATAAAGCCATGAGGCCGAGGGGAGCATCTTTAATTACTTTTGCAATTTTGGAAGCTCACGTTCTTGCTAAAATGTACAAACCTGCTGTGGGCCTTTCTGGGTATATGTCATACCTGCTGCTAATGGTGTCACTGCCTTCTCAGTGTAGCAAGATACAATTTTCCCTCTCCCGCAAACCACTCCATCCATGATGCTAGGCTGCAGAAGCAGATACGACTGGCCACAGCAGTCATTCCCATTAGGCTCAGACAGTCTTTTAAAGTGGATATGGGAATGCAAATGATCACTCCAAAGGGAGAGCAGCTTTGAAATAAGGGATTGTTTAGTTTAGAGTGGTTCCTGCAACAGTCTCCTAGACCAGTGGCTCTCAAACTTTCCTGACTACTGTACCCCTTTCAGGAGTCTGATTTGTCTGGCATAGCCCCAAGTTTCACCTCACAAACTATTTGCTTTCAAACTCAGACAATACAAAAGTGGCACAGCACATTACTGAAAAACTGCTGAGTTTTTAATTCATACCATATAATTATAAAATAAATCAATTGGATATAAATATTGTACGTACATTTCAGTGTATAGTATACAGAGCAGTGTAAACAAGTCATTGTCTGTATGGAATTTTCATCTGTACCGACTTCACTAGTGTTTTTTACGTAGCCTGCTGTAAAACCAGGCAATATCTAGATGAGCTGATGTCACCCTGTAAGACCTCTACATACCCCTGGTTGAGAACCACTGTCCTAGACCTTTGCCAGGCAATTACAGTCTATGCAGGGGAGGGATTCTCCAGCATTTCCACTTCAGAAAAGGTGGTGTTCTCATGAGCCACCTCCCCTCAGACAGTTCATTTCCCAGACCAGTAGGACATCTCCAAGCACCACTAGGGATATAGGGACAAGTGGAACCCTTGCTGCAGGTGCAATACACCACAGAGAGAGCACCAGCGCTTGTGGCACAGCAGCAGAGTGAAGGAACGTTGGGCCAAATAACGAAAGAGTTCTTTCGAACCAGGATAGCGTTTCCCATCCAGAATCAGCCCGTTCCCCGGGGGAGGAAAGGACTCCTGGGGAAGGGGCTGAGTATTCATGGGGATGAGAGAGATTGTCGCTTTCCACTCGCTCCCAGCTCCCCATGCTGCAGGACGAGGGCACATGGGGGGTAGGTGACTCTGGGAGGGCCAGAAGCCACCACAAGCAGCAGTGATCCAAAGTGTGCATGAGAAGAATCCAGCTCCTGCAGGTGACGCTTTCCCCGAGAGACTTGGGCTGGAGAGGGATCCCTCAGCCCTTCCAGTCTCAACGAGCCCATGCCCTGCTCCATCCCAACCACGGGATCCTGCCAGAGAATGGATGGATCCCACCTAGGCTTCTAGAGTCACCTGACTGGTTTATGGGGCCCAAGCACAGCGGGACCAAAGCTGCCAGACATGAGCTGCCTCCCGCGCCGTTCCTGGTGTCCGAAGATGTGTTACCTCCCTCCCTGGCAATACCAGATGGGAAGGAACAAGGCCTAGCTATGATCGCTAGAGGCTGCTTGGATTGCATGGAGGCACAGCAGAGATCTAAGAGCACTTGCTTTATATTTGCCTGTACAGCATCTGCCTCGAGCAGCCAGTCAGTAAAGCCACAATACATGCAACCTAGCTCCTACCCACTAGTTATGGAGCTTGGGAACCATTCAGCCTCATCCCACCTACCTCTGCTGAAACCTCACTCCGCCAGACACCTCTCTACACTGAGTATCCAGGTAAATAAGAGCCATCCCAGCAGCAAAGCCACCCTGCACTGACTGATCAGTGGTGTGTTTGTTTCACAAATACTAAATAATTGGCAATTGTTCTCTCTCTGATGCATTTCCCCTGCAGGCACATTTACTTCAATAGTAACAAGTAACGGTGTGAACACAAACATGAGTGGAATCCATTGCACAATTTAGCCACATACACAAGGACACCAAGCCAGGGGAAAAAGCAGGATCAGCTCTGTCCATTTGTGGAGCAGGATACAGGGGGTCAAGTCAAAAGGTTTTATTTACAGCTCATGTCAGTAACCTATATACTGAACTAGGGGTTACAACAGGGCTAGCTGCCCAAAACTGAGGAAAATTATAAGCAAAATTTAGAAAGATATGAAGGAATATTGGGCGTGCTTTAAGAGGAGTTTATTATAGGGCCAAAAAGCCACAATTCCACAATCAAAAAAAAGATGACACTTTTTTTTGGGACATCCTGGATCAGTGTGAAACAAAGGCAGCAATTAGAAACAAATAAGCAATACACAACAAATGGTGGAAAAGAAGAAATAAAAGTTAGAAGTTATGAAGTGCTGAAAATTGATAAGGGAAGCTAAGAACATTAGGGAAAAATAAGGGAACCGCTAAGGACAATAAGCAGGAATTTAAGTATATTAGGAAAAAAGAAATCCCAGCAATGATAGAGACCTATTACTAGATGGAGATGGTAAAATTGTTAATAATGATGCAGAAGCAGTCAATAAATTTGTTCTGTACTTGGAAAGAAGCAGGATGATGGACTTGCACTGGAAAGTATTTCATCACCCTCATGTGGGACATTAGTAACTCAGGAGGATGCTAGATGACATATGCTACGGGATACAGATTTTTAAAATAATCAGGCCTGGGTAACTTGCACTGAGGGGTCCTAAAAAGTTGGCTAAGGAGATCTCTGTTATGCAGATAAACTTTTAATACATCTTGGAATTCCAGGGAAATTCCAGAAGACTGATAAAATGCTAATACAGTACTGAGCCAATAGACAAAAAGGGCAAGTGGAATGACCCACTAACTATAGGCTGGCTAGCCTGACATCTGTCCTGGGCAAAATAATGGAAATGCTGATACAGGATTCAACTCAGCAAATTGAAGGATAAGAATGTAATTAATGCCAGTCAACTAGGCTTTACAGAAAATAGGTTTTCTTAAACAAAGCTGGTTTCATTCTTTTATGAAATTAAAAAAGTTTGGTTGATAAAAGGTTACTACTTAGGGTTTTGTGAAGCATTTTGAGTTAGTACCACACAACAGTCTGATTAAATAATTAGCTCTACTCAATATCAAGAGAGAACTGCCTAAATGACAGATCGCAAGAAAGAGCTGTCGATGGGGAGTCATCATTGAGGTGTTTCTAGCAGGGTTCTGCAGGTACCTGGAGTGCCTGAGGCTCTTCAACATTTTCATCACTGATCTGGAAGTAAATATACAATCATTGCTGATAAAAATCTGTGGACGAAGATTGGTGTAATGGTGAATAATGATGTGGACAGGACATGTGAACCGATTCGCTTGGTAACTGGAGCCATTCAAACAAAATGTAATTTAAGACAACCAAATGCAAAGTGACATATCTAGGAATAGAGAATACAGGCCATCCTTACAGACTGGGGAACTACATCCTGGAAAGCAGCGACTCTGTAAAGGATTTAGCAGTTACAGTGGATGAGCAGTTACAGTGGATGAGCATTGAACATGAGCTTAGTGTGATGCTGTGGCAAAAAGCGCCAATGTGATTCTTGGATATATGAGCAGTGGGTAGGAAGCACAGAAGTGACTACGTTTTGTATATGGCATTGGTGAGACCAATACAGGAAAACTGCATCCAGTTCTGGTGTCCGCATTTTATAAATGGTGTTGAAAAATTGGAGTATGTGTAGTAAAGAGCCACCACAATGATTCAAGGGCTGGAGAAAATGCCTTGCAGTGAGAGATTTAACAAGCGCAACCTGTTGAGTGTAATCAAAGTCAGAGGGGACTCATGTGTAAATACCACCATGGGGAGAAAACACCAGTACTAAAGGGCTCTTTAAGGTAGCATTGAAAGGCAGAACAGAAACTAATGACTGAAAGCTAAACCCAGACAAATTCAAATTAGAAATAAGGCACAAATATTTAACAGTGACTGTGATTAGCCATGAGAACAAACTACTAAAGGGAGCGATGGATTCTCCATCTCTTGATATCTTCAAGTCAAGACTGGATGCCTTGCTAGAAAATCTACTTTAGTCCAGTAGTCCCCAAACTTTTCACATCATGCTCCCAGTCACCTCATTCAGTCCCCCCGCCCCCAGAAGCCCTGGTCAGGAGCGGGACCGTGGCTCGGGCTGAGAGCCAGAGCTGCAGCTGGGGATGAGTCTGGGACCGAGGCTGACAGCCAGGGCTGACAGCCAGGGCCAGGCTGGGAGCAGGGACCAAGGCTGGGGCCACAGTTGAGGGAGGGGGTCAGTGGTGGGGGCGGGAGCAGAGCCACAGCTGGGAGCCGGGGCCAGAGCAGAGCTGGGGGCAGAGTGGGGCTGGGTGGCACTCCCTCCCCACCTCCCATGGGGGCTGGCCCAGGCCCCGCTGTGCGCCCCCCTAAATGTTTCCTTGTGCCCCCAGTTTGGGGACCACTGCTTTAGCCAAACACAAGTTATTGGGCTCAATATATGGGTGTCTGGATAAAATTTAATGGTCTCTGTTATTCAGGAAGTCAGACTAGATCTAATTTTCCCTTCTAGTCTTTTTTTGTAAATCTAAAGCTTTGTCACAAACAGTTTGTCAAGATTTACTGAAAATTACAGATACAAATGATAGGGAAACCATACGCTTCCCCAGCAACCTCTCTCCCCTGCTCTGCACTGCTTCCCAGAAAGGAGACCAATTTGCAGGCATGACCCCATCTCACATAAGAGGTTCCGTCTCATCAGCAAACTCATTACCATGTTTCTAGGGGTGGCACCAGCAGCTCATTAGCAGAGGGGCTGACAAACTGGAGAAGATTCATGGAAACGCCACAGATAGGAACAGGCACTGGCTCAGGAGGAAAGGAGAACTATAGAACTTTTCACGAGGGGTGTACAGCCCCTAGCAAAATGGGGGCTGCTGGGGCCTCTAGGTGCTACTACAAATATTTAATAATAATAGGGCTACAGAAATACAATAGAGTGGAGCTAATACTGAGACAAATTATACTGATTATTCTTCGCTTGAGAAAAAGAATGGTCTGTGGTTTATGAACTTGAATTTCAAATATTTACAACAGTCTCCCCACTAAAAAGCTACAAACCAAGAATAATTTGCTGATATTATATGATGAATAACTTTGAATAATGCTGACATTTTTTAAACCACCTAGAGAATCTGGACAACGGGTTCCCATTAAAACTAAATTTGGAATGAGGCGTCCAAATCCCCTTTATCCTGTGAAACTCTCAGCCTATCTCAAGAAAATTGCAATCTGTTTTTGGACCATTCTCAAAAGAGAAAAAGAAAACTTCTCCAGGTAAACTGTTTGTCCCAACCTACACCAGAATTATGTGCAAGGTGTAACACTGTGGAAGGGGGAGAATTTATACGGTGTAGGTAGGAGAAATGGGACTGAAATTCAAAAAAGGAAAATGTAAAATGCATATTAAGAAATATCCTGGCAATTAGATATACAAGACTATGGCACTGTCTCCGGAAAGAGGTAGTAGAAGCCCCACAATCCTTGAGATATTTAAACTAGACAATGGTATAGTCCATTACTAGATGGAAATGGTAGAATTGCCAATAGTAATGCAGAAAAAGGCTGAATAGTTCAATAAATATTTTGTATTTGGGGAAGAATAAAACAGATGATGTAGTCATACATACGATGATGAAACGTTTTCCGTTCCAATAGTATCTCTGGAGGATGTTAACAACAGCTACTAAACCTATACATTTTTAAATCCTCAGGTTCAGATAACTTGCATCCAAGATTTTGAAAAAGCTGGCAAAGATACTCTAGAGAATAGACCATTAATGGGATTTCAATAACTCTTGGAACTGAAGAAGTTCCAGAAGAAAACTAATGTTGTGCTAATATTTAAATAGGGTAAATGGGACACCTGGATAATAATAGGCCTATCATCCAGACACGGATCCTGGGCAAAGTAATGGAACAGATGATACAAGACTCAATTAATAAAGAATTAAAGAAGATTAGTCTGATTAATGCCAGTCAGCAAGAGTTTATGGAAAGTAGATCCTATCCTATCAAACTAACTTGAGATACTTGTAATCTCATCAAAAAGTTCGGCTGATTAAAATAACAGTGTTGATGTAACATACTTAGACATCTGTAAGGCATTTGATTTCGTACCAACAAGACAAACTGACTGTACTGAGATAAGGTAGCCAAGTGGCTAAGGCAATGGACTGCTAATCCACTGTGCTCTGCACTTGTGGGTTCGAATTCCACTTTCATCGATTCTTCGTCTTTGGGTTCAACAGAGGGGTACAAGGGTGAAACTGAATAGCCTCCGATATACAGTAGGTCAGACTCAATTTCTGGCCTTAAAGTGTATGAAAAAACTTTTTGTTTAAACACAAACAATACAAAATTAACACAGCATGCACTAACTGACTAACAGGTTTCAAAATGTATCAATCAATGGGTAATCATCACTGAACAAGTGTATTTCTTGTGGGGTCCCACAGGGATCAGTTCTTGGCCCAACGCTAGTTAATAATTTTTATCAATGACCTGAGGAAAAAAAAAAAACAATCACCACTGATAACATTTGCAGATGACAGAGATAGGGGGAGAGAGTAAAAATGGAAAGGACAGGTCACGGTACAGAGTGATCTGGATCACTTGGTAAGCTGGGCACTAGCAAACAATATGCATTTTAGAACAGCCAAATGTAAAGTTATACTTCTAAGAACAAATAATGTAGGCCATGCTTACAGAACAGGTCACCCAAAATTATTATTATATATATATAGGGATCCTGGTGAATAATCAGCTGAACTTTGAACTCCCAGCTCATGGGATCCTTGGATGTATACATGGGAATCTCAAGTAGGAGTACGGAGGTAATATCTCTGCATCTGGCACCAGTACATCAGAGCGCTGGCCTAGAACCCTGATCTTGGACCCAGGTCCACTCAATTCTTGGGAAGCAGTCTTGGCTGCCACATCACACTAACTCATTGAATTACCCAGGAATTCAGATACTTGGGTGGGCCAGCTTCAAGGATTCCACATCCTGCTTCCTGACTGGTCACAGGATTTTGACCCTGATTGGCTGATGACAATATATAAACTTCCTGCTTCCTTTCTGGCCTTGTCTGAGCAACAAGCCATTGCCCACCAGTTGCTACTCAGATCCTATGTGCCCCTGCCTTTCTGCCTCTCCCACCCAACCCCACCCTGCCTTGCTGTACCTTCTCCTTAGCTGGGATCTTCTGGCCATCAGATCTCGTGTGTTCGGACCACTAATATGGACTGCTCAGAAAACATGCTTTATAGTGACAGACACCAGGAGTGCAATCTATTAATCTTAATGGGTGATTTGATTACTTACAAGGGGGACAAAAATTGGATAATGGGCACTTCATTCTAGCACAGAAAGGTCAAACACAATCCAATGGCCAGAAGTTAAAGCTAGAGAAATTCAGACTGGAAATAAAGTGTAAATTTTTAAGAGTAAGGGTTAATAAACCATTTTGATTCAGGGTTGTGGGGAGTTGTCTGGCACCAGCAAGTCAAGTCAAGATTGGATGTTTTTCCCTAAAAGATGTGCTCTAGTACAAGCTGGAATTTGGGGAAGTTATGGCCTGTGTTCTGCAGGAGTCAGACTACACAGAATCATAGAATATCAGGGTTGGAAAGGACCTCAGGAGGTCATCTAGTCCAACCCCCTGCTCAAAGCAGGACCAATCCCCAACTAAATCATCCCAGCCAGGGCTTTGTCAAGCCGGGCCTTAAAAGCCTCCAAGGATGGAGATTCCATCACCTCCCTAGGTAACACATTCCAGTGCTTCACCACCCTCCTAGTGAAATAGTGTTTCCTAATATCCAACTTAGACCTCCCTCACTGCAACTTGAGACCATTACTCCTTGTTCTGTCACCTGCCACCAGTGATTAGCTGCCGAAATCTTAAACAACTGGTTCCCTATAAAAAGTTCTGATGTAAGGGATGTGCCCCAGTATGTATTTTTTGTACCAACAGGGTTACCATACGTCCATATTTTCCTGGGAGGAAATTTTAAAATTTAAAAATTCCTCCCGGACAGCGATTTAAGAACCAAAAAGCCTCACCTGTCCAGGAAAATACAGGTGTGTATTAACCCTGCCTAAAGTTCTTTTTTAAAAAGATGGGCCTGAACTAGAAATGAGCTCTGTTTCACATGTGTGGGTCCCCGCCACTCCCTGGGGGTGTGCTAGAGTGACCAGATGTCCCGATTTTATAGGGACAGTTCTGATTTTGGGGTCTCTCTCTTATATAGGTTCCTATTACCTGCTGTCCTGATTTTTCACACTTACTGTCTGGTCATCCTAGGGTGTGCACGTGTGGGTCCCAGCTGCTCCCTACACCCTCATTGAAGCAGGTGTGCAGGGTTACTGCCTTGGGAACTGCAGGGCACCAGTGGACGTGGGGCCAGCTGCAGACAGGGGCGTGGGGCAGGGCTAGCTGGAGGCAGGAGGTGCGGGGCTGGCTGCAGGCAGGGCAGGGGTTGCGGAGCTGGCTGGAGGCAAGGAGGCATGGGGCTGACTGGAGGCAGGGGCTGGTTGCAGGCAAGGCGGGAGGTGTGGGGCTGACTGGAGACAGGGCAGGGGGTGAGTGCGGCAGGGGCTGGCTGGAGAGGGGGTGCGGCAGGGGCTGGCTGGAGACAGGGCAGCGGGTGTGGGCAGGGAGTTCAGGGGTGGCTGGCGGCAGGGGCGGCTGGAGGCAGGGCAGGGGGTGCGACGGGCTGGCTGCAGGCAGGGGGTGAGGGAGTAGCTGGAGACAGGGACGGCTAGAGGCAAGGGGTGCAGGGGTGGCTGGAAGCAGGGCAGGGGGTGAGGCAGGGGCTGGCTGCAGGCAGGGAGTGCAGGGCTGGCTGGAGACGGGGGCTGGCTGCGGGCAGGGTAGGGGGTGCGGGGGTGGCTGGAGGCAGGGCAGGGAGTGCAGCAGGGTCTGGCTGCAGACAGGGGGTTTGGGGGTAGCTGGAGGCAGGACAGGGGGTGCGGCAGGGGCTGGCTGGAGGCAGGGAGTGCGGGGGTGACTGGAGATGGGGGCTGGCTCCTGGTAGGGGGTGCAGGGGTGGCTGCAGGCAGGGCAGGGGGTGCGGCAGGGGCTGGCTGCAGGCGGGGGGTGGCTGGAGACGGGGGGTGGCTGGAGACGGGGGGTGGCTGGAGCCAGGGCAGGGAGTGCGGCAAAGCTGCCTGGAGGCAGGGGCTGGCTGCGGGCAGGGTGCTGGGTGATCACGGGGAGAGCGGCTCTGAGCAGCAGGATGCAGCCCCGGCCCAGCAGAGCAGCTGGGGACCCGCCAGGCAGCAGCGGGAGCCCCAAGGCCAGGGGAGCAGGAGCAGCACCAGGGCTCGTGCCCAGGGCCCAGCAGCAGCCCACGCGACTCCCACAGTGCGGCGCCCCCAGCGGCCGGAGGAGGAATTCCATCACTTCCCGGCCAGAGCCCATCAAAGCCTCAGCATCCCCTGCAGGGAAGCAGATTAACAACCCGTTCTAAAATTGATTCAAAATTTAACAACCAGTTTGCACGAACCGGCTCCAGCTCACCACTGCCTGCCACCACTGAGAAGACCCGAGCTCCATCCTCTTTGGAACCCCCCTCAGGTAGTTGAAGGCTGCTATCAAATCTCCCCTCATTCTTCTGTTCTGCAGACTAAATAACCCCAGTTCCCTCAGCCCCTCCTCGTTAGTCATGTGCCCCAGCTCCCTGGTCATTTTTGTTGCCTCCGTTGGACTCTCTCCAATTTGTCCACATCCCTTCTGTAGTGAGGGGCCCAAAACTGGCACAATACTCCAAATGTGGCCTCACCAGTGGCAAACAGAGGGGGAATAAGTACTTCCATCAATCTGCTGGCAATGCTCCTACTAATGCAGCCCGATATGCTGTTAGCCGTCTTGGCAACAAGGGCGCATGATCACAATGGTCCCCTTCTGGTTTTATAATCTATGACTGGACAAAGTACTAGAAAATATCTGTCCTACAGAGATTAGCCCTGAAGTGGACCTCCGGAGACCAGTTAGATGGAACCTAATGCACATTTTCCACCTAAGAAGAAACAAAGTACAAACAGAAGTCCAATAGAAACTCAAAACAAGCAAAACACCATTATCAACCCTAAGTAGATGAGAAACCTAAATCATTACCTCTCCCACCACAGCCACCTGCTCTGGTTAATAGTGAATAGACAGGTTCCCATCTGACAGCTGTCCACTGACAAACCGTACATAAAACAACTGGATGGTTTTAATCTCTTTCCGAATTGGCAGGTTGCCCTCACAACTGGTGCCCTTGAAGCAGTGAGACACATGGGGGATACAAATGTCAGATTTGAATGCTGTTTGGTTTTCAGGGCTCCATTTTGTATTCCAGCTTTCATGTGGAAGCAGGACTCATGTTGTATTGCAACCTCCACTGTGGATTAGATCATCCAGTTCATAGTAGGGCCTTGACATCTTGGGGACAGAATGTCTGATACATTGGCACAAAGCAATCTAGGGCAATCCTGCTCAACCCTCTGGTATATACTCGGGCAGCTAGCTTTTGAGACACTGCCCATGCTGCCACAGTTAACCGTCCACCTGAGCAGAGGTTTACATCTCCCAGCTGTTGTGTAGACACACCCTGAATGCCTCTCAGCTACCAGCCCAACACAACACCGAGACTCCCTACACAGAATCAGATGGAAGGTGGAGTTCAGAAATCCCCCTGCTGAAGCACGCGGGCAAAAGGGGGATAGAGGCTGCCTGGCCTTAGGACAGTGATTAAACACTGGACTCACAATAGGCATGAGACCTCACTGTGGGGACTACATTCAGCACTGAGTGTTATTTTTCAAATAGCTGTAATTCTAGCGTGCTTTGTTCAGAGTAAAGTGTTTCTGGTTCCTTGTTGGCCTGACATGTTGCCCCTGAAAAGGAGCTCACAGTGCCCACAGTGAGGTCTGAGGGAGCATGTTCAAACAACTGAGAGTAGGGTACAGCAGTGGCTATGAGGTCTAAGGCAGTCAGACTGCTGGGTCCCACTGCCCAAGAAGTCCACCTGGGAGTGCACCAGAGATCCCAAGCAAGGGTCATAATCCAGCCCCCAGGAATTTAGTAGAATATGGGCCCACTCACAACAGACTGGTGCCAGTCCAGAGAGGGGGAGGGCTGGGCTGGGGAGGGATAGCTCAGTGGTTTGGGCACTAGCCTGCTAAACCCAGGGTTGTGAGTTCAATCCTTGAAGGGGCCATTTAGGGATCTGGGACAAAAATTGGGGATTGGCCCTGCTTTGAGCAGGGTGTTGGACTAGATGACCTCCTGAGGTCTCTCCAAACCCTGATATTCTTTGATTCTACGGGTTGTGACAAGGAATCTCGGGAGAGGCTGACAAGGGAACATGAGGTGTGTTAGCAGGACAGGAGTGCAGGGCAATATGCACTGTGACTACCAGCACTGCCCCAGTCCTAAGGTTAAACAAGAGACTCCAACACTCTCACTCCAGCACCTTTCACAAGACGTAAATTCATAGTTAAGAATCCCTTCGAAATGGAGACAAAGCAGCTGCTGTTGTCAGTGTCTTTGAGCTTCGCTGCTGGAGCCTCTTACCCCCTGCCCTCCATAGCCAGCTCTACTGACATTCAACACCATCTCCCCCAAGACAGCCCGCTGTTGGGTTCCCTCCTCTAATCCATGAAAAATGCCATCCTTTGGGGATCACTTTAAAGTGGAGCATCCCCTTCCCCCTCAAGACTTAGTCAAAGCAAACACCAGCCCCAGGAAGGGCAAAGGACCTCACAGCCAGCAGAGGAATTCCTGGGCTTGATGGACTGTTTATAGAGTCTTTTATAGGAAGGATAGGTAATCTAATCCCAACTACAACATTTTTTATACTGCTCTCGGAGAGTTCAGCTGTGATTAAGTTGTTGGCAAAGTCCCATGGCACATAAAACGTGGAGTCCTGCGAGTCTCAACCCCATCAGAGAGCCCAGAGAATAGCAGCGGTGTAACAACTCCAGCAGGATCAGCCATATCAGTGACATGTGTGCCCTTACAGTGTGACCTGCTGCAGGCGTTGGTTAGTGCCAGCAGTTGGGAGGCTGCTAGAAGTCCATGTGTGAGACATGGCGGACGGCAGCCTCCTGGTAACAGAGTTGCATACATTTAGTGCTTTTCATCCTGAAAGATCCCAAAGTATTTTTCTGCCTTAAGAAAATTTATACACACACACACCCCCCACAGGGATCATTGCTCCAACCCCTTGAGAGCAGCCACCTCTGGGGTGAGCCATGGCAGCTGCTTAATAGTCCACAGCAACAAGTGAAGAATACTGTATCTGGAATGGCAGACGGGTGCAGGTAATGTAGAGAGCTGGAATTCAATAAGCAGGTATTCACCACTGCTCTTACAGAAAGCACTGTAGGAACTTTAATGGCCAACAGGGCTTCAATCTCCTGTCTCATTCAAAACACAGCACCTCCAGCCACATAGAAGAGAGGGAGGGGGGTGCTAAGGCACAGAGCAGAGCTGATCAAAAAAAGGAATTTCTGTCTCATGAAAAATTCCAATATTTAGACATATATCTCCAATATTTAGGCAAGTCTGGGCAAAAGGCAAAATATTGAAGCTTTTCACAGAATGACAAGTTCCAAAAAAATTCAATTTGGAAATGTCAATGTTTAATTTTTAAGTCTGTTCAACACTAAGCTGAGTCTGCATGACCCACTGTGGTATCTCTTGGGAGTTGTCGTTTGAGTGCCTCCTGCTCCCATTCTCCCCAATAGCCTGGGCTCCCTGGCTGAACTACATGTCCCACGATGCATCATGACACCTCACCAAAAATGAAGACTATAGTGCATCATATCAGATAAAGTCCAGCCACGGAGCCCGACTCCTACAGGAGAATGGGAGCAGGAGGTACCCAAACTGACTCCAAACCAAACGTTTCAATTCGGAATGACCTGTCCCAGAATTAAGTATTTTGATTTGCCAGATGGAGAATTGAAGCATTTGGGGAAACCATTCCGCAGAAGCTGTATGTCCCTTCAAAAACACTTTCAGACAGAAAGTTCTCGTCCAGCTCTAGCACGGACTCAGATAGAGAAGCACCAGTCACTGATTCGCCAGCCCCACTCCAAGGCTCCTGGATGTGACTTCACCCATAGACGTACTGACCCAGCATCGCCCTGCTTAGCTTCTAATAGCCAAAAGGTATAATTGTATTGATCTGTTTCCTTCCTAAATGCTCCATGTTATACAGCTGGAAGCTCTTTCTAGAAGGCTCTCTAAAGAGCACTGGGACACCAGGGTTGCAACAGCCCTAACGGCTGGTGGTCAGTAACACATGGAGTAGGGCTGTTTGAAAATAAACTTTTCACGCAACCAGGAGACCTTACAACAGCCATGTCCTGTCTCTCAGAAGCACGCAAGCCTCCCCGGCCTGTGGCAGAACATGTCGATCACAAATGGACTCCTAAGCTATAGAAATGAGCATTGCAAAGCTCTAACGCCCTAGATATCCTGGCAAGGAGTGCCGCATAGGAACCAAGGCAGAGGAGAACCAACATCCTCATCAGACGCTCACAAGACAACCTGAACTGCAGTTCTTCCTCTGCGTCACAGCCGTCATGAAAGATGCGGGCATCCCGGGCCTAAGCAGCCACAGAAAGCGTGTTCTCCCCGCACACACACGCAGCGTAGCTGGACTCTAGGTTGTGTGTGTGATGAAATTTTGCCAACAATTTACAACAACTGACTCTGGGCCATGCAAAACCCTGCAGGCCTCACCTGGGAGAAAAGGATGCAGACTCTGCAGGGTGTTCAGATTCTCCTATAACTTGTGCAAGGGCCAGATTCAGATGAACATTCATGCAGTTTGCTCTGCCCTCCCATCAGACACAGGAATCCAGACACTATTAGGATCTGCATGTGCACTGACAAGAGACTGGACCCCAGGCTCAATGTGTGAGAATCAATGTTTGGACTAAAAACTTACCAGTAAATTTAACCCAGTGGTTAGATATGAAAGATGACAAGGGACCATCTATAAGCTACGAAGTGCTGCATTACTGCTTAGAGGACGCAGATCAGACAAGAACCTGCCGTTCAGTCCTGCCAAAGGTACGGTGGCGAGGAGCTGGAATATCTAGTGACAGACAGAGATTAGAGAGAGAGGGGTTGGGGGAGGGGGAGGGAAGAGCGTGTGAACTAGAAGATTAGATAGACAATCAACTTTTAAAAGGAAAATTGTAAATGAAGGCAGACATTTTCTCCTCAGCGCCTAGGGCCTTTATTCCTGATGCGCTACACTGAGGAGTAGATACCGTACATTTCTGTCTAGACCAGCTCTGGGATCATTTGGGATCTCCTCGGACTCTGCTGGCAGTGCTCCTCAGAGACACGAGCTATGGCCGTGGATTTTGCAGGATAGACGGTACCCAAGGATTTGAATCCAACCTCATATTGCCTGGGTGTGGTCTCCTGTGGGGATGGGTCGTAGGAGAGGACACAACTCGGAGGACAGAAACCGTGTGAGGTGCAGAACGAACCCCTGGGCAGGCATTGCGGTCTGTGCCCTGGGACACAAGGCACTATACAGGGCTGTGATTGCTTTGCAGACAGAGGGAGCTGCTCAAGTGAGGTCTCTGAGAAAGTGTCAGAGGTCTGAGCAGGGCTCAGCATCCCCAGCTGCATACAGGTCTGTCCTGCCAGCGGATGGGACAGCTCACTGTTCTCCTCCTCAAAGCAAACCCTCAGATGAGGCTTCCCAAGCAGTACATTTAACCATATGAACCAGCTTCTCATGGGGAATGAGGACCTCAGCCAGGACTCTTACCAAGTCTTTGACTTTTTAGAACTCTCCGCCTGATGGTGAACTCCCCAGGGCATGGCCTGTCTTTACACGGTGTATCTCTGCCATGCCCAGCCCAGCTCAGCCGCACCCTGATCCCTGCTTGGTGCTGCTATAGCCACTCCAGCAGTACAACGATGTATCAAAACCCTGACTGCGCGCTGCTAGATGATCTGCTGGAGAAGAATCTGAAGAAAGAAAAATTAATAAGATCTACGTCTCTGTCTGCTTCTGCTTCTTCTACTAGGCCAGCCCAGACCCCGGCAACCTCCCAAACTCAGGTCAAAATACAGGGCCAGATTCTCAAGAGCTCAGCGCCCACAACTGAGAGCTCAGTGCCCAATGAGGCACCTCAATGCCAGGGCTTTGTGTTCAATGATGTTTTGCAGCATCCTTCTGCCAGAGACCAGATGAGTTGTTACCCCAGCCAGAGGGCCAGTGACGGCATGCGCACCTTTTCATTCTCACCTCAGGTCTGCCTTTCTTTAGATGCGTTGCCCAAAGCTGAGTACAGAGCAGCAGCCAAGGCCTTGGCCAGCAGAGGAGATTAAACACCCACCTGTGTGAATTTATGTAAGGGTGGGACCCTGCCAGAGCTCACAGGGATCCTCTCTCTCAGTCTCTAATTTTTCTTTTTTCCAAATTTCAGTTTAGGAAACACTGGGACAGATCCATCTCTGGCACAGCTCTGTGGACTCTAGGCAGGGAGAAGTATCTGAGCCGCTGAGAGCTGGCCTACAGCCCATGACTCCTCAGACATGCCTATTCCCCACCTGTGTTTTACAGTCATGTAATCCACGAGTCTTAATAACCAGTCTTTTCTAGTAACTTAACAAGTCTTTATCAGATAGGTAGTTAACAGAGACAAAGCATCTGAATTCCAGTCTGTCAGTCTAACCTAAAACCAGCTGCCTCCTACTGTCAGATCAGAATCCTGGAGTCTCTTAAAGCCACAATAATACCACATCTCCTTTCTTGTAATTTTTTTCAGCATTATTATGCAAGTATAAATACATATAAAATCAGAATTATCTTAACAGATTTCTATAAGTCTTAACAGGTCTCCTTGGATGCAATAATAGTGCAACTTCTCTATTTGCCATATTAATGAAGTTCTCTTATTACTTAGAGGACTGATGTCATTTTCATTTTCTTGCTGCTCCTATTGCTGTACTATATTATTTCTTCTTTCAGCTGAGGCCTGGTCTGCACTACAAAATTAAGTCAGTTTAATTAAGTCAGTCAGGGGTGTGAAAAATCCACACCCCATGCAGCTTTGTTCAGCTGACCTAAGTCCCTATGTAGACCGTGCTAGGTCAATGGGAGAATTCTTCTGTCAGCCTAGCTACCAGCTCTAGGGGAGGTGAATTACCAAGGCTGATGAGGGAACTGCTCCCATCAGCATAGGTAGCATCTACACTGGCTCAGCTGGGCCACTGTAGCATTTTAAGGGCAGACAACCCCAGAGTCTGGTCTCACAGGTAACAATTGCAAATGCCTCTGATTTCATCTGTACACTTGACCATTACTAGTCATGACAGCATAAGATTAAGGTGCTACCTCCTTTGCTACAGTAGCTTTCCAAGCCCATCTTCTCCCATTACAGACACGTACTCCATCGTTCGGTTTCAAATCAAGTAGTTTATTAGATCATAATAATTATTTTAATACAAACTTAACTGATATTGATACTTATTCCTTTCCTTATATCCTCCTTGGAAAAAAACCAATATGTAATCGGTTTCTAAGATTTCTGTTATAGAAACTGTGCAGATGATAAACCTTATGGTAATGGCGATGTCCTGTAATTTAATAACACCAAATATAAACCAGAATTCACTTCTTCAGCTTCTGTTAGTAATCTTTTTACTATTTTACCACCATTTTCAACTAGCCCATTAGATTGAGGACAAACCTGGACTTGATGCAATCTGTTTGAAATCATACACATACTGGCAAAAACTTTTAAACTCTTGACTATGTAATTGAGGTCCATCATCAGTAATTGCTGTGTTGGGAACGCAATGCCTCGCAAAAACTAATTTAATTTTATAAATTGATTCGCAAATGTGTTTTATAGTATAGATATTTCAGGAAAACGCAAAAAGGAACTAGAACAAAAGCATTTCCTTTATACTCAAATAGATCAGTGGTTCCCAAACTGGGGTTCGCAGAACGTTACAGGGGGTTCGCCAGAAAAATTTCACTAATGGCGGTCAGAGGACCCCAGGCATTGGAGGCAGCAGGTGGGATCCGGTTGCAGGGCAGACAGCCTGAACTCTAGGAAGAGTGGGGCAGGGCAGTTGGGGCTAGCAGCCCAAGCCCTGCCTCAGTCAGCAAGGAGCCAGCCGCCCGAACCCCAATGCTCCACGCGGGGCTGGCAGCCCGAGCCCTAATGGTCAGAGGGACCTACAGCCTGAGCTCAGTTGACTGGGGCGGTCAACGGGGTCCAGCAGCAGGAGCCCCACAGAGTGCAGAGGAAATTTAAACCAAATCTCTGGAAATATTCATTTTTAGGAGGGGGTTCACGAGATTTCACAATTTAGTGAAAAGGGTTTGTGGCTGTTAAAGTTTGGGAACCACTGAAATAGATCTAAGCCTACTGTAGACCGAGGTCTTAAGTTTTCATGAATATGTGTCATAGGTTGTTTAGACTGAGCATTTCTATATCTTTGACATATGTCACATTCTTTATATTTCTCTGTCTTTTGGGGCCAGTACAGAACCTCTCACTCTACATTTCATTTGTCTATGCCTACATGTCCGTCATGTATGCATTGCAACATCTCTGCTGTAAACCCTAAAGGAATTACTACTCTACTGCCTTTAAACAGAATTCCTTCAATTACTGATAAGTCTTGAATAAATTGATTATATGGCTTCGGTATAAATTATATCCTTTTTCAGAAGCCATAATAACTGTTTGCAAATTCTCAACCTGTCTACTTGTACAATTTCTTTCCATACTCTTTCTGATACAGAAAACTATTTAAGTACATCACCATGTATCACATCACCTTCTTCAATTACATTGGTTACATTTTAAACTCTAGAAGGCATATCATCAACAATTAATGATTTGCCTGGCTGATACTCTACTAGTAAATCATATACATAAAATTGAAAAAATAATCTTTGTAACCAAGGCAGTATGTCTGTCATGTTCCTTTTTGAAATATTAACTAATGGCTTATGAACTACTCCTGCAAGTACAGTTCTATCACATACAAATGTGAAATCTTTTTTGCATGCAAAAACCAATGCCAAAGCTTCTTTCTCTATTTGAGCATACTGACATTCGGTTTGACATAGCTCTAGATGCATAAGCAACTGGTTTTCACAGTGCACCACACTTCTGTAATAGAATTGCTCCGAAGCCTTGTTTGGATGCATTTCAAGATAATTTTGTAAATCTGTTACTATCAAATAATTTTAATACTGGAGCTGTTTTTATTAGTTGCTCAGATTCTTGTTGTGTTCATAGTCCCATTTCCACTGATTATTTTTTACAAAGTTAAAGCCCTTCAATTTGTTGGTTGTTTTTTCCTGCTAGGTTAGGTTTATATTTTCCTACAAAATCAACCACACCCAAAAATTTCTGTAATGGCTCCTTATCTTGTAGGAAAGCAATATCATCAATGGCTTGTATTCACTATGGATCAACTCCTGACTGGTCAGTTCTTCTCCAAGAAATGTTAATTCTTGCACAATAAATTTACATGTATTTTTGTTAAGTTTCAATCCTCCTTTTGCTCTAGATAATGCTTTAGTTAATCTTATATCATGCTTTTCTAAAGTTCTTCCCCATATTACTGTATCTATATTTTCAAAAATCTTTTGCATTGCTCCATGAAATATCTCAGGAGCATTAAAACAGTAACATCCAAAAACTGTGTTAAACGAACATGGCAACTGACCTTCTTGCTCCAAAGATATCTGCCTAAATCCATTTGAAGCATCAAAAAGAAGAAATGTATTTTGGTCCTGCCATTTGTCCAAATATTTTTCCCTGGTAGGTATATTTAAATGTTTCCTTTTAACATACTTAAGTAAGTCTTTCAGATCTAAACAAACATAAGGATCCTTCTTTCTATTCTGCTACTACAGCTGAATTCACCCAGTCAGTTCTTCTACCCTTTAATTATATCTAAATTAACTAACCTTTCCAATTCCTTTTGTACCTTACTTAAAGCAGTGGTTTTCAATCTTTTTTCATTTGTGGATTCCTACAAGATTTCAAATGGACCTGTGGACCCTTTTGGAAATCTTAGTCTGTAAACCACAGGGGTCCGCAGACCACAAGTTGAAAACCACCATTCTGTAATAATGACAACCTTTCACGGACCCCTTAGACACAGTCTGCAGACCCCCACGGGTCAGCAGATCACAAGTCGAAAACCACAGTCTTAAAACAAAGGGTATTTTTCTAGTTGCATGTATAACTGATTTGTTTCATTTAAAATCTGTTTTATACATTGTATCCAATTTACCAATGCCAGTGAATACCTTAAAGTTTTCCGGCATTTCAGAATCCTGAATAGTCTGAATTCTACCAATTAGAATTAGTGCTAAACACGTTTCTAAATCTAAAATAGAAATACTTTGTCCCTTAACTACTACAAAACTTATCTTTTCCAAATTATCTTTAACTATGACCTGTAATTCACAAACACCATAACAGGAATTTTTTCACCACTATATTAGATTGTAAATTAATCTGCGTTTGTTCTCCTACTAGAGGTTTTACTTTTAGACGTTTTGTAATTTCAGAAGAAATTGCATTAGCCTGTGCACCTATATCTATTACATACAAAATGCATGTTCCATTAGTAGATAGTGTAACTATCCAATCCTCCTTATAGTTCACAGAGTGGCTCTGTTTCAAAATACTCAAACACAATTTTCTTCTTGGCATCTTCTCTGAGACTTTTGAATTTGGAACTAAATGTATATTTTTAAGTTTTTCCAGACTTCTCCGTTTACCAGCTTTGGAGAATAATTCTGTTTCTTGCAGGTGTGACAGGTTTGACCATCTGCTGGACATTGTCTAGGTTGGTGCCTCCCTGCACATTCTAGAGCATTCTTTCATATGCTCATATGTTTTAACTTTAATACTTTGACTCTGTTTTCTCCATAGGCTTTTTTTTTAATATAACTTTCTTATTAAGTCTATATTCATATCAGTTGGTTTTCTTTCTAAAATGTGCAATTGTTGTTGATTAAGTTCAGCAGTTTGGCAAATTCTCACTGCTCTTTCTGGATTTAGATCTGACTGTTCCAACAGTCTTTTTCTTACACAGAGATCTTTTATACCCATCACAACTGATCTCTTATTGACTCAGAAAATTACATCTGACTTCTTATCTTTAGATCTGTTTTAAATGATTCAAAAGTCTCTTCCTCCATTTGATTTCTTGAGTGAAACTGAAATTTTTCATTTCATTAATCTCAAATGAATTATATAAACAAATTGCTTCAGCACCTGTAATTTTCAAAAAAGTAGCAATCTTTTGTTCATCTTCCCTCAAAGTAGACCCTGATGCCCTCAAACATAAATCCAGGTTTCCAGGTTTCTGCAGCACTTCAACATTTTTAGAAATGTGCTAACTGAATTGATCCATCCTATTTCATTCAAACTTGTTTTTCACTCCTGATTGATTTTTACTTCAGGGTTTTTTTTGTTCGTTTGTTTTTAAACAAACGAACAAAATTACCCAACTTCCAGTTCTTTTCATCACTTCTCCCAATCCTGGTACCATGTGTTATTTTACATCATTCATTGCTAGTAACTTAACCACAGTCTTTATTAAGTGCTTTGCTACCGCACATACAGAGCATCTGAACTCTGGCCAGTCTAACCTAAAATCAGGTGCCTGCTCCCCTTGTCAGCTCCTACACCCTGGAGACTGTTCATCCTCTTAAAGCCACAGTTATATCACCCCACCTACACTCTGCCATTTTAGTGCTCTGAGCTCCTGTCATGAAGGGAACTGGCACTCATGGGTGCTTGCGACTCACTAGGGCTCAGTCCAGAGGAACAGGCCTGCCCCATAGCTCCTACGTTACATAGGTAGCCTCCCCTGGCACTGGTGTTGATCAACACTTCTGCACCCTCTGCAACCTACCACAGAAGGACTGGCAGAGCGACAGCCCTAGCCCAGGGAGCTGGCAGCCCCCAGGCTACCACCATGCCTAGAGGGGTAACATCACAGCCTTTCTATGCCGTTCAAGCTCCATATTAGCAGAAACACAGGTGACAAGTGGAAGCAGCTGACAGTCAATTCAGCATTTCCAGGAGATCTGTATTTATCGAAAGCTGTCAATCTGCAGCCAGAACAGGTGTCAGTCACAGTGAAATCTCCTGGCAAATATTCAGTCAGAAAGCAAAGAGTTTGACATCAGGTCAGAATGAGCTTTTAGCTCCTTCTCTCATGGGAGAATCTCCTTCTCTGCTTCCCGAGTTTGCAGTGAGCTATCAATAAAGGAAATCAAAGAAACAGAGGCAGAATGAAAGGTGGCTAAATAATAGGAAATACAGACAGGCCCTGCTCTGGACGATTTTCTCCTGCCCCCAGCACCAGGGATCAGCCACTAGCAGAATCATAGAATATCAGGGTTAGAAGGGACCTCAGGAGGTCATCTAGTCCAACCCCCTGCTCAAGGCAGGACCAATCCCCAATTTTTGCCCCAGATCCCTAAATGGCCCCCTCAAGGGCTAAACTCACAACCCTGGGTTTAGCAGGCAAATGCTCAAACCACAGAGCTATCTCTCCCTCCCCAGAAGCAGGACCCCAGACTGCACCCCAGGAGTGATCTGGGGATTGGGAGTGACCCTTTTATTAAAACCCAAAGTAACATCTGCCCTTCTAGTGACAGCAACAAGTTACTGAGTCACATTTAATTTTCTGTCCATTCTGAGCCCTGGGCCCATGTCTGCCTGGCCAGCACTCCGCAGGTTAGAGAAGTGAAATTCGTGTTCCACAACTCCTCCCCTGAGGCTGAATACCCTTACCGGAGGTCAGCCTGCTCTCCACACCTGCGAGACCATGCTGGATGGCAGTGCTGTCTCTGGAGGCTGCACCTGATGCCCCAGGACTGATGGCTTTGGGTTACTTTGCCTCATGCATGGAGGCAGCTCAGATGACAGTCACTGGAAACCGCGGGGGGGGGGGGGGGAAGCAGGCCCTCCTATCTCGCCAAAGCAGCAGAACCATCACTTACAGCCTAAAACAGGGCAGGGCAGGTTTGAGGGCAGGCCAGCCGACCTGACATCTCAGAGAAAAGAAACTGACAGGTCAGGACAACTTTTCTCCCTTCCAAAGTGATGTCATTGCTCCAGGCTTGTGCCATCAATGAACCCGATTCGCTGTCCATCAACCAGTGTGTTTACGACAATACTGGATACAGAACAGATCCCTGCAGTGCCCACCTGCTGCTTCCCACCAGCCAGACGCCAACCCCTTCATTACTCCAGGACCACCAGGAATTGCTCCTTCCAGGGCTGCTATCCAGCGGTGCCCATCCCTACCCAGACGGCTCCAATTTCCAAATGAAAATATCGCTCAGGGCCTGTATCAAGACCTCCCTGAAGTCAGGGGAGCCACAGCCCCAGCCCGCTCCTGAGCCACTAGCCTGTGTCCCTCGGCACAGAAACAATTATGCCGATCTGGCACAAGCTGCTGCCGGCCGCTGTCCCTTTGCTCTCCAGTGGGGACTTTCCCAGCCCACCGCTCTCCACCAGGGAGCTGATCCCACTGCTCTGTAAAGCCCTGGGCTTCCCACACTCCAACTCAAAATACTTTCCATGTTTGTCCTCGCTGGGCTGGGGAAGAGGAGACAGGCCCAGCCTCAGTCGCGCAGGGACTGTCTGTGGCTGGCTGCATGCTGCTGAGGACTCAAAGCCACGGCCCCCTCAAGCAAGAGAGGCTGCCCTGGTGGGGGAAGCATCTATTTCCCTGGCCCATCCGTTGGCACTGCCTCTCATGGCCCTGCGGTGGCATCACTATCTCTCACAAGCAGAAGTAGGCCAGGTTCAAAAACAGATTCCCTGACCTGCAGCACCTGCCAGAGCAGAGTTCACCGAGAGCTTGCACGGAGCAGCCCTCCCAGAGGAAGGGAGTCGCTGTGGTTCCTGACCCTGCTCACACTCCCTGAGAACAGCATGGACTCAATGTGCCTTGATGCACAGCCCGTAACAGGGGCCCAGCACAGCTGAATACCCCAGCAGGAGCTCCAGGCATGAGGACGCAGGGCACCCAGCTGTTGGGCTGCCTTGCCCAGGATGCAGCATGTGGTCTCCCACAGCTCAGCAGAGCTGCACAGAGACAGGGTGGGCATTGCAGGGGTTCGGAAAATGGAGCTAGGACAGGGCCTCCCCGCTGAGACGTCAGGTAAGCTAGAGGCACAGAGAGCCACCGGTGCAGGCAAGGCTGAGCCCAACAGGGATGAGAACGCAGGCAGCTCTCCTGCACCACAAAGAGGATTTACACACAACTCCAAGCGAGCAGAACGCAGACGCAGCCAGCAGTGCCAAGGCGTGCGTCTCCATCAGAAAGGACCAGTTCTGGGATCAGCTAGGTGATGTAAATGCAGAGGGACTGCCCTGGAGTTACTCCAGGTTTACTCTGATGTAAAGAGAGAATCGGCCCCGATTTCTCCATGTGTTACCCACTCAGGGTACATCTCCCCTAAGAAAAAACGCGCACTCTTAACTGGAGTGAAGCGAATGTGTGCAGATTAACACACGCCCAAACCGCAGTGCAGACAAGGCCTGGGCTGCACGCAGGAGTGAAGAGGAACTAACTGTGGGGACAAGCTGCATTTCTCATATCCCCACCCTCTGCCGGCAGCCCCTCACTGAGGCGCTCTCTACTCTCCCCGGGCAACAGCACACTCCTCTGAAGTGATTTCCGCCCCTCGAGCGCTCTCCTTCCACACCTGCCAGTGCTGGGCAAGCCCAGCTGCACAAGCTGCCTTCGCTGCCCCCCCTCAGGTTGGCGGCAAGCAGAACCTCGCCGGACAGCACCAGCTACCAGGCTCCACTTATGCAGCATGGCCCAGCCTGCTTTGTCCTGCCAGGAGCCCAAACCCCTCCCCACACCACACACACAGGATGAAGGGCAGACATGGCCCATTCATCTCCCCAGGCCAGTGCGGTAGGCTTCAGTCAGATAAGGAGACCTGCATACCAGTCATTCCCAAATGTCTCCCCCCGTCTCTGCACGTGCACAGCTCCCCAGACACACAAGCTGCCCCTGCTCTCGCTTCTCCCATCACCCCCTGTGCCCCCAGACACACCACCTCAAACCCAGTCGGAGCAAGTGTGCACCCAAGCTGCACTCTAGAAAGTAAACAACAAACAATACAGCCCCCCCCCCCGGGTGCTTGGAAAGCACAGCACACTTTGAGCCCCCCTCCCCCCATACCCAATACAGCCCCCGGAGGCGCTCTGACAGTACAGCACACACTGACCCCCCCACCCCCCCAGGCAACTGGAAAGCAAGGCACATGCTGAGTCCCCCTCCCCCGTACTCAATACAGCCCCCGGGTGACCAACAGCATGGCACGAGCTAACAAGCCCTCCCCCCCGGGTACCCAATACAGCCCCCTGGGGCGCTCTGACAGCATAGCGCGTGCACACACCCAATATAGCCCCCCCCAGGGCGCTCTGAGAGCATAGCACACGCTGACACACACACACACACACACACACCCCATACCCAATACATCCCCCCCATGGCATTCTGGCAGCACAGCACATGTTGATCCCCCCCCCGTATCCAATACGCGCCCCCCCGGGGCAACCGACGGCATGGCACATGCTGAGGTCCCATTCCCCCCCCATACCCAATACAGCCCCCGGGGCAACTGACGGCATGGCACACACTGAGTGTGTCATCTTCCCGCCCCCTCCCCCCCCAGTACCCAATACAGCCCCCGGGGCAACTGACAGCATGGCATGCGCTGAGTGTGTCGTCTTCCCACCCCCTCCCCCCCCAGTACCCAATACAGCCCCCGGGGCAACTGACAACATGGCATGCACTGAGTGTGTCGTCTTCCCACCCCCCAGTATCCAATACAGCCCCCCGGGGCGCTCTGACAGCACAGCACACACACACCTGTATCCAATACGGCCCCCTGTGACGACTGACAGCATGGCACACGCTAACAAACCCCCAACCCCGGTACCCAATACAGCCCCCTGCGGTTCTCTGGCAGCACAGCACATGCTGACACCACCTCCCCCCATACAGTCCCTGGGTGCTCTGGCAGTAGAGGGCACAAAGACCTGGGCTGGGATGAGGAGCGAGGGGGAACCAGGGTGCAGATTGGGCAGGGGTGCAGGTTGCAGGGGGGAGCGAGTTGGGAGGGGGAAGAGAAGCATTTCAGTCCCTTGCTCCAGTACCATCAAGCACTTGGCCCTCTGCAGCTGAAATCAAAGCCCAGGGACCTCTGGTCACAGGACCCCAACTCTGGCTACAAGCTGGACCTGGCCAGGCCCCAGGCCGAGTCCCTCCCACCATAGTGGGAACCCAGAGCTCTGCATAATGGAGACCCCTCCGCCAAGACGTGCTCTGTCCGTCATCGCTCTTCAGTGCCAGAGCTTGAGGGCTTGCGCTGCTAAGCCCAGAGCGCCCACATGGAGTTCAGGCTATAGCCAAGAGCAAGCTGTTCCCCGTGGCAGCCGCCTGATGCTGGCAGCCTGCTCTGCACAGAGGGATTTGCTCCATCTGCATGGGCACCCTCACTGCCGTGACACAGGGGGGCACAGCAACAGCCACGAAACACCTGGTGGACAGGGCGCCGTCTTCCTGGTCCAGGTGGTTCCCCAGCCCTGCCAACAGGGCAGAGATGGGCACACAAAGCTTTGTGGAAAGGAGAGAAACTGCACCAGGTAGAGGGACCAGGACAGAAACCGCCTGACTTCATCCTGTTCTCTTGCCTCAGGGAAGTTGCTAGAAAGCAGATGTCTCCCCAGAGATGTTTCCTGGCAGCCAAGTGCTGCTCCTAGAGGAAGTGCTGAACGCAAGCCAGCAGCAATGCTGGTGATGCAGCCAGCTGCTCTCCAGGAACCAGGCTGGCAGCACTGGCAAGCTGGAAGGGCGAGAGTGGGCGAGTCCCCATCGGGAACCACCCTGATCTCCCAGGATCTCCATACGGGTACAGGCTGCACAGGCCAGGGCCCTGCTCCATTTACTAACAAGCACTTTAAATACCTTGAGGATCTGGGCCAGACTCCTAACACCCAGTGCAACCAGCAGAACCGAGGTACCTAAATACCTGTGAGGATGTGGACCTCAGAGCGCAACCAAAGCTCACGGAAGGCAATGCAGAGACTCGGGTTGACCTCTGTGGCTTTGGATCAGATGCTGTGTGTATTTGCTGGTGAGATTCAGAGATGAATGCAGGTGGGAGGGGGGCTCCCTTCTCTGTGGACCTGGGCAGCACCAAGGGTAGGGCAAAGTGGGGAGCAAGATCACTGCTTCAGCCTCACACCTTGCCCAGCTCCAGAGCAGGCCAGCACTGGTTCCTCATACTGGGGCTTGTAGTGGACCCAGAACTGCCCAGGAACTGGTGGTGGCTAGGAGAGGCAGCAAGGCCTAGGGACAGACATGGGGTTGGGCCCCAGGAGCTCCTGGCTTCTACTCCTGTCTGCTATTGATAACTGTGGTAACTGGGCAGTTGGGGATCACCATGTGAAACGGAGACATTGACTCGCATGCAGGGCTGGGAGGGCTCAAGCACTTCAGGTCCATCAAGCAGAACTCTCCCTGGGAAGGAGACAGAGCTTCCTTGGGAGCCATCCCCAGGCTGGAACAAACGCCCCCAGGAACCAAGGCCCACCCCAACCTGCCCCCTTCCCACCTGGGCACCTCTCCAACTTGCCTTTGCTGACTAAACACAGAGCAGCATGGACGTGAGAACCCCCAAATCCACCAAACCAAACACTCCCACTGGGGAGAGGAGAGGGAACGGACAGTCACATCTGCTCCACGACCGGAGGGTACCTAGATACTAGAGTCATGAGGACGGGAATGAGGCTGCGTAGAAGAGACCCAAACAGAAACGTCTAGTCCTAACCCAAGGGTGGTGTGACAGCTTATGGCAATGCAGGGTATGCCCTGGGTGGCCCTGCACTCCTGGATCTTCCCAGTTGGCCTATGACACAGTAACGTGTCAGAACGTTTCAGATCGATAGCAAGCTGCTCCCCTCCTCCCACAGAATGCCCCCGCCCTTCCACTCCTATGGGGAAGTCAAAATGCAGGTGACCTTCCTGGAGGGATGGCCCAGGTCTGCCATGATAAGCTCCCCTCCAGCTTTTCCTTTTCAATTGGTTAAAGCTGTTGGTTAAAGCCATTTTGGAAAGGGGTGCCTTCCCCCAGCCCCGAGATCAGCACCCCACTCAGCTCGCAGATCTGGGGAGACTGGAGGCAGTGCTGGGAATCTTCTGACACATCCAGGGAAGGAGACAGTGGAGCAGGAAGCAGACCCCTGCAATTTTAACAGAGCAGCAATGTAGCTCCTTCCAGCATCCTGGACACTGTTGTCCTCGCTCTGTTCGGTCACAGGAGGCTGGGATGGTGCAAGAAGACAGAGCAGGAGAACTGGGTCAGATCTCCTGGGTTCTAATCCCCACGCTGTCCCAGACTCCCTGCGGGCCAGGCAGCTCCCTGTGTCTTGGTTTCCTGTTCACAGAGCAACACTAAGCTGGGGGAACAATGCAACAGACACAGTCACCGTCAGCAAGGGAAAGGAAAAACAATGTGAGATGACCAGCAAGCACAGTCTCCTGGGGCTCGGACCCGCCCCGTGACCCCTGGGTGTGGAACCTGAGGGCCCCACAGGCCCTCCCTGTCTCCCAGGCAGCCCAGATGTACAGTATCTGGGATAGACAAGGCATTAACCACTTGTTCACTGGGAGCTGGCAGTGCCTGACACACAGGGGACCCATCCTGGCGGGGTGCTGTGGGCCTTCTGGGGAACATATCATGGGACATGCTTCTGAACCCTGGAGTGGTTTTATCCACCAATTGACTTGCCACAGAAATCCTCCTCTGGGTAGCGACCGAACCGGGAAATGCTGGCCCAGCAGGGCTCAGAGTGCAGGCTGCTCTGTGACCTCAGCCACAGGGGCACTGCTGGAGCCAGCGCCACACTGAACGTATTGGCTAGTTTCCTGGGATCTGGCTGCATTCAGGGTCCATGAGGCCGTGTTCTCATCACAGGGAGCTATTCCCTGTGCCTGCTGCAGCCAGCCAGTCACTCCCTGATCTTCGCCCCGACTGCCCTGGCTCAGCACAGCCCTTTGCTCTGCCTCTCCACTGCACAGTCTGGCGGGAGGGTCTGTATGGAGCCTGAGAACCCTCTCTACCGTGCTCATTACCTCATTCTCTACCAGGCTTTCCTAACCCCCTCCCGCAGGCAGGGAAGGATAATCAGCTCAGACATGAAAGGCTCCTCCGAGGCCTGGCTTGGTGCGTTCGGCACATCTTGATCTGCAGTGACCCCAGCAGGACGAGGCTCTGGCCATGCCCCTGCTCCTGGAAAAGCTCCTGGAAAGCAGCCTGCCACACCCCTGGAACTGGGGGTACCCAGGCAGCTGCTGGCAGGAGCAGTGACTTTGCCTGCTCAGAAGCCAAGTGGGAATACAGGGGCACAAAGCATCTGACCCGACAGCCCCCCTCCCCCGCTTTGCGCCCACAGTGCCCTGATGGGGGTGGGCACACATTGCCTTTGTACAAGAGTCTCATCTGAATCCACTGTGTATCTCTATGCAGAGATGACTCCGCCGCCGGAGGGACATGGGTATGCTCAGGTCCCAGTGTCCCCTCTTGCTTGATCTCTGTGCTCCCACCCTCCATCCTTTGCTCTCTTGCTCCAGGAACTCAGGAAGGAATCTCTGATTGGGAGGGGGTTGCCAGGCAGATTGGATCCAGCAGCCTCTAGTCACTAATAAAACAAATGGCTCTAGCCAGGAGCAGACCTGCACTTGGCTTTAAGAAAAGGAGGACTTGTGGCACCTTAGAGACTAACAAATGTATTTTACTTTTGATGTACTTCATCGGATGCATCTGATGAAGCGAGCTGTAGCTCACGAAAGCTTATGTTCAAATACATTTGTTAGTCTCTAAGGTGCCACAAGTACTCTTTTTTTTTTTTTTTTGCAAATACAGACTAACATAGCTGCTACTCTGAAACCTGCACTTGGCTTTGTAGACAGACACTGCCACTGCTCTGCTCCATCCAATCACACAGGGCTGGCTCTCCAATCACAATGCCTCCTGCTCAAGGGGCTCCCACTCTCCCACCCTCCATCCAATACAGGCCGAGGGGACCCCACTGTAAGGGCTGACCGAGTCCCTGCTCCCAGCCACCACACACAGGGCTCTGCTACCAGATGGCTCTCGGGGTGGCAGAGCGAAGGCAGCCAGCTCCAGCGGCCTCCCTCCTATCCTCATGACTCTCCATCACTGATTCTGCCCGTCACTTTATAGGCACAAGAGGTCCCCGAGCAGAAGGGCAACATCAGCCCTGCAGATTACACCGGGCATCTATCTGACATCTTCTATCCACAGAGCTCCAGGCACTATGGGTCAGCACCAGGCACATTTTACAGAGGCACAAGCTGAGGCCCAGACAGGGAACATGGCTCTCCCGAGGTCACACAACGATTCAGTGGCAGAGTTGGGAACCCAGGCTCTCACCTCCCAGTACCCTGTTCTAACCACTAGATTTGACTTCCTCCAGATGTGGCAGGTGGCTGCCCTTTCACACCCAGACAAGAGCAGCAACACACATACACTTTGCAGACCCCACACACACACTGACACAGTCCTTGCAGACTGGACCCACTGACCAAACACACACACCCCTTGTCACCCATGCATGTGGGTATGTGCGCACATGGGACTGACCCTCTACATGCTCAAGGTAATGGGAAATTTAGCACCGATGTGAAGTGTGCAGGATGGAGAGGATCAGGGAGTAGCCATTCCACCACAAGCCCTGCCGCCCATTGCAAGGGCCCAGGTGGTGTGCACATTGGGCTCAGCCCCTCACCCCAGTATAAACAGTGGGCTTTGATCACTCTGAAATCACAGTCCCCCTTCAGCATTCGGGAGCTTGCTAACTTTTTTCCTGAATGAAATCAACTTTCACTGCAAGGGAAGAAGCACCCACACTCACGCGGAGCGGAGCGCTGATTTTTTGGATCGGCTGCCAAATCCTATCGTGGGGGCAGTGCAGAGCCTGGCATGAACTTGTGCCTTCCTGTCCCTGCATGGCCTCAACGTGTGCCCTGCCTACAAAGACCCTCTCTTATGGAGCTCATGTGGCTGAAGAATAGCTGGAGCACACAGACACCTGGCCACACCCCTTCCCAAGACCCAGCCCCATCAACCCAGAGCCCTCTCTACAGGGTGGAAGAGTACAGAGCCACTCCCACGCAGAGCCATTCTCCAGTGGGATGGACATTGGTTTTGCAGATGCATGATGCATTGTAACCATTAGCCTGGACCTCAGGAGGCAGGAGAACGGACCCAGCACTTCCAGTACCAGCTGCAGCAAGCTCAGGGGACTGCAAACATCCAGTTGACACTTGATGTGCTTTGCCTCTGAACACATCCACTGCCATACTATTAGGACACCCTCTTATTTGCATATTGCCCCTCTCCCAGTTGTTCCCCTGTGGGTTATCACTATGAGAAGGGAGATAAAGGGATCTGGGAGCACCCAGTGAGCCAAGTGGCTGTGCTGGCAGCTCTGCTCTGCACACAAAGCCCACTCCAGCCTGGCAGGGCCCAAGACTCTCTCTTTCGATTAGAGACACCAGCAAAACAGTCATGACAAAGGGAGAGCGTCCAAGAGAGCCCAGAAGGGGGCTCTGCTCTGTGACGGGCCCTTCCATGACAGCAGTCACCCCTGCAAGCACACAGACAGATGCCATGGCAACGGCAAGGTACAGTACAAGGAAACCCAACTCACCCCGGTTCTCTAGCACAGTAGTCTCCAAAGTGGGGTGCACGCACCCCAGGGGGTGCACGCAGGAGGAGCTTCTTTTCTTCGGCAGCAGCTCTGCATACCTGCAGCCTGTCTTCCCTTCTTCTTGCTTCGGCGGCATGCCTGGGGTAAGTCTTCCCCTCTCCTTTCTTTCGCGACACCATGGGGGTGTGTGATCCAAAAACTTTGGCGACCACTGTTGTAGCACACTCCCTGGGGTTGCACCCAGCAGGGGGATTGAAGGAGCAGGGCTGCAGAGTCAATTGTCTCGTGATAAACACACCTGGTCAAAAAGCCAGGGGCATGGGAAACTCTGGTATTTGGAAATTCATTTTTGTCCTGAATCTGGAGAAAAGGGCAAAAATATCAAAACGTTTGGTGGAACAGAAAGTTCTGAAAAATGTCCATTTGGAAACATCTACACATTTCATTTTGGACCAGAGACTCCGATTTAAAGATCAGAAGGGACCATCGGGATTATCTAGTCCGACCTCCTGCACATCACAGGTCACAGAACCTCGCCCACCCACTCCTGTAACAGACCCCTGACCTCTGGCTGAGTTGGTGGAGTCCTCAAATCATAGTTTAAAGACCTCAAGTTACAAAGAATTCACCATTTACACTAGTTGAAACCTGCAAGTGACCCATGCCCCATACTGCAGAGCAAGGCGAAAACCCCCGCAGGGTCTCTGCCAATCTGATCCAGGGGAAAATTCCTTCCAGACTCCAAGTCTGGTGATCAGTTAGACTCTGAGCATGAGGGCAAGACCCAGCAGGCAGATACCTGGGAAAGAATTCCCAGTGTCAGGGAAAGGCTGCCAGGAGCCTTTCCCCACTGCCACCTTCCATCAGAGCCTTTCCCTGCAATGGTAAAAACTCCAGTAGTGGGACACTACACAGCTAAAAGCAGGAGCATAGATGTGGCGGCACTGCTCAGGAACAGAGAGAGCCCTGGAGGGTACATTGGCACAGGGTTCAGGTGTGTCTTCACCTCCTGGTCTACACTGTTATTTATACTCATGCTAGGGGGCGTATACCATATACACTTTACATGCCACTGGCGGGGGTCACACTGTTTCTGCCCTGTGCACTGGTTCTAGTTGGGAGGACTTGTCACTCCTTTACAGGGAAGCTGCACAGATTGTAAATAGCAGCCCAGGATGATAGTGATGAGTAATTACCCTAGGACCCATCCATTTCCAGAATGTCTTTCATTCCACAGCTCCATCCCAAAGTGCCGGACAAACTCCTACACGCATGGGGGGCAAGCTGGAAAAGCAGCCTCCCATGGGCTGGAGGGGCACCGGTAATTAGCTCCAGAACCTCCCATTCCCAGTCAAAAGGCAGCCAGCGGGAGCAGCATTCACTCTCGATGTGCTAAAGACAGCACCTTGTTCATTCTCCCCTCGTGGTGAGATCCAAGCCAGTGACAGTGACAGGGCAACCCTACCCTGTATGGGTTCCTCATAGCTGGAAGCCCTCCCCATCTGAGTCCGCTCCATGCTCTCCCCGCAGATCGTAATTGTGCAAACCAGCCTGAGGCTCAGGAAAGAGCAGATACAACAGCCGCAGCAAGAGATAACCCTAATAGAGGAGCTCCAGCACCCCCTATGTACTTACCTGGCCTTCCTCACCACATCCTCTGAGCACCTTACAATCGTCAGTGGAATTTAATTTCACAGTACCCCAAAGGGCATTACCCTCATTGAACAGACAGGAAGTGAGGCAGATTAACAGACTCGCCCAAAGTCACCCAGAAAATCTGTGCCAGAGCAGGGAATTAATCCCAGGTCTCCCAGGCCCCAGCCTCATGCCTTGTCTAGACCATCCACCCTACGAAGGAGGGAGGGGAGAAGTGTCAGCCTGGAAGGAATGCAGGCAGCCCAGCAGGGCCTCCACGTGCCAGACACCTAGGGAGGGCTGGCCTGGGATCACACGGCAATGAAGAGGAGACAGTTTTGCAAACTTCATCCTATCAATCTCCACAGTAAAGGTGCTGACCCCAGCCAGACCCAGAGCCCGTAACTCTCTCTCCTCAGGCAGACCCGATCTTGGAGGAGGCAGTGATGGAACTGTGATGGGGGGGGGCGGCTCTCCCACCACACCTATTCCACTTTCCGGGTGGTTCTAGTGCTCAGTCCTGGAGGCCCAAGTGCCCACAGTTCAGCACAGGGTAGGAGCTGGATGGCCTGCACTGAGCCCACAGGATCAGCAAAGGGAGAGCCCCGGCTGCTGCCATCAGAGCCAATAGTAAAGCTCCCACTGAGGCCCAGGCTCCCAAGGAGCCACAAGGCCTCCTGAACCTCCTGCAGCCCCCCAGAGCCTTTCAACACGGCCTTACAGCAAGGCTGGGGAGCTATGAACTGAACCCTTCTGGGGCCACAAAAGTCTCCAAATAGGGCCTCCCCTACCCCCAGTAGTTGCCATGGCCCCCGCCCTTCCCCATTCAGCCACAGTTCTTGAAGGCCAGCAAGCCCTGGGGCTGATCCAGAAGCAGGCAGTATCAGAGAGCCTGTTTTCCCAAAAAATTCAGTCAGCTAAGATGAGCAGCATCCAGATGTTCGGGAATTCATCTGCCGTTGGCCTATTTCTGCTGTTGCCCTCCGCAGTCCAGAGCGCCCCCTGGCTGTGACAGAGGACAGGGCATCCCAACCATGGCAGAATGCTCCATGAATGACCCCATTGCTCCCTGCCTCGGTCCTAGCACTGGCTCTGTTGATCAGTCCCTGCTGAGAATCTATTTCAGGATCCCCCAAGGGAAATGCGATTGAGGGACACAACAGGTCAGGACAGGAAAGTCACCGATTTCCTCCCCTCCCGCAGATTTTCAATGTACCTCTGGCCTGGCTTACATGCAGCGTTTGTGCCAGCAGAATGCCAGTCGGGGGTTGTGAATGTACCACTGACATAGGTTTGCCGGTATTATTCCCCTGTAGATGCAGTTTTACCAGTACAAAAGTGCCTCCCACTCGCAGAGCTATTCTTCTTTCTGTACAGGAATAGTGAGCCTACGGTAAGCACACTGATGCCACTACAGCCAGTATTACACAAGGGACTTTGTGATACTATCACTACACCAGCACAGTGCAAGCATTTTATGTACTGCTTAGACAAGGCCTTTCGACACCTTGGCCTGGCTGAGCAGCATGCCAGGGCCTCACTGTGTTCACAGTCAGGCTCCCGCAAGCTGCTCCTAACCAGAACCCCAAGGTGCTCCCCTTAGTTAGCCACCCCTTCTGCCAAACACATGTAATGACACATTATTGAATAGCTTTAGGCTGAGAACCAAGCCCTGCAAGGACCCCACTGGGAACACCCCATTGTGGATCCTTCCCTACCAGCAACTGCAGCTGGAGATCGGTCGTTAGCACATTTTTAATCCATCTAATATGGGTTGCAATGATTTTATACATTTCGGGAGGGAGGGCGGAGGGGAATTATTAATGTCTGACAGAGCTAAGTCTTTACAGAATTCTAAGTATATTCAGTCAACACAATTGCCTTTATCAACCAGACTTGTATCTTATCAAAGAATGATATCAAGGTGGTGTGACAAGACCTATTTTCCATGAAACCACGTGCACCAATATTAATTATATTTCCATCTTTTGATTTGTTAGTGATAGAGTTCTGGTGTTAGCTGTTCCACTGTTTTGCCCAGCATCGATGTCAGGCTAATAGTACCCTATCGTTACCCAGATTATCCCATTTATTCTTTAACATTTTGTTCGAATAATATTGCATTTCTTCTAGCCCTCTACAACCTCTCAAGCACTGCAAGTTTTATTAAAAGTAAAAATCAAAGGTATGAAGAGCTCCTTGGCCAACTCTTTTAAACCTCTTGGGTTCAAGCTTTTTGGCCCTGCTGATTTTAGAAGGTGTAACTTTAGTAGATGCTGCTACTGAACATCCTTTTCATTACCCTGGGAGAAGTATTTTTACATCATTGTACACAATGGATATATCATCCAACTTGATTCGTAATAGAGGACAAATATTTATTGAACCCTTCTTGCCTTTTCTGCACCACTATTGACAACACTATTTTTAGGATTCCTTTTGTTCCGGATACATTTTGAACACACCTCCTTACTACCCTTAACTCTCTGACACAGATACGGGGAGGATCCCTTTTGCTTCTCTTATCAGCCGTCTGCACCCTCTCAGCTTCTGTTTTATATTCACTGCCATTTACCTCCCCTTTTTCCACACTGATTTATGTTTTATTGTTCTTTGCACACTTCCTTTAAGATTTAAAAAACAGCCTTTTTTCACACTGAGATACTGAGACTTTTGGAGCACCTAGTGAAGTGTTCTTAAACAACTCCTAATTCCCATACACACTTCTCAGTTTACATTTTTCTTCTCAACGATTTTGCTCATTATTACGTGTAGCTTTGGGGAATTAGCCCAAGTTGTGTAAATACGGATACGTATATATCTATTACTGGTCGGTACAGCATTCTTTTTACTTTCAACAAAGGATCTCAAAGCACCTTACATCATCAATCAGTGAAGCCTCCCAGGATGGGAGTCTGTATTATTTCACTCATTTAAAGATGGGAAAAACTGAGAGACAGAGGGGACAAATGACCTCCCCAACATCACAGAGCTGGGAATAGAATCCAGGAGTCTTGTCTCCTAGAAGATGATCCGTGATCTAACAACTAGACAACACTGTCTCCCATAAATAAGCCAAAGGTCTTGCCCTGCCTGTTGGAGAAAAAGGAAAAACAGCCAGGAGTCTGTTGCCGCTGCGAAGGCAGCAGGGGAACATTTAGGGAGCAGGGGCTGAGGAGGTGTCACTCAGACACATGGTGGAGTGAGACGCTGCCGAGCCTCCAGTGTAAGGAAGGACTCTTAACGCTGATTTGCTGTGTCAGTAGATCTGGCACACATGCTTAGCCAACCTGCTAGAGCGGAGGCAAGTACCAGGGGGACCTACCAATAGCCCACCTCGCACAAGGCAAGGGAGGCTAGAATGGATTAGACACTGGCACTGAAGCATAAATGTCTGAGCTTCCTATACCGGCCAAGGCAGAGCCACAGCCTGACAAGGCAGCTGCAGGACCAACCAGCATGCCAGGCTTACCACCTTGGAGAAGAGTGACTGAAGGAGGGAGGAGAGCACCACAGCACCCTGAGACAGCCAAGCTGGTCATCGTTCTGCCTTGCCTGCATTCAGCTTGGGGGCAGTAGTTCTGGGCTAGGCTTTGCTATCAGAGAGACAGAGCCAGCCTGAGCTGGGGATTGCTCGCATGAACATAATGCTGGGTGCCCCCTGATCTAGACTTAGTCCTGCCATGAGTGCAAGGGACTGGACTAGATGAGCTCCCAAACTCCCTTCCAATCCTACAATTTTAGACATCACACCATCCGATGAAGTGAGCTGTAGCTCACGAAAGCTTATGCTCTAATAAATTTGTTAGTCTCTAAGGTGCCACAAGTACTCCTTTTCTTTTTGCGAATACAGACTAACACGGCTGCTACTCTGAGACATCACACAGAAATAGTGTGGGACCATGGGCCATGCCCAGGACTGCCCTCGCAGGCAATGGACATTATCCATCAGGGAGGGGGGCAGCTCAAGGGCATAATATGAGTGACTTACACCAACCTGGCATTCAGTTAGCAAGCACATGAGTGAAGCTGACCCATCTGGGGAGGCGGGGGGGAGGGGCAAGGAGCTAGCAGCATGGAAAGCAGCTAGGCCTCTGGAGAGTGCAGCCTATGAGATATCCATCTCCGAGCCCCCACTGCCTGCGGCACATTTCCACTCTCCCCACCTCCCCACTCCACTGAATGCCCAAGAGACGCAGCTTACATAGCACCAGTGCACACTCACACCCGTTGCGTGAGTCACTCACACCCAGCGTGAGGCCCAGAGAGTCCAATGGGAAACACATTGACCCCAGTTTGCATTTGTCCCATTTTGACTCTGGCAACTGTGTTTCAGGCTCTAATGTCCAGCTGGTTTGTGACTCCCTCTCCTTGCTCCCACACTCTCCTCCCCTTCCCCCTCTCCCCCAGCTCTTTTCTTTCCAGTGCCCAACAGGCCTAAGTAGAGCAGGACTTCCCTATGCAAGCCCTTCCCCCTACGGCCCTCCTCCTCCCGCTCCACACCCAGCATACCCCCACCAATGGCTCTCCATAATGTTAATGACTTTTTAAACTGGCAGCACTCCCACCTCCCCCCCCCAATCTGGCAGTTTGGGGGCTGGCCAGTAAGGAGCACTGCATTTGCTGACTGGAGCTTTGCAAAGCAAGGATGGAGCTGCTGACCTGTGTGGTGCCACAGCCCACAGGAGCACCAGACACTCCTTCAGGTGGAGACAACAAGGCCCTCGCTACAGTAAATGGTAAAGGAGCGAGCGGCAGGAGCAGGAGACTCGGCCTCAGCTCTGGTTTCATTTCCATGCTCCAAGCCGGTGCTGGCAGGATCTCGGAGAGGAGCCTGAGACCAGGCCCAGCCCAATGACTTCAAGCCAGGCCCAGGATCATCTTTCCCAAAAAAGCTGCTTGTTTCCCTATTTCAAACCCATGTGAGCAAAGCCCCCTTGGGGAGGGCTAGGGGCCCTTCGCTGCAAAAATGGAAAGACGCAGGCTCCTCGCTCAGGTGCAGGGGCTTGAGGGTGGGTGCCGACGGGCCACTGGACAGGCAGAGAGTGACACTAACACACAGCTGGAGAAACGCTTGGACCAACGCGACTGGCCAAAGAACAGATCCGCCTCCCAGGGGTTGTCCCCTTTCCCTGGTGGGGCAACATCTGCTGAGAGCCCCTGACCAGGACACACACACTGTGGAGCACCCAGGGAAGCGTGTGTGGGGGAAATGTTAATGTGAGGCCAGTCAGACCCCCAAAGCTGACAGCCTGGGTTCTGCATTGCCGGGCGATCCAGTTAACAGGGGAGAAAAGCCCCCTGAGTCCAGGACGTTCTTGACTCCGCGCCCAGCCAGACACTGCCACGGCACCAGGAAGCCGCCCATGTTATCTGGCATTTCTGGCTCCTTCTAGAAAATGGAGAAGGAGCCCTATGGCCAGGCAGCGCCACGGTACATGGGGCTACTGATCCCTAGCGCTGACCGGGGGGGCTGCATGGGGCTCTCCTCTGCCACAGAAAAGTTGCACTAGGAGGGTGGGGGCAAAGGTGTCAGCCAGCTCCTGTGCACAGCCCCAGCCCCCTCCCCTCCCGTGACTCTAGTCGCCTATGCAGCAGCCACTCCTGCTGTAGTCAGCAGTGTTGGGTCTGCCTGGCTTTGCAGGAATGCCACTGTCAACCATCAATACTGCCATTTGATCAGGCCAGCCACCCGCCCTGGACATGGATGTTCCTATAGACACACTCATCTCCCTATAATTAAAAACATGCCGGGCTCCTCTGAACAGCACTGCTGGCTAGTGCTCTCTGCTGCAACGTAAATAGTCCTGTTTGTGCCAAGCGCGCATATTGTAAATATCACTATGTATAGCTGGCCAACCCATGAGTCATTCCCCAAAACTCCGACTTAATCAACAGTGCCTCATCCCTAGCCACACCAACACAGAGCCGAGGGCCCCTCCGGGCATTTGTCTTGACATCCAAACCCAGTGGCGTCCACACAAACCCATCCATCCGCCCAGCAGGGGATCCAGTCACCCCTTGCCTCGAACACAAGTTCCATTCGCTGCCCTCAAAGCTCTCACCAAGCCAGAGTCCAGCCGGAGACGGCCCGCTCCTCTCGGCCCCAGAGAGGGGAGCCCAGGGCTCCGTGCAGTTGGTGCTTCCCTGGGCGACAGGGCCAGCTCTCTCCCAGTGCAGAGGGCGGTGTGAGGGCACGGATGGACAGGGCTGCGAGAAGGATGAATCCCACCGCATCCCGTGCCCAGACGGTGCCGCCAAAATGAGTCTCCCCCTGTCGGGCAGCATGTTCCGAACGCACCCACGTTCCACAGGCTCCCTACCTGGCATCCAGCCTGGGGAGAACGCAGCTGGGAACACGTCGGCTCCAGGGCACACAGGGCTCCCGAAAGCCCACGCCAAGGGCCAACGTCAGGCTCCGGAAGCCAGGAAGGTGGCAGGGCCCACGACAGGCACACGCCAAACCCTCGCCCACCCGCCAGCACCAGGCCGAGGTGGGCAGCCTGTGGGGCGCCAGGACCAGGAACCCTAAGCATCTCTCTCAGTCTGCACAGCCGCCACGCCGGAGCTGCCCGCCAAGCCATGGGCAGCTACCGGTGGTGCCGGCAGAGGGCACAGCCCAGGCATCAGGCTGGCAATGCCAACAAGGCACATGCCAGAACCCGCTGCAGACGGCATGGGGAGAGGGGGGACCTGTGTGCCCCACACGCCCACTCCATCTCCACGCCATGTTTGGGAAGGTCCAGGCGCCACCGGCCAAGCCCGACAGCTGCAGCCCAGAGCCCCCGGCCAGCGGGGTCCTTGCCCCCGGCCCACGAGCCCTATCCCCCCCCCCCCCCCGCACTTCCACCCTCAGGCTGCAAACTTTGCACGGCCCCCAGGCTCCAGGGGCCCCGGCCGGGGGCTCGCTGCAGCGCTTCCCTGGGGCCCGTCCCCGTGCCGCGGCGGGGGGAGGAGGGGTGCGGCGCCGGCCCCCGGCAAAGGCGGCTGCTCCCCGCCATGCCTTCGCCTGCGCCCGCCGAGCCCCGGGGCCGCACTTACCCTCCACGGCGGCGAGCAGCGGCAGCAGCAGCAGCAGGCAGCAGCCGGCCAGCAGCGCCATGGCGGGCGCGGGCGCGGGCAGGGGCGGGGGCGGGCGCGGGGCGGCGGCCCGGGCTAGCGGGGCAGCGGCCGCGGCTCCATGCGGCCAGCCCGGCCCCGCGCAGGCAGACACACGCGCCGCGCGCTCGCCGCCGAGTGAGCCATCGGGGCGCGCGGAGCCGGCCCCGCTCCGCCAGGCTGGAGCGACCCACCCCGCCCCGCGCCGCGCGGGGGAGCGCTCGCCGCCGCCCCGCCCCCGCGCCCGCCGCGCCGGCTGGGCCGGGGGGCCGGCGCCCGCCCCCCGCCGCCAGTGGTATCTCCCGGCGCTGTCTGTCCGCCGCGGCCGGGCGCACCTGCCGGGCCAGGGGAGCAGCGCCCCGGGATCGCCCGCGCCCCCCGCGGCACGTGCCAGGCAGGTGCCCGCAGAACCCGGGCTGGGCCCTGCGGGGGTTACCTGCGCCCGACCCGGGCTCCAGCCAGCGGGGGGTTACACTGTCAGGCTCTTACAGAGAATGTAGGAAGCAGCTGTCGGGGTTTGCATTACCCAGTGGTGCATTCAAGCTGGCAGTCCTGGGCATGGCCCCGGCACAGGAATCCAGGCTCCTCTCTGAGTCAAGGGATGGTTCCCCTGTGGCTGATCTCCTGCCACTCAGCCACAAAGTCTCCTGCAGTGGGCCCGTTGTCAGCCCCTGGGCTGGGAAAGGGAGGGGTTCAAATGGAGCAATTTGCTTCTTGTGTGCTTTTACCACCCCAAAGCTTTGCCAACCTTCCCCAGCAGAGGGGCAAAAACCTGATAGCAAGAGTCAGATAAAACACAGGCAAATTGAGGGGGTGGCTAATTCCTGGCTCATCCCTCCGGAATCCCGGCTTATCCCCCACCCTCTTGTTGTATTAGGTGTAGGGATATTAGTCCCAGTGAAGCATGCAAAAGTGGAGCAGTGGTCCCATGCACGGTGGGCCCTGCATCTCCAGTGCTGACTAAGGCTTCACAGGGCTATAGAGCCTGACTCGCCTCCCACTCACATCTGTGTCAATCAGGAGTGACTCCGCTGAAGGCAATGGTGTAACTGAGATGAAAATCAGTGACCAAACTGGCTCTCAGTTGTGCCAGTGTAACTGTCTCAGGGTACTTCCTGCAGGCAGTGTACAGTAATGGTCCAGACAGCAAAGCGCTCAAGAGCTGAGTTTGACCCCTTGCGTTCAGCATGGCCCAAAAGCTACTCTAGCCACAAGAAACAGCATGTCCTGCGCTATGCCCCAGCCTCACTTGCACCAGTGCAAAGTGGACTAACTCCACTGCTGTCCCAGCAGTTACCCTATATCTGCAGTCATGTGAATGAGATCAGGATCTGGCCCCCTCTCTCCCTGGCACCTTGGCCCTGGCCGACATCCCCCAGTGCAGTGGTTTCTGGTGTTGGCAAAACTATTCTAGCCTCTTTGACCAGAAACTATGGCCCTGGGGGGTTCCTGCCCCACCCCTCCAAGTGAGCTGAGGTGCTGCAGGCCTGAACTCTTCTGCCTTCAGTGTTCCTTCAGTGGCTGTGCTGCTCGGCCCGCTTCTCGCCTGGATTCCAGGTGACTGGTGCTGTCTCAGTCCCTGCCCTGGAGAAAGCCACTCAGCCCACGTTGCCCTGCAACTGCATTCCCTGGCTTATGGGCTCCCCCTTTATCAGCCCCTCACTCCCCACATTGCTCTTAGGCTACCCAGTGTCAATAAGACTAATCCAAAGCCAGGCACACTCCCTGCCTCAAGTGGTCTAATGCAGGAGCAGCCCCACCCCTGTCTGTGTCCCCCCTCCACCTGCTGCCTGCAGTGACAGCATTGCCCCTGCGGCTGTCATTCCCCAGTACACACATCCCCCCATGCCCCGCAGCCAGCTCCCATGGCAAGCAGCACTCCTGGAGCTCACACTCCCCTGTCACAGCACTGCTCTGCTGGCATGGGAGGGAGAACAGGGGGTCTGAACTCTGCGTGGAGCCCCATAGAAAGGTGAACGAGGCACCACATGGTTCTGGAAGCTCTTAACGTAGTTGGGACAGAGAGCTTTTGGAGAGGGGGTTTCCTGGGGTCCAAGTTCCCGACAATGAGACAACCCCTTAGCCCATCTGCTCTCAGAAGCTATGGCAAAGCGCCATGGGGCATTTGGGGGCCAGTCCCCATTGTGATCATCCCCAAATGATTATATTGGCGAGCTCTGACTTCATGCCCAGGGCCCCAGCATGCAGCAGCTCCAGCCCAGGATTAATCCCACCACGAGCTTCCTGGTCCCCTCCCCTGGTACTATATTACAGCAGCTTGGGCACACAGAGGTCCACCATCAGCCTATGCACTCTGCATCCCACTGCCCTCCAGTGGCAATAGCCAGCACGTCAGAGGAAGGTAAACGCCGGCAACAATGCAGCTGGTTAATTGTGCAGAGCTGTGCACAGGAGGGGAACGACCCTCCCTGACCCCAGCAGCAGACCGCTCCAGCCCAGGCACGGGAGACTCCATTCCCTTCTTGAGCACACAAAGCTACACATTTTATTATTGCTCATCAAAATGACCACTGGATGTAGCGTGGTGATGCTCTCTTCTGACAGAGAAGCCCACAGCATGACTCACACTGGTTGCATGGAGAAGCGGTTCCCTTCAGTGAATCTAAATGGAGCTGCCACTGATGTGCTAGAGAGGCCAAGTGTTCTCATATTAGCAGGCAGGATACTGAAGAGGCACTGACCAGCTCTCCCTCTGCTCTTCATCACCTGCAATACTTTTCTAACGCCCCTTCCAAGGGGAAGAGCCCTGGGCTCTCCACCCTCTGCTGTAAGAGAGTACCACACGGGTCTCAAACCATTTCCACTGTCTTTCACAGAACCCCTTACTCCCCACTAGATCTTTCTTGTTGCAAGGTGCCCAAGCCTGGGCACAGAGCTCCCAACGGTGGCCCTGCCGTTTGATACAATGTCACTAGATCATATTCCTCTCTCTCCCATTTTGAATATCTCCAAACAGCCTCTTTGCTTGTTTAGCTGCTGCTGCTGTGTGCCAGACCAATGTCTCACGCCCCCAATACCCCCCAAGCCTTTTCCTCATAGGATCCCTGGAACTGCATGCCCAGCAGCACCAATGGAAAGCTCAGGCTATATTTGCCAACGTGCACAACTGGACACTTAGCCAGCCTGGATTTCTCCTGCCATTATCCTGTGCCATCTCCACCATGCTCAGCTCAGCTGGAGTTTCTCCCAGTTCTTTATGGTTTGTTTTAGTTAGAGCCCAGGGTCACCAGCAAACGTCGCCATCTTGCTCTCCTCCGTCTCCTCAGAGTCATTAATAAATATATCAAAGAACCCTGACCCAGCACTGCCCCACCCAATCATCCCCTCGCTCCATGCTCAGGAGCGTCTATCATAGAATCATAGAATATCAGGGTTGGAAGGGACCTCAGGAGGTCATATATCCCTCAGGTCCACTTTGGACTCCACCAGCAGATGTTGGCCATGGCCCTGGGGAAATGACTGAACCTCAGCCCCAGGGAGCCTCTCTCAAACATCTACACTCCCTATTGGGTCTCTTCCCCCCACCGGAGGCCACTGGATCTATCCCTCTGAATGTGTACATAGCAGATCTCATGGCCAGATATATGTGTGTTTAGGAGAAAATGACTTTTCTCCTTATGGTCTGGCTGGATTTGATGCTCCCATTCCCCACCACCCCCACCCCATTTCCTTATTTTCATCTTTGTGCCAGATCCATGTGTGTGGCCTATACTAAAGCTATTCAGGGAGAGACAGAAAATCTGATTGTAGGAAGAAAAGGAGTACTTGTGGCACCTTAGAGACTTACAAATTTATTTGAGCATAAGCTTTCGTGAGCTACAGCTCACTAAAAAAGAAAAAGAAAAAAGAAATGCATCCGATGAAGTGAGCTGTGGCTCACGAAAGCTTATGCTCAAATAAATTAGTGTCTAAGGTGCCACAACTACTCTTCTTTTTGCGTATACAGACTAACACGGTTGCTACTCTGAAATCTGATTGTAGGGTATCTCAGAGAGCCAGCTTCTCTATAGCTGGTGCTCTCTGTGCTGCCTCCTAGTGGCAATCAACTAACTACAATGCTACAACTGCATTTAGCTTACCACAATAGTGCATGGTCTTGTCTGCATGGGGAAGTTTTAACAGTTACACCGATCTAGTTATACTTGTCTAAGTGCCCATGTGGACACTCTTATTCTAGTATAAGGTTGGGGATTTTTAGGTTAGTTTAAACCCCCTGGAGTAAGAGTGTCCACACCAGGGTTATATTGGTATAACCAGACTGATTTAAATTAACCCCTTAGGTTATACACAAAACACTCTGCCATGTAGACATGGCCTTAGTTACACCAGAGGGTGTGTCTAGATTAGGACAAAAGGTGGTTGCTACCATGTTTTAACTAATGTTTTTAATCCCTAGTAAAGACAGAGCAAACTGTATTTTAACATGTGTTAGCTGGTCAAGGATCCCACCTAGACCACAGAGTGATCTATTAGACCCCAGAACAAGGACTGAGAGGTCAGATATGGCGCGATCGCCACCTTTAACAGGAGCATCCCCATTGATCCAGCTGCTCATTTCCTCCTGCTCCATTCACCGAGGACCTGGCAAGACCATGCCCACCTCAGATCAAAAGGTGGCTGGGGCACAGACCCCCAGTAGCCCCTCCAGCCCTGCTCCTCCAGTTTCCATTTGGGTTCTCTTCTCTGATGGTGTCAAGGTAGGGAGCCAGGAGTCACCAGCACTAGAGGGAAGCAGGGAGTGGCATCCTTTGGTTGCGTTGGATCAGTGCCCATTTAATCTTCATCTTCCACCAATGTTCCAGTGAGTTTTCTACCTGCCTACTGGGGGCCTGGCGATACTGGAGCTGGCTGGATCCCATAGCTGGGAGCGCATTTTTATGTTCAAAAGGAAGAATTTGGTGCTAGTCTCTTGGTGAAATCTGGGGCAGTAAAACTGTCTATAAAGATGAGTGGGGAGCAGCCAGGCAGCTGGGGAACCTGCCTCCTGCTCAAGTCTCTGCATGTGAAAGGGAAGATTTTTGGCTTCTGGCAGAATCCCTTGGGCTCCAGAGAGCCTCGAGCAGCCAGGCAAGGGGCAGGTTGGGAGGGGGAAACACTAGCGTATTTTTACTGAAACTGGAGTCTTGCTACAGCAGCAAATCACGTCAAAGCAAAGCCCAAAGCTTCAGCTGTTCTGGCTCTGGCTGACGGGCTTGGCCCCAGGCCAGCAAGTTAATTCTGCCTATTAACTAATAGTATAGTACTGTCGGCGAGCATTCATTTTTAACTTTTTAGCATTAACATTTTTAATTCATTTTTATGTTTTTAACATATCGCTTATCACGTAAACACTTAACTCCTGATCCCTGAGCACATCCAGGCACAAGCTAGCCCTGCTGCCACTGAGCCGGTCGCTGAGGTGATACTGAACTGGGGAGCAAAGACAGCGATTCACCCCCACACACACACCCAACGTCTGAATGATAAATCAGCTTGGAGAGCAATTTTAAAATGTGAGCAAATCCTCCTGCTCTTCTCACCTGGGCAAAGCCCCCCAGGAGCTCTGGCTGCGCTGTGGGTTGCAGGCAGAGCAGGAGCGGCAAGTCTGGTTTTACAGCAGACCTTTCTCTCTTTAGTGAAGGGCTGTTGGGCAGGCCGAGGTGAGTGGAGGACATAGTGGATGTGATCGATGAACCCGGGGCTGGGTACACGCCATTCGATGGCAGCGCAGGTATCAGTCAGGGGGATTCTGCTGTCACTGACTGAGACATTGCAATCGGTCCTAGGGAAAATGACCCATTTGCTTAAATTCCCCCCATAATGCTCTGCTTCGGACACACTCCAAATGCCTTCTGGGGTCAAGTGCAGGGCAAGATTCTACTCTCTCCCCAGGCTCAAGGTTTGGAGAGATGCCCTGTCCCGCATAGTGGAGCCATGGCCTCCATGGCCCACAGGCTCCGTGGCTCCATGGTGCTCAGGCCCATCTCACCAGCTTTATACTTCTGTGCCAAGCCCATATGTCACTCAGGGCTGGGCTCATCGAGTGCTCTGGGGGACACAGGGCAGGGTCTGCATGCTGGTGATTCAGTAACAGGTGCACTCTCCTCTAACTCCTTACTCAGCCAGTCCCTGGCTAGCCAGAGAGGGGATCTCTCTTATGGATGAAAAGTTAAACTGAAGGCTTTGGCTGGGTTTTGACTGGCCCAGCTAGTTTTCTAGGGCCTTTCTTGTTGCTGGTCAGAAGAAATAATTTGCTGGGTTTTTTTTTTTTTTGCTGTGCACTTGCGCGCACAGTGATTGTAGCTACGGGCCATGTGCGTTGCAATGTATTTCTTGTACAAGCAAAGCTGCTACTAGCAGGTCAGACTTCCGTATCAGATACAGACTGGCCTCAGAGCATCCTTCCCAGAGTACACAGCAGATGTGTTCACTACAGGGTCCTGCCTGGTTTGGCGGAGGTTAGCTTAAATCAGTTCACCTGGTGGCTGAACAGCGTGATACAGTTTAGCATTCCATTACATCTCCCCCTTTAAGTTCTAGGTTAATATACACTATCACACTATACCTAAAGTTCAGCACAGATCAGTCTGTTCGGTGTCCCTGAATCGTACTGGTTTTCTAATTATGTGCCCTGAATGTGTAACAGCTTGGTCACCTGGCTGTCTATTAGTTGTAACAACTGGTTTGAAATTCTGAGCCTTTAGCTCCATCTTCTTAAAACGCTACAGCAGGAGAGCAGCACTGCTATAGTGCATCAGTGTGGACACTCACTAGTCAGGGGCGTAATCCACCTTCCCGAGAGCCGGTAGCTGGGTTGACAGAATTCTTCCATTGACCTAGTGCTGTCGACACAGGGGTTAGGTCGGCACAGCTACGGCTCTCGGGGTGGGATTTTCACACCGCTGCGAGGGGTAGCTGTGCCAGTGTAAGTTCCCAGGGTAGACCAGCCCTTCTTCTTCTCATTCTGCATCTGCCATCGGCAGAGTTTGCTCTGTTGATTCTTCATTCTGAGGAACAAACTGTAGATGTCGACGGTTTCTGCTGAAATCTCCGCCGTTGCTCTCAATCACACACGATCTGGGTGCTCAATTCTTTTTCTTTACAAGAACTGGAGTTCTCCATCCTTTTTCTCTGTCCAGTTTGACCCAAACATGGTCACCACGTTCTAGACCCAGAAGTTCTCTAGCTCAGAGCTTGCCTACAGTAACACCACTACAGCAGTGCAGCTCCAGTGTGGACTCTCCTACGCCGATGGGAGGGCTTCTCCTGTAAGTGAAGGAATCCACCTCCCTGAGGGCTTGTCTACGCTTAAAACACTGCAGCTGCACCACTGTAGCGCTTCAGTGAAGACGTTACCTATACCAATGGGAAGGCTTCTCCTGTCGACAGAGGTACTCCACCTCCCTGAGAGGCAGTATCTATATTGTGCTGTCTACACTGGAGGTTACGTTGGTTAGAATCATAGAATCATACAATATCAGGGTTGGAAGGGACCTCAGGAGGTCATCTAGTCCAACCCCCTGCTCAAAGCAGGACCAACACCAACTAAATCATCCCAGCCAGGGCTTTGTCAAGCCTGACTTCAAAAACTTCTAAGGAAGGAGATTCCACCACCTCCCTAAGTAACACATTCCAGTGCTTCACCATGCTCCTAGTGAAAAAGTTTTTCCTAATATCCAACCTAAACCTCCCCCACTGCAGCGTGAGACCATTACTCCTTGTTCTGTCATCTGCTACCACTGAGAATAGTCTAGATCCATCCTCTTTGGAAACCCCTTTCAGGTAGTTGAAAGCACCTATCAAATCCCCCCTCATTCTTCTCTTCCGCAGACTAAACAATCCCAGTTCCCTCAGCCTCTCCTCATGAGTCATGTGTTCCAGTCCCCTAATCAATTTTGTTGCCCTCCGCTGGACTCTCTCCAATTTTTCCACATCCTTTTAGTGTGGGGCCCAAAACTGGACACAGTACTCCAGATGAGGCCTCACCAATGTCGAATAGAGGAGAACGATCACGTCCCTCGATCTGCTGGCAATGCCCCTACTTATACATCCCAAAATGCCATTGGTCTTCTTGGCAAAAAGGGCACACTGCTGACTCATATCCAGCTTCTTGTCCACTGTAACCCCTAGGTCCTTTTCTGCAGAAATGCTGCCTAGCCATTTGGTCCCTAGTCTGTAGCGATGCATGGGATTCTTCCGTCCTAAGTGCAGGACTCTGCACTTGTCCTTGTTGAACCTCATCAGATTTCTTTAGGCCCAATCCTCTAATTTGTCTAGGGTCCTCTGTATCCTATCCCTACCCTCCAGCGTATCTACCTCTCCTCCCAGTTTAGTGTCATCTGCAAACTTGCTGAGGGTGCAATCCACACCATCCTCCAGATCATTAATGAAGATATTGAACAAAACCGGCCCCAGGACTGACCCTTGGGGCACTCCACTTGATACCGGCTGCCAATTAGACATGGAGCCATTGATCACTACCCGTTGAACCCGACAATCTAGCCAGATTTCTAGCCACCTTATAGTCCATTCATCCAGCCCATACTTGAGCATTAGCCTGCTAAACCCAGGGTTGCGAGTTCAATCCTTGAGGGTGCCATTTCAGGCTCTGGGGCAAAAATTGGGGATTGGTCCTGCTTTGAGCAGGGGGTTGGACTAGATGACCTCCTGAGGTCCCTTCCAACCCTAACCTTCTAACTATGTTCTAACTTGCTGGCAAGAATACTGTGGGAGACCATACCAAAAGCTTTGCTAAAGTCCAGGAATAACATGTCCACTGCTTTCCCCTCATCCACAGAGCCAGTTATCTCATTATAGAAGGCAATTAGATAAGTCAGGCATGACTTGCCCCTGGTGAATCCATGCTGACTGTTCCTGATCACTTTCCTCTCCTCTAAGTGCTTCAGAATTGATTCCTTGAGGACCTGCTCCATGATTTTCCCAAGGACTAAGGTGAGGCTGACTGACCTGTAGCTCCCAGGATCCTCCTTCCCTTTTTTAAAGATGGGCACTACATTAGCCTTTTTCCAGTCATCCAGGACATCCCCCGATCACCATGTGTTTTCAAAGATAATGGCCAATGGCTCTGCAATCACATCCGCCAACTCCTTTAGCACCCTTGGATTCAGCGCATCCGGCCCCATGGACTTGTGCTCGTCCAGCTTTTCTAAATAGTCCCAAACCACTTCTTTCTTCACAGAGGGCTGGTCACCTCCTCCCCATGCTGTGCTGCCCAGTGCAGCAGTCTGGGTGCTGACCTTGTTCGTGAAGACAGAGGCAAAAAAAGCATTGAGTACATTAGCTTTTTCCACATCCTCTGTCACTAGGTTGCCTCCCTCATTCAGTAAGGGGCCCACACTTTCCTTGACTTTCTTCTTGTAGCTAACATACCTGTAGAAATCCTTCTTGTTACTCTTAACATCTCTTGCAACTCCAGGTGTGATTTGGCCTTCCTGATTTCACTGCATTGCTTGTTCAACTGCATGGCTTGGGTGTGTAGATTTTTCACACCCCAGAGCAATGTAGTTATTCCTGGGGTAGACCTGGACCATGAGGTGGTAGCTAGGGCAAAGGAAGAATTCTTCCATCGACCTCGAGCTGTCTACACCAGGGTTTAGGGCGGTATGGATTTTTCACACCCCTTTATGACATAGCTCTACTGATGTAAGTTCCCAGTGTCCCAGCCTGAGTGTTGACTGTAAAAGTGTTTGTAATCTCTTTGTGCCTTTTTATCTGATGTGGCTGGTCTCTTCTTGTTAAACCTGAAGATCTCTGGGGCATTGAACAGCGGCATGTGGATGAGATCCTGCAACCTTTGTTGCTTGTTTCCCCTTCTGTCTGCAGGGGAACCTTTGTTGATTTGTTTCATCTATTTGCAAAAAATTTTGCTGTTTTCCGTCTGTTCCTTTCTCCTCTGGCACTAATCCCATGACTAATACCATGTCATATATTTCTTGTATGCGGTAGGTTGCAGGCCTGCCGAGGGTGCTGGAGCCTTCCAAAAGCAAGGAGGCCTCCCTGCCCAAGGCCCCACCTCCACCCCTCCTCTTCCTTCAGATGGCCTGATCCCGGCCAAGCCAGAAGCCAAAGTGGGTCCGGGGAGCCCTTGCCAGGATATGGGGGGGGCCAAAAGCAGCCCCCTGCCCTTGTCCCCACCCTTTGGATGCCCCACCCAGGGTAGGGTGTAGCTGGGTCGGGGAGAGCCACGTGGGGAGCCGGTGTGGACCCTCCATCTGCCTTGGGCCATGCAGGGAGTCTGGGAGGTGGGAACATGGGCCAGGGGCTGCTCTTAGCCCCCCCCCCCCCCCGCACTGCAGACAGGTGGAGGGTCTGCTACAGCTCCCACAACTGCCCGGGCTCCACACTGGCCTGGCGGGGGGTAGGTCCTCAGGGTGAAGAGGAGGGGAAGGGGGTGTGGTGCGCCCTGACCAAAAGTGGAGAGCTATGGCCCGCTGCCCCTCCCCCCCCGGTTTCAGCGCCCTGAGCCCTGCTACTAACAGGTCAGGGTCCTGTACCAGATATGGACTGGCTACAGAGCATCCTTCCCAGAAAGATATACACCCGATGTGTTCACTATGGGTATGTCTACATTGGAATAAAAGATCCGCGGCTGACTTGGGTCAGCTGACTCAGGCTTTTGGGGCTCAGGCTTCAGGGCTAAAAATTGCTTTGTAAATGTTTGGGCTTGGGCTGCATCCTGGGCTCTGGGCCCCTTCCAGGTCATGGAGTCAGCCACTGGTGTTCAATTGCTGTGTTGATGGACTCTGTCAGATCCGTTAACGTGCTGTGGGGTTTGGCTGAGGTTACCTTAAATAAGGTATGTTACACACAGTGCCACCCTGTGGCTGAACAGTGTAATACAGTGTAACATTCCATTACACCTCTCGGCAGAGCGTGCGCCATGGCTGCCCCGATTTGGTGTGTGCAGCGTGCCAGGGACAGACACCAGCCAATGGGGAAGTAGTGTCCTAGCCCTGGCCCTAACTCCTTCTAAGTCTCATGTAATTTCCAAGATCTGAACCCCTCTCAATGGTTCCCTCCAGCCCTGGGACCTGGCCCTGCTGACAGATTCTACCTGTCCCCTGCGTCCTTGGCCTCCCAAACACCGGAAGTTTTTCTGTGCCTCAGAAGTGCCAGCTCTACCTAGTGTGACCCAAAGAATGCTTGAAAGAGTTTCTGTGTGTATAGTTCAATAATACGAACACTTGGCAGTTCAGTGTTGTGGCGGCCTAGGAGGGAGGGAAAAGGTCCCCATCTTGTGACAAGCTTTAAAGGGGGACTGAAGGGGGAGAAGAGGTTAATTGCATGAAAAAGACACAAGAGTGAAGCATGGCAGGAGGAGACAAAGCAAGTGGTTTGGAGTCAGGCATGGCCAGAGCGCTGGGTTTGAAAGAGGGTGCACGGCTGAGGGGCTGGGGCTGTGCAGGGCTGAGGGAGGGGGGAGTTTGTGAAGGGATCCAAGAGTGGGGGCTGTGGGCATAGCAGTGGCAGAAGTGGAGTGTTCCCTGTATGTGTGCAGGGACTGTGAAGCCATTGGGCGGGTGTACCTCAGAGCACACCGTGGGTTTGGAAAGTGCTGGTAGGTAAAAAGATTAATTGAGAGATGCCCTCTCAGGAGCATTTCCTGTGGAACACCCCATCAGTCTGTGTTATGGGATTTGCTGCTGCGGTGACACTGGAAACACTTGCCATAAGATTAAACTCTAGTCCTTCCCCTTCATCCCAGGCATCCGGCCTGCACATTCTAATGCACAATGCTGCATGTCCCCAGAGGAGCCCTGTTGTCTGTGCATGCTGCTTGCATTCCCCTGCAGTGTGTGTCAGGCAGGATGTGCTGGTGGTCACAGCAAGCTCTACAGGTTACCCTCGGACTTGTGGGATTCCTGTCCCTCACACACCCCAAGGGGGCTCAGGTGCAGAGGTTTGCAGGTGCCAAGTGCTTTCACTTGGGCACAAGGCGTTTCTAAGCAGCAGCAAGTGTTGCTAAGGGGCTGATCCTGCTCTCTGCAATTTTGCAAACTTGGCCCAGCCCTTAACCAAGTGCAAGTGGCCAAACTAGGAACTAGGGCCCGATCCAGCTGCCACTGTCATCACAACAGCTTTGCCACTGGCTTTACTGGGACTTGAATCAGGCCTAGGCTTCTCTGCAGAGGTGGGACCCTTCCGCCAGGCTGTGCACTTCAGCTGCATCCAGCATCAGGTGTGCTCCCCGCTCTGCAGGGAGGGATGGCTGCTGGACGCACATATTGAGAGATATTGTACCCTGAGAGCTCCCTGCATGCGTCAGCACAGGGAGAGCCCACAAAATCCTGCCCCACTTCCATTGGTTCAGTGCACGGAGTGGATGGGGCTGAAGTGGACCCATCTGGCACCTTTCAGAGCAGCTCCCAATTTTCAAAAGCTCCTGGAGGGGCTGCCATTGGCCTGTGGTTCCCTCCTGAGAACTCTGTGCTCGCTGCACTGAGTTATGGCATGAGCAAAACAATCTTCAGTGTGAGGCGAAATTCAACGGTCAGGCACATTTTCACAGGCCCCCTAGCCTGGCCTCCAGATTTGTGGCCACACTTTTGCGCCCATTGTAACAAAGCCCGTTGCCAACTCTGCCCACATATCTATTCAGGGGACACCATCATAGGGCCTAATCACATCAGCCACACTATCAGAGGCTCGTTCACCTGCGCATCTACCAATGTCATATATGCCATCATGTGCCAGCAATGCCCTTCTGCCATGTACATTGGCCAACCTGGACAGTCTCTACGTAAAAGAATAAATGGACACAAATCAGACGTTAAGAATTATAACATTCAAAAACCAGTTGGAGAACACTTCAGTCTCTCTGGTCACTTGATTACAGACCTGAGAGTGGCTATTCTTCAACAAAAAAACTTCAAAAACAGACTCCAACGAGAGACTGCTGAATTGGAATTAATTTGCAAATTGGATACAATTAACTTAGGCTTGAATAGAGACTGGGAGTGGATGGGTCATTACACAAAGTAAAACTATTTCCCCATGTTATTCCCCATCACCACCCCTCACTGTTCCTCAGACGTTCTTGTCAATTGCTGGAAATGGCCCACCTTGATTATCACCACAAAAGGTTTTCTTCCTTCTCCGCCCCCCTTCCTGCTGGTAATAGCTCATCTTAAGTGATCACTCTCCTTACAGTGTGTATGATAAAACCCATTGTTTCATGTTTTCTGTGTGTGTATATAAATCTCCCCACTGTATTTTCCACTGAATGCATCCGATGAAGTGAGCTGTAGCTCACGAAAGCTTATGCTCAAATAAATTTGTTAGTCTCTAAGGTGCCACAAGTACTCCTTTTCTTTTTGCGAATACAGACCAACATGGCTGCTACTCTGGTTCCTGAAAGTGTGTCCCTATTCCTGCTTCTGCGGCCTTCCCTTCCTCTTCACACTGACGTCCAAGTGTACTCAGATAGCCAGTCCTCTAGATAAATGATACTTTTGCTTTGCCTGCTTTCAGAGCACCCCTGAACCCAACCCAACCCTTTGGCTGGCTCAGGGCTTCCCCTGACTGTAGGGAAACTTGGGACAAGCCCAGAAATGCTCAGTTTGCATCCCTGGAGGAGCTCACAAATGCCTAAGCATGAGGTTCCACAGACTGGTTTGGTCTGGGAGCAGGGCCCTGGAGTGCAGGGAAGCCCTGGCCTGCTGTCTTTGTTATGTTGAGGGGCCTGTCCATCCCACACCGCCCCTGCAGGGGTTAAAGTGGCTCAGAAGGGGCTAATTCACCTGCCCCTGGGAGGAGATTGAGACTTGAAGGACAAGCACTAATTGAAGATAGAGCCCATCTTGGCAGCAGTAGGCAGGGCTGGTATACAGCCAGGAAGGGAGAGCAGACAGGACTGCAGTGTGGAGGTTTGCAGTCCCTCTCTGAGCCTAGTGAACGGAAGGAGGAAAAAAAAACAATCTGTTAGCGGAGCAGGAGCCCTGAGATCCTGACCCTGAGGGAAGGGTTCACCCAAGGGTGGTAAAGAAGGAAGCCTGCAGAGGATGGAGCAGGAGGAAGCTCAGGGAAACTGCAGGAAGGGTAGAGGCGGTGCAGACCTTGGCTGCTGATTCTAGGGTCCTGGGGCTGGAACCCAGAGTAGCTGGCAAGCCTAGATTCCCCTAGCAGCCCCCAGGAAAGTGGCACAGTCTTGACTGGGAAGACTGCCCCGAATGGCACAGGACTGCTGGTCCGGTGAGACGTTGTTACTAGCCCAGAGGAGGAAAACTGCAGTGAGTGGCTGGAAGGCCAAGCCATGAAGAGGAAGCACCTAGAGAGCAAGAGGGGCCGCGGCACAAGCAACCCAAGGAAGGGGGTGTCAGACCAGGCAGAGCTAATCCCCAGACACAAGGCACACCAGGGGTGAGCAGAACCCTGTTACAGGGCCATTATGCCCAGCGGGTCAGGCCGCAGGACAAGGGCCTGACTCTTTTTGTTTGATTTAACAAACCTTCCAGGTGCTTGATTCATGCACCAAAGGACTGACCACTATAATCATGTGTCAGTGCCTCCTCATGGGACCTCGGCTCCAGTGCCTTGTTAGGGTCAGCCTTTGAGCCTGCTCCCAGAGGCGTGCTATTTGAGGGCTCACTGCTCTGAGTCCTGCACAATGCTCTGATCATTAATTACTACCCGGCGGGTTGCATTCTCTACATTCCCTGACCACATGCATCTCTGAGCTGGTTTAAGTGTGCAAGGAGCATCTCGTTCGGAAAAAGGTGGTCGGAGGATTGACACTTGCTGCACCATGTGCATGCAACGTTTTGCAGCTGGAGCCCTGGGGATCAATCACACAATGTGCTCAGATGGGAATTACCTTTCCTGCCTTGTATGCTAATTGGATGCACTCGTGCATGGCTCTGCTAAAATCCTTACAGTGTCTGTAAGTCCCACAGCCTCTCAGCCTGTGGAATGCAAAGGGCTACGTTACTGCTGGCCTGGCACAGGTGTGCTGCATTGGGACAACTGCCCAGGGAGTCCTCCATGCACCTCCAGTGGAAGCAGCCATAATATGGCTGCAAAACACTGGCACTGGGAATCAGATGGTCCCATCCCCTTCAGAGCATGATTTGATCCACAACGTCTGTGAGAAGGGTCCTCATGAGCGAAACCAGGTTTGACTTCTCATTGCTTGATTTGGCACAGGGACTTGGTGGTGAGTAGCCCAACCGCAGGGCTACTGGCTATTCTGAGACACTCTCTCTCTTTTGTTCTGGTGCTGTGCTGCCCCCCACCCGCCCGCACCCACCTCTCAGGGTCCTGCACCTGGTCCTCCTGCTTTGGGACTGAGAGGTCTTAGGCTTGCTCTGAGCACCCCTGCAGAATGAGGCCCTGATGGCAAGATAGGCCTGGTTGGAGAAGGCCACTAGGGCTCCGAGCAGCTCCTTAGCGAGGGGGTATGAGGACTTAGGTCACTTTGCCAACACCAATGGGTGGAGACTTAGGCACATATGAGGTTAGGCGGCAGTTATGTGGGGTTTTGAGAATTCATAGATTCATAGATACTAAGGTCAGAAGGGACCATTCTGATCGTCTAGTCCGACCTCCTGCACAGCGCAGGCCACAGAATGTCACCCACCCACTCCTATGAAAAACCTCACCCATGTCTGAGCTATTGAAGTCCTTAAATCATGGTTCAAAACTTCAAGGAGCAGAGAAGCCTCCCTCCAGTCAACCATGCCCCATGCTACAGAGGAAGGCAAAAAAACCTCCAGGGCCACTCCAATCTGCCCTGGAGGAAAATTCCTTCCCGACCCCAAATATGGCAATCAGCTAAACCCTGAGCACATGGGCAAGATTCACCAGCCAGATACCCAGGAAAGAATTTTCTATAGTAAATCAGATCCCATCCATCTAATATCCCATCTCAGGGGATTTGGCCTATTTACCCTGAATATTTAAAGATCAATTACTTACCAAAATCCCATTATCCCATCATACCATCTCCTCCATAAACTTATCGAGTAGAATCTTAAAACCAGATAGATCTTTTGCCCCCACTGCTTCCCTTGGAAGTTTATTCCAAAACTTCACTCCTCTGATGGTTAAAAACCTTCGTCTGATTTCAAGTCTAAACTTCCTGGTGGCCAGTTTATACCCATTTGTTCTTGTGTCCACATTGGTGCTGAGCTTAAATAATTCCTCTCCCTCTCCTATATTTATCCCTCTGATATATTTATAGAAGGCAATCATATCTCCCCTCAACCTTCTTATAGTTAAGCTAAACAAGCCAAGCTCCTTAAGTCTCCTTTCATAAGACAAGTTTTCCATTCCTCGGATCATCCTAGTAGCCCTTCTCTGTACCTGCTCCAGCTTGAATTCATCCTTTTTAAACATGGGAGACCAGAACTGCACACAGTATTCTAGGTGAGGTCTCACCAGTGCCTTGTATAACGGTACTAAAACCTCCTTATCCCTACTGGAAATGCCTCTCCTGATGCATCCCAAAACCGCATTAGCTTTTTTCACAGCCATATCACATTGGCAGCTCATAGTCATCCTATGATCAACCAATACTCCAAGGTCCTTCTCCTCTTCCGTTACTTCTAATTGATGCGTCCCCAACTTATAACTAAAATTCTTGTTATTAATCCCTAAATGCATAACCTTACACTTCTCACTATTAAATTTCATCCTATTACTGTTACTCCAGTTTACAAGGTCATCCAGATCCTCCTGTATAATAGCTCGATCCTTCTCCGAATTGGCAATACCTCCCAGCTTTGTATCATCTGCAAACTTTATTAGCACACTCCCACTTTTTGTGCCAAGGTCAGTAATAAAAAGATTAAATAAGATTGGTCCCAAAACCGATCCCTGAGGAACTCCACTGGTAACCTCCCTCCAACCTGACAGTTCGCCTTTCAGTAGGACCCGTTGCAGTCTCCCCTTTAACCAATTCCTTATCCACCTTTTGATGTTCATCTTGATCCCCATCTTCTCCAATTTAACTAATAATTCCCCATGTGGCACGGTATCAAATGCCTTACTGAAATCTAGGTAAATTAGATCCACTGCATTTCCTTTATCTAAAAAATCTGTTACTTTTTCAAAAAAGGAGATCAGGTTGGTTTGGCACAATCTACCTTTTGTAAAACCATGTTGTATTTTGTCCCATTTACCATTGACTTCAATGTCCTTAACTAATTTCTCCTTCAAAATTTTTTCCAGGACCTTGCATACTACAGATGTCAAACTAACTGGCCTGTAGTTACCCGGATCACTTTTTTTTCCTTTCTTAAAAATAGGAACTATATTAGCAATTCTCCAATCTTTCAGTACTATTCCTGAGTTTACAGATTCATTAAAAAATTCTTGCTAATGGGCTTGCAATTTCAGGAGCCAATTCCTTTAATATTCTTGGATGAAGATTATCTGGGCCCCCCGATTTAGTCCCATTAAGCTGTTTCAGTTTCGCTTCTACCTCTGATATGGTAATATCTACCTCTATATCCTCCTTCCCATTTGTCATGCTACCATTATCCCCAAGATCCTCTTTAGCCTTATTAAAGACTGAGGCAAAGTATTTGTTTAGATATTGGGCCATGCCTAGATTATCTTTAACCTCCGCTCCATCCTCAGTGTTAAGCGGCCCCACTTCTTCCTTCTTAGTTTTCTTCTTATTTATATGGCTATAGAACCTTTTACTATTGGTTTTAATTCCCTTTGCAAGGTCCAACTCTACTCGACTTTTAGCCTCTCTCACTTTATCCCTACATCTTCTGACCTCAATTAGGTAGCTTTCCTTGCTGATCCCTCCCATCTTCCACTCCCTGTATGCTTTCTGCTTCTTCATAATCACCTCTCTAAGATGCTTGCTCATCCAGCTTGGTCTACAACTCCTTCCTATGAATTTTTTCCCCTTTCTTGGGATACAGGCTTCCGATAGCTTCTGCAGTTTTGATTTAAAGTAATCCCAGGCCTCCTCTACCTTTAGATCCATAAGTTCTTCAGTCCAATCCACTTCCCTAACTAATTTCCTTAATTTTTGAAAGTCAGCCCTTTTGAAATCAAAAACCCTAGTTGCAGATTTATTTTTGTTAATCCTTCCATTTAGTTTGAGCTGAATTAGCTCATGATCACTTGAGCCAAGATTGTCCCCTACAACCATTTCTTCTATGAGGTCCTCGCTACTCACCAAAATTAAATCTAAAATGGCATCCCCTCTAGTCGGTTCAGCAACTACTTGATGAAGGAATCTATCAGCTATCGCATCTAGGAAAATCTGAGCCCTATTATTATTACTAGCACTGGTCCTCCAGTCTATATCTGGGAAGTTAGTCTCCCATGATCACGCAGTTTCCATTAGTATTTACTTGATTAAAGACATTAAAAAGGGCTCTATCCATATCCAAATTAGATCCCGGAGGTCTATAGCACACCCCAAGCACTATCGTAGGAGAGGCTTTACTAGTTTTCTTCCCCATGTACCATGTGCCATGTAAGTGGCACTTACATGTTGAATTTAGATGCCTAAAGAGGTAATTAGCCTCTTAAGCCACTTTGCAGGTGTGGCCCTCTGAGCATTGCCTGACCTTGCAGGGTGTGGGAGGATGAATCCCTTACAGACAGTGAGGTGCTCAGATATTACAGGCCCTGGGAGTACCTGAGTTAGAGGGAGTTGATAGCACAGGCAAGGAAAGCGACAAAGGCCAATCTCAGGCAGAGAGGAGACTGGATGGCCTAGAGCTGCCTCAAGAGCCCAGCTGCTGTAGAGGGAACCCCTCGAGAGCCTGGGAATGTATCCATCAAGTATGTCCATTTGAGGAAAGCTAGTGAAACGGCCATCAAGGAGAGAGACACCCAGTCACAGAGAGTGACACACATCCCACAGACATTAGGAACTCAGTGGCACCGTGAGTGGTTAATGGGCCTTCTAGAGGTGGGCCAGTATTCAATGGCTGTGGGTTTGAATTCCACCACAGTTGGCCTTTTACTAAAGATTGTGGTGGATTCTTCATCACTGCCCATTTTAAAATCCAGAGTGGATGTTTTTCTAACCAGTTTGCTCTAGGAATGATTGTGGGGCAGGTCTCTGGCCGGCGTTCTATAGGAGGTCAGATTAGATGATCACAATGGTCCCACCTGGCCTTGAAATTCATGAATCCAAGAAACAATCCTCAGTGGGTGGATCGCTCACCCCATGCCAGGAACAGCTGGCCTGAACTTCGTAATCCTCAAAGGGATCCCGAGCTGATGGCTGGGATTCCATCCGTTCCTGGAGCATGGCTCCTATTATTCCACCGGAACAAGAGAGATGTGAGAGAACTGCTCCTCTTGGGAAGCATCACTGCGCATGGGAACCCAGAAGTACATTTGAGATGGCTGAAAACATTCCCCTAGGACAGCAAAAGCTTTGATTGGGTGTGACTGAGATTGACTGGTGAAGACATACTATTTAGTTATTAGAACAGGGGCCCAGGTGTAAATACTCTAGCTCTAGAGAAGGCACAAACCATTTCTTAGTACTGATCTTATTATTCAGTACCATCAGTACAAGAATGGTGAAGTACCACGGAGGTGGTGACAACTGCTCAGAGTCTGGACAATCATGCAAAGGCTGCAGCTCCCAGGAATTAGTTCTCTTCTCCAGATTCATTCCTGATGTGGTAACTGTAGCCACAGCACTGCGGAGACTTGCACAGAAAACCACAGATTGACAGCGGGACGGGGAGAATTTGAAGCACTGAAGACGAGAGTTGGCATGTGATAATCCTAACTGCTAGAACGTGAGTCATTGCTGATGCCAGCCTGTATTAAGTCAGGAACAACCAGTACGATTTGCAAGCCAAGGCCTCTCTGGGGGTGACCAAGGTTACTCACAGACACAAAAGGCAATGAGATCCTCTGTGTGCTTGTACAGCAGTGGGCATCACAGGGCCCCAGTCCTGATGGGGCCTCTGGGCACTGCCACAGCTGAAATAATAAGAAATGATAACATTCGCCCAAGCAGGGAATGCTGGATACTGCAGCTGGGACACTAGAATTTAGAACATACTTACAAGTCGGGAGGTACAAATGCAGGAGGCGTTTATTACAAGTTCCTATCAAATAAAGTAAAAGTACTCTGACTAGAGAGCTTGGCCGGTACAGGAGACTGGGAACTTCAGGTACCTGAACTACAGCTCCCAGGAGACACCAGAGCTGCTTGGGGGGACATAGATTAATGTCAGAGTGACCCAACACGAAACACTTCAGTTCAGTTCAGTCTGACTAACTGAAATGTTTCAACCCAAAATATTTCCTCTAGATTTTCCCAGTGGAAAATAAATAAATAAATAAAATAAAAAGGACAAAATTGAAATTTTCCCATGGAACATTTCTATTGAACAGCAATTGCACTTTCAGTCCAAAATAAATAAAAAAAAGTAAAGCAAAAAACCCATTCTGATGGAGAATTCCTAACCAGCTGTACTGGCAATCCAGGGCCTGTGGGTTTTGTGGCTGTACTGGTAATAAGGGCATTTTGTTATCTGACAAAGAGGATTGTACTGTGGAAACCCAAAGCTGGCAGTTGTGTGTGAACAGGATACACTTAACTGGTTCACAGGAAGCAATAAAGTAATTTAAAGGAGAGTCCAGGACAGTGTGCACGTTCCTGAGTCTGTGTTAAATCACAGCATTAGATAAGCAAACACAGCAGTGATCAAGCTCAGCGCTGTGAGCAAGGCTGCCAAGTGGGAGTTCACCAGCACCACAGCTCAAGCCAAGAGTCTCAGGGAGCTGTTCAGCAAGGATGTCATTTGGAAAGCAGTGAGAGGACAGCTTTGCAAGAGCCCTCTGGTGCCAGCAATGCTGATTTTTTTTCCTCCTCCTTTCACCTGGCCAGCAAGCCAGATTAGTGCAGTTGGAGGAGCAGGGTGGAAAGGACTGAGGCCAGGGGATTGCTGCTTGGAGAGATAAGGCCAGAGGACAGTGTGATGGGAAAAGCTTAATGTCAAACCTCAGGACTAGTTTAATACAGTGTATTAGGCACCGTGTTTGCAGTAGCTTTGGGCACCAGCTAAACCCAGAAGCCTGGAGGGCCACTTGTTGGGATTACAGGCAGTATTCTCACAATGCCCATAAAGACCCAGCATCTCCTTCTACCTCTGCATATTGGATATTTAGATCCTGAGCTGGCACTGATCATCTTAGCTCCACCAAAGTCATTGGAGCCACAACACTTTGTGTGTTGGCTGAGGATCCAGTCCTCAGAATAGTCTGGGCATGTGAGAAGTGTTTGGGGACACTGGAGACAACAGAGTGTCTCCATCCTTGCTCATCGTCTGAGGATGCTACAAAGCTACATGCCGGATTGATGGGTATCCAGATAGGCCTCTCCCGTCTCCACTGTGTGTCTGGGGGGAGGGAAGAGTTCCCTTTGCCATCTTAAAAAACTCTAGTGACCTTGTCATGTCTTAGTGAATTGGTGAATGCACATCCCCATCTGTGTCCCTCTGTGGAACAGAGCAGAACTGAGCATGTGCAGCAGCAGGGGACTAAAGCTAGCCAAGCCAGTGTCCTGGAAAGATGGTTTTAAAGGTTTGAATTTTTGAAGACCCCACTCAGAGTCAGAAGATAAGTCAAGGAGGTTAAAAGGGAAAAAGGTTAAAAGAAATGTGGGCCAAAGTCAAACTAAATTGAACTTTGGCAGGAAGGTGCTTACATTTCTCAGCTCCCAGCCTTCCCCAGGAGCTGCCTGCTGACAGCAGAAAGGGTTTTGTGGCAGGGTATAGGATGTGCAGGCTTTAATGGTTCATTTTGTGAATTACAGACAAGCTGTTTTGGCTAGCTGTTCTGTATCAAAGAATTTCACCTCCAAGACATGTGATGAAGAACCTGGAGACAGTGTAAGGAACACTTGGCCTATGATTATATCCTCATTTCAGGTGTGCCTAGACTTTTTGGGACAGCAAAAATTCCAGGCCCTGTATGTGTGCACAGCACCTTGCTCTCAGCTTGTAGCTGTGTATGCACACACTGCACTGCCTGATTGCTGTACATGCGTATATGTACATACTGTTCAGGTAGATGCAGTACATATAGCCCTGGATCTCTTGTGGATTTGGTAGTCAACCATGAGCTGCCTGGAAGGCTTGGCAGGGGTAGGAGGAAGTGCACTGAGCTCGATCAGATCCTTCCTCTCACAATAACGCCAGAGGAATGTCTCTGAGTCCTGACTTGTGGAGTTCCTCAAGGCTCAGACCTGTCCCTGAACCGATCCAAGTGGAGACTGAGAGGCATCATCGCAGGGGTAATGCTAAGCGTACCACCTCCCAGATGTCCTAGGGCAGTCCTAGCAGGGAGGAGAGTGGTTGAGTGAAATCAACTGTCTGAAGCTAAACCTGGCCAAGGAGGAAGAGATGTTAGTGGAAAGAACTAGCCCGATCCACTTCCTCATCCCTATTTAAGGGGTTTGTTCTCTGGCTGTAGCCTTGAGGCCCTTCTGGGATGCTCTTCACTATGACTAGGTTCCCAGATAAAACTAGCTGACCGAAGTTGTTGTTCCATCCAGGATTGGCTCCATCCTGACTTGGCCACAGGGATCTGTGCAGTCAGGGCATCCAGGCTTAACCAATGCAACTCATTCTACCTGGGAATAGTGGTGAAGGCTATAAAGAGTAATTCCAGGGGGTTCAAACTGTAGCAGAATATCACCCCAGTGATCCAGATACTGCAATGCCTGCCCTGAAAACTGGGTCCAATCCAAAGTTCTGGTCAATGAGCTGGTCTGAGCTCACCTCTGAGGCCACCTTTCCATCCATCTGAACACAGCAGTGTTTGTACACAACAACTCACTCTGTGGGAACCTGGGCATTGGTTACTGCAATGGTGAGACTTGGGCAACTAGGGCCCAGAGCTGTCTGGTTGGGCAGCCCTGGTTTGGAGCAGCCTCCCAGAGGAGACTGGTGTGTGCACAGATCTTACCACATGCAGGTGAAAATGCAGCACTCACCTCTGGCCCACAGCTCGTGCACGGTAAGAGCTAAGGGCATCTCTCAGCTGGCACTTCTATATTTCCAGTCCCTCTCAGCTGACCCCTGCCTGGGAGCCCTGTCGCCCTCCGGAATCTGCCCTGTCCTGGGCCTGCCTTGCAGAGTCATTCCCTGGAGATCTCCGTGGGAGACGTGCTGCCCGTTTATCCCCAAGATGACACAAGTTACCAGATCAGCCCATGAGCCACTTCTGCACTCAGTAAAACAGTCCTATCCCCTGATGAATGCACCAAACAGCCCCACTCTATCACGATCCACCCATGAGCGCAGGGCTCTGGAGGTGCCAGCCACAGCTGCATCTCTCCCTCGGGTGGGCAGGAGCACTCCCTGGCTGCAGTCCCATGCACCACAGACCCCTCCCTCAGCAGCACACTCTGAAATCTAGAGCAAAATCTGATGGGAAGCTGCTAGCCAGGTCTCCACAGGACAGCACAACCCTGACTTTCCCCCAGTGCTGCTGGCTTGGGGGCCAGCCCTCTGCAAGGGATGACAGCTTAGTTCCTGCTGCCATCCCCGGTGGCTGCTGACACCATTCACACTCATATCTGTCTCCCTGACAGCATCTTGAGGGGCCTGACACCCTCACCGCTGCTTTTGCCTTTCTGTATTCTATCCAGATGCCCTCTGCTCCACCAGCAGCTTCTTTCCCTTTCCTGATGCTTCCCAAACTCCTCCCAGAACAGCCATTTGAGCAGCCCAGCCTGGTTTCATTCATTAGAAATTCCAGCCACACAGAACAAGCTCCAAACTCCAAGGGCAGCTGGTGCTGAGGCCCCCTCCGCCCAACGGCCAGGAAAGACCATGTCCTACATCAGGCTGGTGCCATAGCTAGAAAGAAACACAAGCTGCTTTAGCTGTGGTAAATAAAAAATTCCACGGTGCACAGAACAGCAAGACCATTACGTCTCCTCCTGATTCCTCTGTAGCGCTACAGAGGGTGTGCAGGCTTCACCCCAGTAAGGAGCCCAACCACAGACATGGCCCTGCTGTCTAGTTACTTTCAACATTGCCACTAGTCCTGCACAAAACCAGACCGAGCCTTGAGCTGGGTCTCAGGAGGCTGGACTGAATTCCCAGCAATACCAGCATATCACTGTGTGGTGAATCGCTGTGCAGGTGGCGGAGTGGGGGGCGGGGGAGAGGTTCTGCAGTGCTCAGCATTGGCCTAACTCTGCTCTCAGGAGAGGCACTGGGCTGGCACCGAATGCTCTGGGATTTCCACTCAGTTCCCAGGCTATACAGTGGGGATGATCCATTCCTCCCTCACAGGGCTGGGTGGGGCGATCTATCCATTAATGCCCATGAGATGCTCAGATGTTGCAATCAGATCCTTAGCAGCATATAGGTGGCATGTGCCTTCTGTTTCATATCGGTAAACTACTATAGATCACAATGACCCCCCCAATCGGCTTGGGCCAAAGATCACCTGATCCATATGTAAGCTTTAAGTTGCTTTATAAAGGCCATGGTGGAAGGCCTAATTTCTTGTGCTAAAGGCTAACAAGATGCCCAGTTGACGTGCAAGGATTTGGGAACAGCTCCTTGGTGTGCACTGGATTGGTTTAAAATACTGCTCATGATTAAATTGGTTAATTTTTATGGCATTAAAGTTTATAGTTCTGGGGAAAATCCATTGCTGGCTCCCTGGCCTGAGGTGGGTCTAATGGAGATACATGATTATAGCGCCTCTCAGGGAACACATTACTGTTTATTACCGTCCAGATATGTCCTTTGAACACGCAGGGCATTTGGAACCCAGTCAAAGGGAGAAATCACGAACTCGTTAAAACAAATTTGAGAGTGCAAGGCAACTGCAAGAGGGGCAGAAAAGGAAATGAGACGAAAAAGTCTGTGACCTGTAAGCAGCTCTCTGCTGGGCCCCCCCACTGCTGGGGTGGAGGGGAGAAGCAGAGCCAAGGGGCCGATACTTCTTGGAACAGTGTCCAAGAAGCTACTGAACTGCTCCAAGCTGGTAGATTTGCAGACCCTGGTGGATGCTCAAACAATTGCTGAAGAAAAAGTTCTAATGTCCTCATGCAAAATGTAGTTATTCCAGACTAACCAGCCACCGACACCTCCTCTCAGGGTTGGCTTCGGTGGAAGCTGGGCTGAGACCTGCCTCAAGCTCCAGTAATTATCTTTCCCCCAAAAGAGAAAAGCCTGCACTGTGCATCCCCACAGCCTCACCCTGGGGGACCTTTTCCAAAGCACCCCAGGACTGGCCTGGACTTGGCGGCTGTCCCACTTTCTGTATCCCAGCAGAGCTGAAGCGATACAATCCCCTGGGTTGGACTTGCATACACCTGTGTAAAGGTGCTGTTCCCATCCAGAAAGGAGAAGGACTGTCCTGGGGTAAAGCCCCTTTAGCCCAGTCAGCCACATCCTCCCTAGGGCTTATACCGGGATAAATGACAAAAATCACCCCCAACCCAAACAGTTACTTGAGTAAAGCTAGATAAAGCTCTGTGGCCTAAGCCCCAGATTCCAAAGTGACGGAGGCACTTAGGAGCCTAAACCCCATTGGCTTTCAGTGGGAATTGGGCACCTCACTTCCCTACTCGTTTGTGAGAATTCCACCCTAAGTCACTGAGGTGCTTTTGCAAATGTTCCCCCCGTCGGTCTGGTTACACACGGCGCAGCCAGGCACAGTGCAGAGACTGCTCAGTAATGGTGGCCCAGGACAGAGCCCTGACTCAGGCGGGCATTTCACTGGGTTTCCTTGGTCCACCGCCTGTCAGTTCTGCTTCTCCATTTGTGCCTGGGGAGTGAGGGTCACACAGTCTATCCCTCCATATTCAGGGAACGTGCAGAAACAATTCAAAAACCTCCCCCTCCTCCTCTGGCTGAGCTGTGGACACTGGGAACTGGGCTAACAGCTCGCTTCCTCTCCCCCCAGCCTGTGGGATTCCCTCCCAGTAACCAAGGCTTTCGTGCCCCCTCCTTCTCCTGCCACAGCCCTCAGCAGAGCTATATTTACCGCCAGGATCTCCAGGCCAGTGTGGCGCAGCCTTTCTTCCTTTTCATCCCATTTTAATTCCTTGAATGCATTTTTCTTCTTTTAGTGGCGCGGGAGGAGTGACAGCCCCAGCCCCCTCGGCCTGGGGAATCTCTCCCAGCAGATGGGGCAGGGATAAGCATACACATACAGTCAAGGCCTCTAAGAGGATTTGCTCGATGCCCTTTCATTTCAGCCCTTTGTGTGCTTCTCCGCTGCTGTAGGACGCCTCCAAATTCTCGCGGCGTCTCTCCCCCTTCCACTCCAAAAGGAAAGAATGTGCCTATAAAGGCCTTGTTTGTTCGACTTGTTTAGGGGAACCATATTGCTGTAGGTGCCGAGGGCCCCGGGCTGACAGAATTGCCCCTTTGAGAAAGGGTGACGCGCAGCTCCCTCCTGGGAGAGCAGCTGAGCGGGTGGCTTAGCCTGGCTCTGGGAAAAAGGGTTCAGTTGCATATCAATGTTCCTTGAACCCTGAATCCCAGGGACTGTTTCACCAGGGTTCCCCAGCCAGACAAAGCATGCTGGGGCCACCAGCGCGGAGGGCGGGAAGCAGCAGAGTGAGGTACAGGGAATCTCCATCCCTGCCTGGGCACAGGCCCCTGAGAAAAGAGGAGAGCCTGCTGTGTGGGTTACGTGAGCCTTGAAGCAGGCTGTTTGTCTCGGATGTGCACATACCGTGGGAGTCGGGGACTGGCAGGCCTCAGTGCTGGGCAGCACATGGAGCATTGCTTTCCCTGTGACATCTAGTGGCAAAGCTTGGGAAAAAGTGTCTGTTCTGTTTTTCCCTGCCTGAGCACGGCCATTCCCTGCTGCGACATTTTGCTCTTTGTATTCCAGCTTCTAAAGAGCAGACAGTCTCCTGATTAACAGGGATGCAAAAACAAATGGCACAATAGTAGCGGCAACTGAGAGACGTCAAACAGTCCTCCCTGAAACGTGTGCTGCCGCTGTGCATTGGGCCAGGCCACAAGCAGGGCCAGGTCTCCCTCCCCGTGTGTGCAGGGAGAGCAGAGCCAAAGGGGCCAAGTGCCATAGGGCTGAGTGCCCCAAGATAGCTGCATCTGGGAAAACCCCTGGGCTCACGGGATCCAAATGACCCACGGACGCAGCTGATGTGCAGTGGGAATTCCCACCAGGATTGTCCGAAGCTCCTTTCCCCTTTCACTAGTGCAGCAGGGGGTGGGGTCTGGCTAAGCCAGTTTGTGTTTCCAGTGCCTGTATTTCTCTAAGTTGACTCTGAAGCATAAGAGATGGGGCTGTCACAGACTGGAATCCTCAGGAGGCTGGGCACAGAAGGGGCCCTTTATCTCACCCTTCTAGGGGGTGTCACATATACACACACACTCAGAAACACGCACATGCACTAGCAGAGACAATGAAGGTCTGCAGACTAGACCCTAGATTCCCACAGTACCACCCCAAGGCACACCTAGGGAGCATGGTGCAGAGTAGGTACCACAGGAAGAACCACCCTAGGGAGCCAGAGTGATTCCTCTGATTCCTGCTCAGCAACCACCACTAGGCCAGATCGCCTTGCCCTGGTCCCTTACACACACACTTGCTCATGCACATGAATATATGTACTTGTGCAACTACACAAACCCACTCATGAATACAAATATATGCTCACGCATACAGATCCCTACAGATACACATGTGCAAACAGAGGTGTGCGTGTGAAGATACATTGTATACAAATGCCATGCCATGCACCTTTCAGATTTCCCAACTGATGCATTACATGCACCATGTCCTGTCAGCAGCCCTGAGAATGTTTGTAGCAGCAGGGAGCAAAGTGATAAACCCAACACCTACCCTCTATAAAAGAGCGAGGTTTGGTTGTGGTGAGTGACAAGGGTATTGTTATTATTATTATTTTTATTTTTTATTTATTTGTATTACTGAAACCCTAGTCATGGACAAAAACCCAATCTGTGGGCTTCCCTCATGCTCCGAGCTGCCCAGATTGCACAGCTGGCAAGCTTTTTGTCTTTCCCAGTGGGACAGTTTACACAAATTATTGCATGGGCTAATTTCCATATTTGCAAATAATTTGCATATCATAGACTCATAGAAATGTAGAACTGGACCTCGGCAGATCATTTAGTTCAGTTCCCTGCTCTGAGGCAGGACTGAGTATTATCTAGACCAGTGGTTCTCAAACTAGGGCTACCACTTGTTCAGGGAAAGACCCTGGAGGGCTGGGCTGGTTTGTTTACCTGCTGCGTCTGCAGATTCGGCCAATCACGGCTCCCATTGGCCACGGTTCGCCACTCCAGGTCAATGGGGGCTGCGGGAAGCAGCACAGGCCGAGGGATGTGCTGGCCGCCCTTCCTGCAGCCCCCATTGGCCTGGAGCGGCGAACTGTGGCCAGTGGGAGCCACGAGTGGCCAAACCTGCTGACACAGCAGGTAAACAAACTGGCCTGGCCCACCAAGACAAGTAGCAACCCTAGTTTGAGAACCACTCATCTTCTAGACCATCTCCGAGAGGTGTTTGTTCAACCTGTTCTTAAAAATCCCCAATGATGGAGATTCCACAACCTCCCTAAGGAATTTGTTCCAGTGCTTAACTATCCTTACTAAAATGTAACCTAAATCTCCCTTGCTGCCATTTATTGCTTCTTGTTTTGTTCTCAGTGGTTAAGAAGAACAATTTATCACTCTCCTCTTTATAACAACTTTTATGTACTTGAAGGCTTTTATCATGTCCCCCCCCAGTCTTCTCTTCTCCAGACTGAACAAACCCAGTTTTTTCGATCTTTCCTTGGAGGTCATGTTTTCTAGACCTTTAATCACTGTTGATGCTCTTCTCTGGACTTTATCCAGTTTGTCCACATCTTTCCCAAAGCATGGCGCTCAGAACTGGATACACTACTCCAGTCGAGGCCTTATCAGTGCTGAGTAGAGCGGAAGAATTACTTCTCGTTTCTTGTTTACAGCACTCCTGCTAATACATCCCAGAAGGTGTTCACTTTTTTTACAATAGCATTACATTGTTGCCTCATAGTTTGTTTGTGATCCACTATAGCCCACAGATCCTTTTCTGCAGTACTCCTTCCTAGGTAGTCATTGCCCATTTTGTATGTGTGCAACTGACTGTCACTTCCTAAGTGGAATACTTTGCATTTGTCTTTATTGAATTTCATCCTATTCATTTCAAACCATTTCTCCAGTTTATCAAGATCATTTTGAATACTAATCCTGTCCTCCAAAGAGCTTGCAAACTCTCCCAGCTTGGTATAATTGACAAACTTTACAAGTGTACTCTCTATGCCATTAGCCAAATAATTTATGAATATATTGAACAGAGCTGGATCCAGAACAGATCCCTGAGGGACCCCACTCAATATGCCCTTCCAACTTGATTATGAACCATTGATAACTACTCTCTTAGTAGGCTTTTCTAACCCGTTGTGCACCTACCTTATAGTGGGTTCGTCTAGGCCAGAGGTTCTCAAACTAAGGGGCAGGTTTCAAGGGAGGCATGGGAATATGTCAAGGGAGGCAATAGCTGTGTGCCCTTTTTTTTTGTTTTGGAAGAGCTCTGGCTGTCAGCCCTAGGTAAGTGGGTCCTGTGCAGAAGGGCCGTGCACACCCGTGAGGAGGGGATAATGGGGACAGTTGGACCCCTGCCACTCAGGCTCTCCTTCCCTCCACCAGTCCCACACTGGGAGGCAGCCCGGGCTTGGGCTCTCCTTCCACCCTCCTCCCTGAATCCTTCTCCGGGACGCAGCCCGGGCTCAGACTCTCCTTCCATCCCCCAACCATCCCTCACCTGGAGGCGGCGAAGCTCTGGCTCCCAGCCCCAGGGTGGCAACAGCAGCGCAGAACTAAGGGTGGCAGTGGGGCACTAAGTCTGCTGTGAGAAGTGATATTGACATAAATCATGTTTCACATCTCCACCCTCACTTCTGCACTGCTGCTAGTGCGGTGCTGCCTTCAGAGCTGGGCTCACGGCCAGCAGCAGCTTCTCTCCCCTTTAACTGCAGAGCTTGGCGCCCGCTACTCTCCCCTCTAACTTCAGAGCTGGGCGCCCGCCGCTCTCCCCTCTAACTTCAGAGCTGGGCGCCCACAGCTCTCACCTCTAACTTCGGAGCTGGGAGCCCACCCCCGCCTCTCTCCCCTGAATCTTCAGCGCTCGGCACCAGCCTCTCAGTCCTCTAACTTCAGAGCTGGGCACCTGCCTCTCTGCCCTCTAACTTCAGAGCTGAGTGCCCGCTGCTCTCCCCTCTAAATTCTGAGCTGGGCCCCCGCCTCTCTCTCCTCTAAGTTTAGAGCTGGGCGCCCGACGCTTTCCGCTGTAACTTCACAGCTGAGCACCCGCCGATCTCACCTCTAGCTTCAGAGCTGGGCGCACGTTGCTCTCCCCTGTAGCTTTTAGAGTAGGGCACCCGCCACTCTCCCCTCTAGCTTCATAGCTGGACGCCCGATGCTCTCCCCTCTAACTTCAGATCTGGGCGCCGACCGCTCTCCCCTGAATGTGGGGGCCCGCCTCTCTCGCCTCAAACTTTGGACCTGGGCGCCCGCTGCTCCCCCCTCTAGCTTCAGAGCTGGGCGTCCACCACTCTCTCCTCTAGCTTTTAGAGGTGGGCGCCGGCCACTCTGCCCTCCAGCTTCAGTGCTGGGCACCCGCCGCTCTCCACTCTGGATTCTGAGCTGGGCGCCCACCGCTATCCGCTCTAGCTTCAGAGCTGGGCGCCTGCCGCTCTCCCATCTACCTTCGGAGCTGGGTGCCCTCCGCTCTAACTTCATAGAATCATAGAATCATAGAATCATAGAATATCAGGGTTGGAAGGGACCCCAGAAGGTCATCTAGTCCAACCCCCTGCTCAAAGCAGGACCAAGTCCCAGTTAAATCATCCCAGCCAGGGCTTTGTCAAGCCTGACCTTAAAAACCTCTAAGGAAGGAGATTCTACCACCTCCCTAGGTAACGCATTCCAGTGTTTCACCACCCTCTTAGTGAAAAAGTTTTTCCTAATATCCAATCTAAACCTCCCCCATTGCAACTTGAGACCATTACTCCTCGTTCTGTCATCTGCTACCATTGAGAACAGTCTAGAGCCATCCTCTTTGAAACCCCCTTTCAGGTAGTTGAAAGCAGCTATCAAATCCCCCCTCATTCTTCTCTTCTGCAGACTAAACAATCCCAGCTCCCTCAGCCTCTCCTCATAAGTCATGTGCTCTAGACCCCTAATCATTTTCGTTGCCCTTCGTTGTACTCTTTCCAATTTATCCACATCCTTCCTGTAGTGTGGGGCCCAAAACTGGACACAGTACTCCAGATGAGGCCTCACCAGTGTCGAATAGAGGGGAACGATCACGTCCCTCGATCTGCTCGCTATGCCCCTACTTATACAACCCAAAATGCCATTGGCCTTCTTGGCAACAAGGGCACACTGCTGACTCATATCCAGCTTCTCGTCCACTGTCACCCCTAGGTCCTTTTCCGCAGAACTGCTGCCGAGCCATTCGGTCCCTAGTCTGTAGCGGTGCATTGGATTCTTCCATCCTAAGTGCAGGACCCTGCATTTATCCTTATTGAACCTCATTAGATTTCTTTTGGCCCAATCCTCCAATTTGTCTAGGTCCTTCTGTATCCTATCCCTCCCCCAGCGTATCTACCACTCCTCCCAGTTTAGTATCATCCGCAAATTGCTGAGAGTGCAATCCACACCATCCTCCAGATCATTTATGAAGATATTGAACAAAACGGGCCCCAGGACCGACCCCTGGGGCACTCCACTTGACACCGGCTGCCAACTAGACATGGAGCCATTGATCACTACCCGTTGAGCCCGACAATCTAGCCAGCTTTCTACCCACCTTATAGTGCATTCATCCAGCCCATACTTCCTTAACTTGCTGACAAGAATGCTGTGGGAGACCGTGTCAAAAGCTTTGCTAAAGTCAAGAAACAATACATCCACTGCTTTCCCTTCATCCACAGAACCAGTAATCTCATCATAAAAGGCGATTAGATTAGTCAGGCATGACCTTCCCTTGGTGAATCCATGCTGACTGTTCCTGATCACTTTCCTCTCCTCTAAGTGCTTCAGGATTGATTCTTTGAGGACCTGCTCCATGATTTTTCCAGGGACTGAGGTGAGGCTGACTGGCCTGTAGTTCCCAGGATCCTCCTTCTTCCCTTTTTTAAAGATGGGCACTACATTAGCCTTTTTCCAGTCATCCGGGACTTCCCCCGTTCGCCACGAGTTTTCAAAGATAATGGCCAAGGGCTCTGCAATCACAGCCGCCAATTCCTTCAGCACTCTCGGATGCAATTCGTCCGGCCCCATGGACTTGTGCACGTCCAGCTTTTCTAAATAGTCCCTAACCACCTCTATCTCTACAGAGGGCTGGCCATCTCTTCCCCATTTTGTGTTGCCCAGCACAGCAGTCTGGGAGCTGACCTTGTTAGTGAAAACAGAGGCAAAAAAAGCATTGAGTACATTAGCTTTTTCCACATCCTCTGTCACTAGCTTGCCTCCCTCAATCAGTAAGGGGCCCACACTTTCCTTGGCTTCAGAGCTGGGCTCCCGCCGCTCTCCTCTCTATCTTAAGTGCTGGGCACCTGCCTCTATGCCCTCCAAGTTCAGAGCTGGCTGCCCTCTGCTCTCCCCTCTAACATCAGAGCTAGGCGTCCGCCGCTTTCCCCTCTAATTTCAGAGCTCGGCGCCCACTGCTCTCCCCTCTAGCTTCAGAGCTGGGTGCCCGCCACTCTCCTCTTTAGCTTCAGAGCTGGGCGCCTGCTGCTCTCCCCTCTAGCTAGAGAGGTGGTCACCCACCGTTCTCCGCTCTAAGTTCTGAGGTGGGCCCCCCACTCCGCTCTAACTTCAGAGCTGGGTGCCCGCTGCTCTCCCCTCTAGCTTCAGAGCTGGTCGCCCGCAGCTCTCCCCTCTAACTTCAGAGCTGGGCGCCCGCCGCTGTCCCCTCTATCTTCAGAGCTGGGAGCCCGCTGCTCTCCCCTCTAACTTCAGAGCTGAGCACCCGCCGCTCTCCCATCTAGATTCAGAACTGGGCGCCCTCCGCTCTCTGCCCTAGCTTCAGAGCTGGGCTCCCACCGTTCTCCCCTCTAACATCAGAGCTGGGCATCCGCCACTCTCCGCTCTATCTTCAGTGCTGGGCACCCGCCTCTCTGCCCTCCAACTTCAGAGCTGGCTGCCCTTTACTCTCCCCTCTAACTTCTGAGCTGCGTGCTCGCCACTCTCCCCTCTAACATCAGAGCTGGGCTCCCGCCGTTCTCCCCTCTAACATCAGAGCTGGGCGTCCGCCGCTCTCCGCTCTATCTTCAGTGCTGGGCACCCGCCTCTCTGCCCTCCAACTTCAGAGCTGGCTGCCCTTTGCTCTCCCCTCTAACTTCTGAGCTGCGTGCTCGCCGCTCTCCCCTCTAACATCAGAGCTGGGCTCCCGCCGTTCTCCCCTCTAACATCAGAGCTGGGCGTCCGCCGCTCTCCGCTCTATCTTCAGTGCTGGGCACCCGCCTCTCTGCCCTCCAACTTCAGAGCTGGCTGCCCTTTGCTCTCCCCTCTAACTTCTGAGCTGCATGCTCGCCGCTCTCCCCTCTAACATCAGAGCTGGGCATCCACCGCTCTCCCCTCTAGCTTCAGAGCTGGGTGCCCGCCGCTGTCCTCTTTAGCTTCAGAGGTGGTCGCCCGCCATTCTCCGCTCTAAGTTCTGAGGTGGGCCCCCGCCTCTCTCCCCTCTAACTTCAGAGGTGGGCTCCCGCTGCTCTACCCTCTAACTTCAGAGCTGGGCACCGGCCACTCTCCGCTCTAACTTCAAAGCTTTGTGCCCACCGCTCTGCCCTCTAGCTTCACAGCTGGGCGCCCGCTGCTCTCCAGCCTAGCTTCAGAGCTTGTCTCCCGCAGCTCTCCCCTCTAACTTCAGAGCTGGGCCCCCGCCACTCTCACCTCTAGCTTCAGAGCTGGGCACCTGCCACTCTCCCCTCTAGCTTCATAGCTCGGCGCCCGCCGCTCTCCACTCTAGCTTCAGAGCTGGGCACCCCTCGCTCTGCATTCTAACATCTGAAGTGGGTGCTGGCCTCTCTCCCCTCTAACTTCAGAGCTGAACACCCGCCGCTCTCCCATCTAGCTTCAGAACTGGGCGCCCTCTGCTCTCTGCCCTAACTTCAGAGCTGGGCTCCCGCCGTTCTCCCCTCTAACATCAGAGCTGGGCGTCTGCCGCTCTCCCCTCTAACTTTAAAGGTGGGCGCCCACGGCTCTTCTCTCTAGCTTCAGAGCTGGGGGTCCACCACTCTCCCCTCTAGCTTCAGAACTGGGCGCCCGCTGCTCTCCCCTCTAGCTTCAGAGCTGGGTGCCTGCCGCTCTCCTCTCTAGTTTTAGAGCTGGGCGCCCGCCGCTCTGCGCTCTAACATCTGACATGGGCGCCCGCCACTCTCTGCTCTAACTTCAGAGTTGAGCACCCACCACTCTGCCCTCTATCTTCAGAGCTGGGCGGCACTATATGTACTTGGGAAGGGACTGGCATAAATGACTGCAGACATAAAGAAGGGTGCCTGATTAAATAAGTTTGAGAATCACTGGTCTAGGCGATATTTCCCTTATTTATTTATGAGATGGCCATGTAAGACAGTATCAAAAGATTTACTAAATTCGAGTTATATTACATTGATAACCAGAAACTTCATTTAAGATCAATACAGCCCGGATCAGTGGTCAGAGTTGGGCACAGAACTGCACAAAGTTTGGCAGCTGTGAGTGTGACTTGTTATGTAGGAAGGGTGGTGTAATCTGGCTGTGCTGGGAGGGTGGCTGGAGAAGATGCATGGGTTTTGGAGGCTGGTTGTATTGGGTGGATGTGTAGGTGTTGGACAGTATTTGGCTTGTAGCTGGGTGGATGGGAGAGTGGTTGGTGTGGGGACTCTCATGGTAGGGCACTGGAAAGGCCTGTGTTGGCATAGCTGAGAGTGGTGGATGCCAAGAATTGCTGGATATTTGCTGGGTCCTTGGGAGGTTGGGGTTGCTAGGGATCTGGGGAGTGTTGTTGGAGCTACTAGTTGGGGTGGATGCTGAAGTGCCTGGGGGTTGGCTCGGTGCAGCTGCTTGGGAGCATGAGGGAGCCTGCTGCCACCTTCTCCTAATAGGTCCTTGTGGACTGGGATCAGGCAGAGGGAGCAGAGAGAACTTGGCCACCTCCACAGTAGATGCCACAACAATTCCATGTGGCCGGAAAGCACCTAAGAATGGTCTGTCCCAGTATGGCCAAAGGTCCATCTAGCACAGTGTCCTGTCTTCCAACCGTGGCTAATGCCAGATGCTTCAGAGGGAGTGACTAGAATAGAGCAATTATTGAGTGATCCATTCCCTGCTGTCCAGTCCCAGTTTCCGGCTGTCAGAGACTTAGGAACACCCCGACATGAGGTTGCATAACTGCGGGCAAATGCTGCTGCCTTCAGGACAAAATTCTGGGCAATTGGCAGCCTTGGCATTCAACCCATCAGTGGGACAGACAGTGTGAAGGTGTCAGTTGTGGCTCCCTAGTTAGGGCTGAGCTGCATTTTGCACTTTATAGCAGGGATTCAATCCCTTTTCTTTGTATGAAAAATACAACATATTCTCCCCAGAAGCATGCAACTCTGTGTGGCCAGCTCTCAGGCTCTGATCACGCGTCTCCTATTGGGTGCTTTTTTAAAAGACCCACTTCCTGAAGTCCTGTGATGATACTCTCAGTGTGCATTTTTTAAAAAGGGGAAGCCTCTAGGCCTCCAGGTTACAGAGAAAAGCCTGAAAGCATGACTCAGGTGTGACCCACAGGCTCAGAAACCTTGTACTGCTATGGTCAAGCAAAGCAGCTATAAACCCAGCTCCGACCCATATGCTCTGGCTGCCTTGTGTCAAACGCAGCCAGGTCATAGTGGTGAATCTGGTTCTAGAAATATACTTTTAAAAAAAAAAGGCTGAAGGTTGAGAAAAAAAAGTGTCTTCAGGTTAGTTCTCATCATGCTGGCCATTGGACAGCGTAGAAGGCCTGAACATCATGATGTTCTGTCCTGAGTGAAAGCTGGTGTGTAACGAGGCGGGATGCCTGATAGGGACAGGTGCCCCTTGACACCGTCCAGCCGTTGTGTTTTAGGTCTTCCATGAGGTCTTTTCCAGCCTATTTTCATGGGGTCAAAATTGAAGATGATTCTCGCAGGGACGTTGGCAGGCGTTCAGAGCAGATAACCATACTGCCTTTGAGAGCACTGGAGGACCGCTGAGAGAGCGAGACCTGCTTAGTTAGGAAGTGGATCCCTTCACTCTTCCATGTCTTCAAATAATTAGAAATAGCCCATGGGAACAAGTGCTTTGAGGGCTGGGAACCAGCATGGGCCAGGGAGCAGCCCTAGAGGAGACAAAGAGGCTCAGAGGATTCCATGACATCCCCAGTAGCCAGGAGGGACTGGCAGCAGGGGAGCTAGGCTAGCCCAAAGGGTCTGGAATCCCACCTTCAGGCTCTCCTCGCACATTTGTGAATAGCAAGCACCCAGCTGGGTCCCAGGAGAGAGACAGGTTTGGGCCTCACTCTCCTGGGTCCCAGTCCACTGCACCCCCCACAATTCTCAACTGGACTGAGCTGGAGACATAGGTGGCTGCCTGGTTGTGGGCATGGACAGCCCTTCTTCAGGGGTTCTCTTCCTTCAGGGGAGGGTGCTGTTAATCACCAGGCGGAGTCTGTCTATTACAATAGATAGATAGATTAGATTAGATGATAGGGTGTTTGGAGATAGGTAGATAGATCTTGGCACCTGACTGCAATGATCAGGCTGTGGAAGAGCCTGAAGTTATTTGGGAAGGGGATAGTTTAAAATGTAAATGAATAAAATGGAAAGCGCTGGCCAGGCTAACACTGATGGTCAGGGAGGGCAGCAATGACTACGATCCGTGATCTCTCCAGGGCCCCGTGTCCATTGCAGAAAACCTTTCCTAGCAGCACAGCTATCACTCTACATTGGTCCAGATGGATCACTGCTCACCTATTGCAGGTACTGCCTCCTCGGTGATGATCCTCCGCCAATGCTCATTTCTAAGCATGATTACAAATAAGAGCCCTTCTGTCTACATAATGGAGATTGAAGGGAGTGCCGGGTCTGGGCAGCCGTCAGTGAACGGTTTGTAGGCTCCGGAGCACAGCTCTGTGCTCTTCCGTAAATCAGTCAGGAGTGAGGACTCACTCGGAGATCATTCCTTTTCACAAACCACATGGGAATTTCAGGCATATCTCCATATGCATTGCACACATTTCCCAAAAGACCCCTCTGTGGCTTAGCAGCACTGGCTTGGCATCATGTGGCTGGCCCTCACACATGCTGTGTGGTCCTAGCTCTTTTCCAGAATTTTTTCCGTGTACATAAGTGTAGTGCTCATGGAAAGGCAAGGCTGCCGAGCTGTCGAGGGGCTTGTGCCACCTTCCTCACACCTTTGCCAGCACAGCACAGGGCACCTCGATCCTGACCCACAGCACCCATGGCTAGCCTGCTTCTGCATCTCTTGTACTGTGTGATGGTCCATACCGCGCATGGGATGTGTTTGGAATGGGGTCCATGCAGTTTGCAACTCACATGTGCCCTGGGCACAGAAAGGCTCTTTATTTATAGTTCTTGTGAACACTGGCATCCTTTAGACTAATGTCACCTGACTCCCACATTCCACCTGTGACAAGAAGGGAAGCCTGGCGCTCTCATTTATTCTGTGCCTGTCTCATGATGTAAGTCCAGTCTCACCTCAGCTGATATCACAGGAAGTCCCATGCACATCTTCTCCAGCGAGCAGGGCAAGATAATAACAAAGATTTCAACATCGTCTGAAGAGCTCAACCCACTTATATGGAACTCGGCTGTGAGACTGGTACCTTAAGTATGACTAGCCCCTTTTGCAGATGGGGAAACTGAGGCAAAAAGAGGGGCAGCAACTCACCCAAGGTTACCTAATGAGGCAGTGGCAGGGCTGTGAATTCTGATTCCTAGTCCCCTGCAACAGACCATCCTCCCACTACGTGTACAGCACAGACACGCCTGGACTCCTGTGCTTCTGGGGCCTGGAGAATGCTGATGGGTGGTCTCCAAAATGAGGCCTGGTGCAGCCTATACGGGATTCCAGCGAGGATTCATGTACACGCTGTGGCTGTTCTGTATACGGGTGCATATAGGGGCCCACCATGGAGTATCTCCTTATAGCGCCCTGGGGGTCTCTGCGGGGTTTGAGCCTGTCCCCTCAGTGCCCACACAGGCCGTCTCTGAGCTCACTGAAGGCAGCCCCAAAGGAGCTATGGATGAGTGTGGGGGAACTCTGCCCTGGGACCATGGGTCTGCAATTGGGTGCCATTGCTTGGATCCCAGGAATCCTCACTAGGTCTAATTGCCTGTGCCATCCAGCCACCCTGCAGAGAGTGGCAGGCCTGGGCAGGAGGGGACCAGGTGAATCTACGCTGCAGATCCCCTCTGGGGCAGAGAGGAGATGCTGCTCCTTTAAAGGGAAGAGCCGCCTGCTCAAGGATTGGCAAGGCCAAGCAAGAAACAGAGCAGAAGGAGCTGGGACTGACAGCAAGGAATGCTGGTTAGCGCTGCCTGGAGCTGAACACAGGCCAGCTCACCAGTCTCTGGTCATCCCCATGGTAACCTGGGCCCAGGGAGATCAGCCACCCCTCCCTGCCAGTCCTGGCGGTTTCTAGGTCACAGATGGCCCTGCCAGTCCAACTGGCCTGAGAGTGGGAGAACAAAACTCACTGAAGGCTGGTTCCCCTGGGCAGGTTGCATGGGAAGGGGCTGGCAGGGCCGCAGTGGGGCACCGGGGCAAACTCACCTACCCAAACACCCTGCACGTGCCCAGCACGACACGCTCAGAGTGGACAGAATCATTTCCCAGCCCCGGCCCTCAGCATCATCCCAGCGCACCAAGGCAGGGGCTGGTGTTTCCCTCCCCAATCCAGCCCGGGTGCTCTGGCAGGGTTGCTGGGCTGTCTGGGGGCAGTTGCTGCATGGAGGCAGGCGCCTCCCCACCCCAGCTGGATTTTCCCTCCCCCGCTCCGCTCCCCTGAATGCTCCATTTGAAGCTAATTCCAGCTGAAATCTGGTTTGCTTTCTAATGTTGCTGCTTTAAATGGGAGAGATTGACCTTGTAGCATGAGGTGACATGCAGATGCACATTGGCAGGCTGTCTGGAGGGGTCGGCGGGGGCTGAGCTGGCTGCTGAACCGCCTCAGGGACAGGCCAAATATTTTATGAGTAATTTAATATGTGGAACACAGACTTTTCATTCCCCGAGATCTGCCAAGGGAAGAAGGAACCTTTCTGCAGCTCTGCAAGGTCTGTTCCTCAAAAGGAGGCAGAGCAGTGGAAAGGGCTGGGAGTTAACCCCTTCCTGGTTAGCCCAGAATGAGCTGGCGTGACATGTAGTTCTTCAGAATTGAACCAGAAACCAGGATGAGAGCCGGATCCCAGAGGTGGAGACAGAGATAGAATGTGTTGGTGCTTGCTGGACACAAGGAAAAATCTCTCCTTCCCAGCTACAAGTTGCAGCGGCTGGCAACGCTAGTCAAACCAGAAACCCAGGCAGCAGATTCAGGGTAAGGAATTTTGCCCTTTCCCCACTTTCCTGTCTTGAGAACTGATCAGGAAGGCCTGGCTAGGAAGGAGCTTGTCACAGCTGGGTCGAGGGCAGCCAGACCTAGTAGTCAGAGCCAGAGTCCACAGTCACAAGATAGGAGTCAGCTGGGTCAGGATACTGGGAGATCAGGAGCAGGAGACCAACTGGAGAACCAGTCAGGAATGAGAGCCAGGCCGGGTCAGGATACCAGAAAGTCAGAAGCAGGAAACCAAGTGGAGGCCAGGAACCACAAGTCAGACACCAGGAGTCAAGCTGGGTCAGGAAGCCAGGAAATCAAGCAGCAGGGGCAGGAAGCCCAAGGCCCACAGTCCAGAACTGGGTGCAGCTTAGCTGTTCAGATATTTCCCTGCTCCTGGCTGAAGTTGGGCCAGCAGGCCAATCAGCTGCTCTGCAGCTCTCTCAATCAGACCTCAAAGGCAGAGCCTGAGCCTCAGGATGGGCTCCGTGGGTTCCAGGTAAACTACTGTCAGCAGGCTGCCAGGCAGAGCGTTGACGTATGGCTGTTCCTGTGGACCAGGGTTTGAGATCCCAGGGTCCTAACACCATTCCTCTCCTAAAGGTGCCCTCTGAGTGACATGGGTCCTATAAAACACCTGAACCAGGACAGGAGTGCAAATGTTTTCAGCTGGCTCTCCAGTGCATTCTTCTGGGCCGTAACCTTCCCATTCATCAAGTACCATAATTTGCCTCATAATATGCACAGTGTATTCCTCCTGACTTTGTACTTTCGGTGAATGGGCTCTATGGGGGAATGTGTTCTCAGTGTAGGGTTTTAGTAAGTGAGACATGGAACATGGGTTGTGCTCTGTGGGATTGAGGGAGCTAGAGCTTGAAGGTGAATGGGTTGATTTGTCACTGAAACTGATAGTCTAGTTTCTGAGAGGGTCTGTCTGTGAGGAGGTGTTCTAGAAAGCCATATCTTTTGTCCTACAGAGTAGGTGGGGCCCTGTTGTCTTTACTTGTCCATGTGCCTTTTGTACTCCTCCTTCATCTTTTCCTGGTGTCCCTTCATCTCCTCTTGGACGTAATGGATGTTCTACTAGGTCTGAGGCCGATGGCTGGGGGAGGATATGGGTAGTTGTGGGTGAGATTGGGGGTAGTACCCATAGATGATAAAGATAATTAAGGGGCTGTGGCCTGGCAATTTGGCTTATGGTAAGAATGAAGATCAGTCATCCTGGTGATAGTTCATGTAGCATCGTAAGTATTGTTCTAGGATCTGGTTGATTCTCTCTGTTTAGCCATTTGATTGAGGATGGTAGGCAGAGGATGGGTGCACGTGCACTCCTAATAGATACCTCCCATCAGAGGTGATGTGTTCTGGGAGTCCATGAAGACAGACTATATTGTTTATCAGAGCTGGGCAGTTTCCCCTGTGGAGGGTAAACCCATGCATGGAATGAAGTGGACTATTTTAGAAAAACGATCTACCAGTGTCAGAATGGTCATGAAACCACTGGATTAGGGTAGTTCCACCACAAAGTGCAAGGAAATGGCTTCCCAAGGCTGAGATGGGGTGTCCAGAGGTTGGAGGCGACCACAGGGTTTCTGGCATGGGATCTTGGTGTGGGTACACACCTGGCAAGAAGTGAAAACGGTCTCTATCGGGGGGCACATTTGGGGCAACCAGGAGAACCAGGCATTAATCATCAGGCTTTATTTCTCCCTAAATGTCCTGCCAGGATGCAAGTCATGGCATAACTGGTGAGCTGCCACTCTTGCAGGTCCTGGGGAAACATAAATGCAGTCCCTTACTAACGCGATCTCCTCCCAGGGGGCCTTTTGTGGTTCTTGATTGATAACGGTCAACTTGTTGGGTGGAATTCCAGAGACAGAGGCAGAGCAAATGAGTGTGAGCAGGTCCTGGTGGTGAGTCACGTTGGGGAAATTATGGGACTTGAGAATGTGGGCTGGTTCCAGACTGGGGTCTTGTGGGTTGGTGCTGTATTTATGGGACAAGGCATTGATTGACCTTGCCATTTCTAGTTCCAGGGTGGTAGGTCAAGGTAAAGTTGAACTGAGAGCTGTCATTGGTTTAGGACTTTGGCCGTGTGCAGGTACTCCAGGTTCTTGTGATCGATAAACACTTGGACTGGATGATGGGCCCCATCAAAGTAGTGTTGCCATTCTTCAAAGGTGGTCTTTATTGCTAAGAGCTCCTTGTCCAAGAGCTCATAGTTTGCTCAGAAGGGGTAAGCTTCCTCAAGTCGCAGGCGATGGGGTGCAATATTTGCATGGGTGCATGCCCCTGGGAGAGGACTGCCCTGATTGCTGTGCTAGATGCATCAGCTTCCACAATAAAAACTTGCATCATGTCTGGTTCGGCCAGTACTGGAGAGGTGGTGAAGGCAAACTTTAGCAGCTCAAATACGTGCTGGGCCTCAGGTCACTAGTAGAACTGGGCATTTTTCCAGAGTAGGGCAGTAAGGGGCTCAGCTTGTTTTGAAAAATTCAAAATGAACTCCCAGTAAAAGTTTGTGAAGCCTAAAAACTTGTAGGTCATGCACATTGCAGGGGCTGCCCACTTGTGGACAGCCTGGACCTTGTGTGGATGCATCTTGATTCCTTCTGGAGTCAGGATGAAACCCAGGAACTTGGTTGAGGTCTGATCTAATTGCACTTCTCAAGTTTACCGTAGAGAGAGTTGTCATAGTCTCTCCAGCACTGTACCGATGTGAGTGGTGTGTTGGTCCAGATCATTTGAGAAGCTCAACATATCATATAAGTATACCACTGCAAACTAGTCCATTAGGACTTGTAGCACATTGTTAATGAAGTGCCTGTACGTTGCTGGGGCATTACTCAGTTGGAATGACATAATCAAATATTCAAAGTGGCCATATTGGGTCCAAAAGGCAGTCTTCCATAGGGGGCCCTCATGGATACTGCTGAGATTGTACACTCTCATAGATCCATTTTAGTGAATTTGCGGGCAGCCCACACACATTCTAACAACTCAGGTATTAGCGGAAGTGGGTAACGGTTCTGGATTACTGTCTGATTTAGGGTTCTGTAATCGACACAGAGACGGAGACTCCCATCCTTCTTTTTTTTATGAAAAGAACTGACCACTGGCTGGTGAAGTTAACTTGCAGATGAACCCCCTCCCCCCGGCCCCGCTAGGTTCTCTTGCAGATAATCTCACAATGCAGGCAGTTCAGGGTCTGACATTGCGAATATCTGCCCAAATGGTATCTTCACCGCCAGCTGGAGTTCTGGGGCAATCATAGTCCTGATGTGGGGTGGTGGCTTTCTGTATTCTTCTTCTGAAAAAAGGCCAGTGAAGTCACAGTACCGGGGGGGGGGGAGGAAATTCCATAGTTCCCTCAGTACATGTTTCAATGCAGCTACACCTATTTGAACTGTCTCAGGTCTGGGTGCAACCTTTCTGGTCCCTGGCCATGTGTCAGCAAAATTCTGATGGGAAAGTGACCTGTTCTTGCAAGTGAATGAGGGGATCATGAATGGTCATCCAGGAGGTACCAAGGATCAGGGGAAAATGAAGTAATGGATCACACTGAATTGTATTGTTTCTAGGTGTCCCTGAATAACAGGCTCTAGGGGGACAGTTTCCGCCACAACTGGACCTGAAGTCAGCGGGGAGCTGTCAATAGTTTCAACCGTGACCTAGTATAGCAGGGAAATCTGTAGGGCCCAAGCTGTAGCTGCATCCATACAATTGTCTGGTGCTCCTGATCCAATGAGGGCCTGTTGGAAGATAATCTAACAGGTGGATAGACACCTGCAAATGGGAAGCCCCAGGAATCTCAGTGAGGACTAGGGTACGGGGAAATTCTCATCTCCTCCATCATGCCTGGACTGGCTTGTTTCCCAAGCAACTCGGTGCTCGTATTTGGCAAACTGAGATGGTATGGTTGGGTTCACCACAGTAAAAGCACAGGTAGTGTTGACAGTGCCATTCCTTTTCTTTGGGTGTGAGCTGCTGACAAGACAGATCGGCTTGCATAGGTTTGATGAGCAATACAGAAGGTGAGGTCATGGCATGTGGGGAGGATGACTGCAGAGAACCTCTTTTCTCCTTTCTTCGTTCTTGCAGCCTATCATCTATGCAAATGACAAGGTCCATGAGGGCATCTAGGCCTGCCAGTTCGTCTTTGATTTCTTCTCACAAGCCCGACTGGAATGGTATAGCTGTGCTGCTTCACTCCACCCTATCTGCTGTGCGATGGTGGAAGTGAGCCTGATTGATATGTTGGCACGGAGAGTTCCACAGGCTAATGGGACATGGTGCAAAAAGGGGCTTCCTTGAATCAGTTTTATATTTGCTGCCTCTCACTTTCATCAAATGCCTGTTTGTTCTTGTGCATTGGGACAGGGTGAGCCGGAGGCTTACCTCCTACAGCACCCAGGTCCTTGTTCATGTTCTCTGTATACTAAAGAGTGCTGATCTTTCCAGGCCTCTCCTTGCATCTCTGAGCCCCCTCTATTTCTGCTGTATCCATTTGGGGATGGGGTGACCAGAACTGCTCACTGTATCCAGTTGAAGGCATCCCATTAATTTATATGATGGCAGTAGAATATTTTAGTATTATTTAAGAAAAGGAGTACTTGTGACACCTTAGAGACTAACAAATTTATTTGAGCATAAGCTTTCGTGTGCTACAGCTCACTTCATCGGATGCATTTGGTGGAAAATACAGAGGGGAGATTGATATACACACACAGAGAACATGAAACAATGGGTTTTATCATATACACTGTAAGGAAACCTCTCCAACGCATCATCAAGGATCTACAACCCATCCTGAAGGACGACCCATCACTCTCACAGATCGTGGGAGACAGGCCAGTCCTTGCTTACAGACAGCCCCCCAATCTGAAGCAAATACTCACCAGCAACCATACACCACACAACAGAACCACTAACCCAGGAACCTATCCTTGCAACAAAGCCCGTTGCCAACTCTGCCCACATATCTATTCAGGGGACACCACCATAGGGCCTAATTACATCAGCCACACTATCAGAGGCTCGTTCACCTGCGCATCTACCAATGTCATATATGCCATCATGTGCCAGCAATGCCCCTCTGCCATGTACATTGGCCAAACTAGACAGTCTCTACGTAAAAGAATAAATGGACACAAATCAGACATCAAGAATTATAACATTCAAAAACCAATTGGAGAACACTTCAATCTCTCTGGTCACTCGATTACAGACCTGAGGGTGGCTATTCTTCAACAAAAAAATTTCAAAAACAGACTCCAACGAGAGACTGCTGAATTGGAATTAATTTGCAAACTGGATACAATTAATTTAGGCTTGAATAAAGACTGGGAATGGATGAGTCATTACACAAAGTAAAACTATTTCCCCATGTTATTTCTCCCCCCCACCCCACCCCCCACTGTTCTTCAGATGTTCTTGTTAACTGCTGGAAATAGCCTACCTTGCTTGTCACCATGAAAGGTTTTCCTCCCTCCCCCCCTGCTGCTGGTGATGGCTCATCTTAAGTGATCACTCTCCTTACAGTGTATATGATAAAACCCATTGTTTCATGTTCTCTGTGTGTGTATATCAATCTCCCCTCTGTATTTTCCACCAAATGCATCCGATGAAGTGAGCTGTAGCTCACAAAAGCTTATGCTCAAATACATTTGTTAGTCTCTATGGTGCCACATTTTCTTTTTGCGAATACAGACTAACACGGCTGCTACTCTGAAACCTAGTATTATTTAATGCATCCTAACATCTTGTTTAGGTGGCTCATCTTTGGGGACTTCTCATACATCTGGTACTTCCTCTCAGTTGATACGCTCATTAGTTCATTCACATGATCAGGCAGAAGGGGATGTCTTTCAGAACACAAAATTCTATTAAAAGAGGAAAAGGAACGCTCAACTGTAGCTGTTGTGACTGGGAGTAGCAAGAGATGAATTCCTTCTTCTTTCATCCCAGGAAACAGAGCACAAAGATTGGATCGAGCCACTAGTGATGATAAAAAAGAAGTTGAAGTCAAAACTTCATTCGTTTGTCATATGACATTCCACTCTATGTTCAAATTCTCTATTCTGTCCTGACCACCTGGCAGCCCCATTGCTGGTAATGCCTCACTCCACTCAACTGTCAGTGTTTGAAAAGACAGGCATCTGTAAAAGCTACGTAGAGGTTGAATACAATCCAAAAGTCACTGTAGTAGATTTGTAAGAATCAAGTCTGTATATTTTTTCAGATGCTTTAAAACAAACACTTTTTATCCTCTGCACTTAAGAATTCAATATAATGGCCTTCATTAGTCAACTTCTGGACTGACGTCTTTCATGCATATCTCTCTGATTGATCCAAGTGTAGCTTTTATTGCTGGACAAAGGTCTGCTACTGTTGTAGCAGATGCCTGGATGGCTTTGCTTAATGACCCAAGTGGTTTCAAAAGTAGACTTACAAGAGAGAAAATGGCAATTGTCTTCTCTGATGTAGTAGCAAAAGTAGACCACCAGCCTCACTACTTAGATCTGTCCCATCTTGGTAGATACTTTCCAAAGCCAGTAATAATGGTTGCAGTAATTTTAAGACAGCAGCCAAGGATTTCTCATGAGAAAGCCAGCAGGTTTTCCCAGGTTGGACTAATTTGAACTTCAGTCCCAGATCATCATCTATTTTTTTCTAAGACATTCTGTCTTTTTGGACTCTTGTTGAAAAAAAGAGTATAATGAAGACATTCAATTTATAACTTTTTACATGTTTTTTGAAGATTCTGCAGCTCGTATTACTGCTAGTTGAGTAGACCATAGAACTGTAGGATTGTAGGGTTGGAAGGGTCCTTGAGAGGTCTTTCTAGTCCTGTTCCCTGCTCTCAAAGTAGGACTAAGTATTATCTAGATGATCCCTGACAGGTCTTTGTGTAACCTGCTCTTAAAAACCTCCAGTGATGGAGATTCCACACCCTTATGCAATTTTTTTCAGTGCTTAACCACCCTGACAGTTAGGAATTTTTTCGTAATGCCCAACCTAAACCGAATTTACTGCAATTTAAGGCCATTGCTTCTTGTCCTATCCTCAGAGCTTAACAAGAACAATTTTTCTCTCTCCTCCTTGTAACAACCTTATATGTACTTGAAAACTGTTATCATGCCCAGACTAAACAAACCTAATTCTTTCAATCTTTCCTCTAGGTAATGTTTTCTAGACCTTTAATCATTATTGTCACTCTCTTCTGTACTTTCTCCAATTTGTCCTCATCTTTCCTGAAATGCGGCGCCCAGAACTGGACACAATACTCCAGCTGAGGCCGTATCAGCACGGAGTAGAGCAGAAGAGTTATTTCTCATGTCTTGCTTACAACACTCCTGCTAGTACATCCCCAAATGATATTTTTTTTGCAGAAGTGTTACACTGTTGACTCATATTTAACTTGTGACCCCCAGATCCCTTTCCACAGTACTCCTTCTTAGGCAGTCATTTCTCATTGTGTATGTATGAAACGGATTGTTCCTTCCTAAATGGAGTACTTTGCATTTGTCCTTATTGAATTTATCCTATTTACTTCAGACAATTTCTCAGTTTGTCCAGATCATTTTGAATTTTAATCCTATTCTCCAAAGCACTTGTAACCCCTCCCATCTTGGTATCATCCGCAAATTTTATAAGTGTACTCTCTCTGCCATTATCTAAATCATTGATGAAGATATTGAACAGAACCAGACCCAGGACAGATCCCTGCAGGACTCCACTCAATATGCCCTTTCAGGTTGACTGTCAACCACTGATCATTACTTTTTGGGAGCAGTTTTCCAACCAGTTTTGCACCCATGTTATAGTAGCTCCATCTAGATTGTATTTCCCTAGTTTGTTTATCAGAAGGTCATGCAAGACAGTATCAGAAGCCTTATTAAAGTCAAGATATACCACATCTACCACTTCCCCCATCCACAAGGCTTGTTACCATATCAAAGAAAGCTATTAGGTTGGTTTGACACAATTTGTTTTTAACAAATCCATGCTGACTATTACTTATCACCTTTTAATCTTCCAGGTGTTTGCAAATGGATTGCTTAATTATTTGGTCCATTATCTTTCTGGGTACTGAAGTTAAGATGGCCTCTGCACTGTGTGCAGGACAGATTAGGATTACAGAAAACTTGTACTCCACCAGGTCTTCCAGAGAAGTTGTATCTCCAACAAATGCACAAGCAGCCATCTGTTTGGGGTCCAATTTACAAGCATTTAACTCTGATAAAATGTGGTTTGTCACAGATGCAGCCAATGTGTCTTCTATAACCTGAACATCTAGAAATGCACCTACTGGCCTACCATTGACACCAAGATAACGTACGCAGTGACTTAATACTCGACACCCATTTGCATCGATGCATTCATCAGCCATGTATGCAAATTTTCTGCATGTGGTGAGAGAGCTCTTCACTTTTTCAGCTGCTGAGTCTTTCACTGTTACACCGCATGCTTCTAACCAGTCAGTTGAGTTTCTCGCAGAAAGATAGTGAGCATTTGCCAATCTTGTTCAGAACCAGTGTCCAACTTCAGGTTTAACAAGCAAAAATTCACTTAACATTGGCCTCTGGTTTGCAGTGTGTGGTATCTCTTGCTTAAATAGAACATATGATGCAACGGCCATGTTGGTTCACATAAACTGTGTTGTGTCTCCAGCATTTTTAACAGCCTTATTAAGTACTTCTAAAATTGGCTTTGACAGTGACAGGCTTATAAGGCTTTCTGCATGTCGATACAGTCCAGAGGCTTGGTGTTTTGCAGCCTTTTCATATAGTTTATCAGCATTGGCTTTGCTGATTTGTCTGACAAAACAAGCCCCTCCAGTTTTACCAATTGTAGCAATGGGAAGCTTTCCTTCTTTGTAAGCTTTTTTGCAAGAGGTGCTCCAGTAGCCATATTTTGTAACTTCAATAAATGGGAAAAGTTTAACCACCAACACTGGGAACTGCCTTTAGGTTGTGGAGACACTGACTCTTCAGTAAGTAGCTGTATTTGTGCTTTGGGTTGTTTGGCTATAGATACTCCACTTGAACCTTCAGATGACATGTTGGTATATTCTTGGTGCTTGGTATGTTCTTCATCTTGGTCAGTTTGACCACTGGGGTGAGGGATGGGGGAATGTAGGGAAATCCCTGTCTCACTGTACACCCCTTCCCCTGGCCTGGTAGGGGGAAAGGTGTGGAACCAGCACGTGGCTGGGCTCTCTTTGGGAGCAGCAGCTGCATGGAAAGCTAGGAGTTGATGGGAAGCTGAAGCAGAAGCCCCATGGCAAGCAGGCAGGAAGAATATGCAGAGCTGGGTGTGGAACAGGCTGTGACTGCTGGATATGGCAGGGTTCGGATGGGATTTATGAGGGAGCAGCAGCAGTTGGGCAGGGAGCCAGTGAAGAGGGGCCCCAAGGAGAGATGCTAACTGAGCCTGGCTTGGAAGCCTGCAAGCTCCTATTTGCTTGGAATAGAGACTGGACTGGAGAAGGCACCTGAGGCACAAGGCCTGGCTCTTGACTGGGCTGCCCCAGGGACCCAAACAGGAACCACTTTCGCTCCCTTTGAACTGTAACTGTTTAAGCCTCTGTTCCTACAGTACTGGCAACCTTCCCTTTCCTGCCAGCCCCAGTAAACACCCTTTCCCTGAGCCATGTGTTGGACCCACCAGGGTAGTGCCTACAGGGCCTAGCTGCTGAAATACCTACAGTGCTTGCCTCTGAGTCACAGTGCAGCTGGCACAGTCCTTGCACCCTAGGCCTTGGTGTACTCTGACACCGAGCAGCAGCAATTCCATTGATTCACAAAGGGATGCAACCCCCACTCCTGCTTATTTTATGCCTTTTTAATGGGGTTTTTTTTGGACCAATCACACTTCTTTTGGGTGGTTTCTATGGCAACCCATAGGCACCTAAACTCCAGACGTAGGTGCCTGAGCTGCGGTTTTAGGCTACACTGTAGCTGAGCACTGTAGGTGCCTAAATTCAGTCAACATCCGCATTCTCAGGGTAAAAGTTCCTGAGGTAGCTGAGGCTATGTCTACACTGCAGAGTTTTGTCACCAAAAGTGATGTCGTTTTAAAGCGCTTTCATTAAACTGCTGTTGCATGTCCACACTACGCTCCTTGTCTCGGCAGAGTGCATCCACATGAGCACCAACACAGAGAGCAGTGCATTGTGGGTAGCTATCCCACTGGCTGCAGGGTGCTTTGGGAAGGGTTTGCAGTGTCTCCTGGGGCAGGGATAGCATCACATGATGCAGGTTTCTCTATCCCATCCTTCCATGGGCATCCTACTAGATTGCCAGCTGCCTTTCAACTGAAGTGGGGGGAGGGCAGAGAGTGTGTGTGTGGGAGAGACAGACGGACTGTGTCTTGGGGGAGTGTGTGTGTTGGGGGAGAGTGAGCGCGTTGGCATTCCGTTGTCTCAGGTTCAGACAGCCACTGGAAGCAACCAGTCCTGAGGCAAGGGGAGGAGGATGCCCCTGTCATCAGCCCCCCACCTCCCTCCCTGGCTCTGCACAGCATAGCTCTCTCACACACACACATGCGCCCTGCCTGCCTGGCGGCCTCTGTGTTCCTAGTGCAGGAGACAGCCGTGTTCCATGTTAATGATTTGCTCTTTGTTCCCCGAGCAGAGCAGCAGGCTCAGCTGTCAGACCTTCCCCGAGCTTTGAAAGGGGAGGGCAGCTGAGTTCAAACCAGGAGCAGAGCACTCATGCTGGGCATTGTGGGATACGGGGGCGGCCAGTTCTGGCGATATAATGAACGGCAGTGTCTACACTGACGTTTTGTCGCTTTAACTTTGCCGCAAAAAGCTCCATGCCTCTTGTTGTGGTGGTTTATTTTGTCGCTGAAACTAAAGAGTTTTGTCGCCAGAAGTGGCATTGCAGTGTGTACACCTCCACTGTTTCACCACCAGGGCTGACTGTCTCAAAAAGCATCACCGCATCTGCCATCTGCAGGAGGAGTCCGCATCATCCGGCCTAGGATTGGGAGTAGGGGTGTGTGGTCACTTATCAAGTGAATGGTCTCCCATAAAACTAGCTGTGGATGGACATTACTCCACACAGTAAGGTCTCTTTCACAGTCTGTGCATAATTCCAATCTGTTCTGGCCAGGCTGCAGACTGCCCAGGGTATTACTTGTTTATTTCATTTCATCAACATTAGGAAAGGGCGTCCTCTCTTCTGGGCCCTCCTTCCAATACTGACAGCACCACAATAACCAGCATAAACTGAACTCCCAAGATCTACTGCCAACCACACTCCCAACCATAATTCACTCCCACCTCAGAGCTCCATTGTATTGAAATGATCATCAATCCCACTTTCACCTCTCATCCTGTTCTGGCCCCAAATGCCTGTGAGATCCTTGCAGCATGCCCTGAAGGTTAACCAGTCTAAACACTGGCAGACCAGGGGTCTTCTCTCTGCCTGTGTGTATTTCAGCTCCAATCCAATGGGTAAGCACACTCCAGCCCCCTTTGAGATGGCAGTGTGTTCAGCTCCAACAAATGCTTGGTGTCATTCCTGGATCAGGTCCCAGTTTCTGCCAGTGGGACTTTGGCTAGAGCGTCCAAAGCTCAGCAGTGCCTGTTTGCTGATAGAGGCCCAGAGCCCTGGCGCTAGCTGGAGACTGAGTGAATGCCTGCGTCTCTCCCCATATCTTTGCCGCGTGCCGAGAGCTGAGCCCAAGTTACCCCTGGACACTTCTACCCAGATAACTTACGGCTCCTCAGCTCTTGCAGTGTATGGGCCAAGGGGGCTGAAAATCCACTGGTGCACCCTATAAGAAAAGGAGTACTTGTGGCACCTTAGAGACTAACAAATTTATTTGAGCATAAGCTTTCGTGAGCTACAGCTCACTTCATCGGATGCATAAATTTGTTAATCTCTAAGGTGCCACAAGTACTCCTTTTCTTTTTGCTAATACAGACTAACACGGCTGCTACTCTGAAACCTGTCATGGTGCACCCTATGTACACCATAGGGAACCCGTTATTGTGGATAATCTCCGCGATGTATGGTGAGGTCCTGACTGCCTGACTCTCTCGCTCCACCTGCTGGTAAATTGTGTCAGATCTATACTGAGACTTCAGGCTCATTCTCCTCTGCCAGAGAAAACTGCATTGGAGCCCAGGAAGCTCCAGCAGTGTAATTCCTATGTGGGAGAACAGAACCAGGCTGCTTCTCTCCAGAACCACGTAGGCTGTTTCTAGTGAAACCTCACGCTGTGGGAAGCTTTCGTGTTTTCTCCCATGCTGGTTATCCGGGCAGTGTTAGCTGGAGGTTCAGGAACTTGTGCGACTTCCAGCCCAGCTTGATGCAGTCTGGAACAGCCAGGAGCCCAGTTTTAAGTGATCTGCAGACCAGTTCTGAACAGGCCAGACCTCGGTCCCTTTCTATCAAAACATGCAACATTCATAGTTTTGAAGTGGAAGCTGGTGAAACGCAGCAGTTTTGCCGCAGTTTCCCTGAGTTCCTTGGAAAAGTGGGGATTGATCCAGCTCTAATCAAGGCCTGATTGTCACTTTACCCCCCCACAGTAGTCCCCCACCACATGTGTTAGTTGTAAATTTAGCTGCTCAGTCTAATTCCATCTCCGAAAGCAAGACTTCTTATTGATACCAACAGCCTAATCCTGCACCCACTGAAGTTAATGGGAGTTTTGATTAAAGGGCCCAATTCTCCTACTCAATAGAATCTGAGTGGTGTAAAAGGAGAATCAGGTCCATTCAATGTAAAAGTGACCTTGAATAACTTTCCTGGATATAAATGTGTCACGATTCTACAGGCCAATATCCACCAGAGGTAGTGGGAAATCTCCCTTCTGCAGGGTATATTATATAGTTCCCATGCTAGCCAGATGGGTTACAAGGTACTAGACTGATTTCAGTCACCGGTGCGAGACTGAAGTGACCCGTTCTAGGACTTGTGAGAGGGCAATGGAGGGGAGGAAATGTCACATTTGGAGAGAGGATGGCATTTTGATGGCAGGGTTCTACTGGAGAAGGTTGATGTTTGATGCTGCACAGAACTTTGGAATATTAGACTCAATCCCAGCAGGGTGGTTTAGTGCTCAGCGTGCAGGGGAGGTGGCGAGAGTTGAATGCTGAATGCTGGGCACCACAATTACATACCAAGAGATGGGGGAGCTGCCCAGGTCCAGCACTTCATTATGGGGAGGTGGAAAATATCTCGGTGTCACCCTCCTGCCGGGTGCCAACGCCAGCATTGAGCACTGGTTTCTGCTGCCTAAAGAGCCTTCTACAAAAATACACAAAACTCTGGTTTGAGCCCCTGCCCAGAGCTGGACTCGTGTATCTGGCTCTGGCCTATCAGAGACCTAGAACCGTCAGGCCAGGAGGGACCTCCAAATCATCTAATCTGACCTCCCTCACTTCCCCGGCCACCAAGCACTGTCCAGCCATCTCCGCACTGAGCCAACAGCCAGAATTAAGCCAAAGTTTGGCAGCCTGCCGGAACCTAAGGTATTGATTTAAAATAGAGCCTCCCTGGTCCCCGGGGTGTTTTCTCTCACTCACCAACATGCAGGATCCTCGGATCATGAACCCCAAGGAGCTGTTATTTGGAGGAAATGGGAAATTAGTAAAAACACTATGAAAAGCCCATGTATACACATTTGCAGGTAAGAAATCAGACAAACCAGATCAACTTGGCTATGGGCAATAGGACTGAAAGGGAGCATTTGGATCATTGGGTCCAGGTCCAGCTAGTGTGGGCGACCCCGTCATGTAATCCCATTCATAAATGTATCAAGATCCATCTTAGACCTAGTTAGGTGTTTGCCCTTGTCATAAATATAAAGGGAAGGGTAACCACCTTTCTGTACACAGTGCTATAAAATCTCTCCTGGCCAGAGGCAACATCCTGTTACCTGTAAATGGTTAAGAGGCTCAGCTAACCTGGCTGGCACCTGACCCAAAGGACCAATAAGGGGACAAGATACTTTCAAATCTTGGGGATTGGGGGGGGGAAGGCTTTTGTTTTGTGCTCTTTGTTTACGTGTTGTTCTCTCTTGGGACTGAGAGAGGCCAGACAGAAATCCATCTTCTCCAACCGATCCTAATCCTCTTCTCCCCAGCAGAGGGAGCAGAAAACTCTGTCCCTCTAGTTTTCTAGCCCTGGGGCTTCCATCTGTATTATTAAGGAAGGATCCTTGAAGTACTGCAGATCTCACCCCCTGTTCACTGGGAGACCCTCCAGCCAGGGGCTGTTGGCAGCAAGATGGGCCAGGTTCAAAGTCTAGAGGTTCCTTCTCAAAATACAACTACATGACCTAAGCCCCCAGCTGGAAACCAGGGAAACAGAATACCCCTGGCACGTTTGATGGGCATTAATTCCCCACTCGGAAACACTGAATCCATTGTATGAAACAAAGAAAACTTCATGGCAGGTGGGTGTGAGGGGGAAAAGAAAGTGTGACAGGGAAAAGAAAGCCAGTAATAATTCATCAGCAGGAAGGAAAGCCAGTAATAATTCATCAGCATGATCATTCACATAGATATATGTGTGTATATATGAGACACTCCCAGGGTGTCTTGGCAATAGTCTTAAACCCAGTCCTGCCATCACGGTGTGAGCATCCAATAAGGTAATGTGTTCCCACTTCCCTCTTCTTCCTCTTCTGTTACACCTACATTGGCTGTTTGTTGGCAGGTGGGTCTGTCTGCAGTCCCTAGGGAAGTACTGCATCATCTGCTGCCAGGGCAGTGCTCTGCCGCCTACCCCAGCCCGCATGATTACAGCTGTTACTGATTGCTGAGTAGGGAACCCCTCACTGGAGTTCTCGGCGGAGCTGCTGCCCCCACCTGCATGCAACGTCTCCAGCAGGAAGGAAGTCAGTGGCCTAGGACTTGGATCAAAGTCCTTGCCTCCAGCGATGTACCACCCAACCAAGAGCCCCTTTTCTATCCTGGTTTTGTGCAGGGTCTGCAAGCCAGCATGCCAGATTGCAGGCTGGTTAGGGGGCCCCTTACCCCAGTCTCATTTGAGGCACCTCTCTTGTCTTTCATTATCTGACAGGGCTAATAACATTTTTTACCCCCAAAATCAAAACGTAGCTGAATTTTGACCAAACTGTCCCAAAGGAGCAATACAAGTCAGGTGTGGCCATTCAGCCATCTCCCTCCCTATGAGCCCCTGTTCACCAGGAGCTGTCAACAGCAGGCTCTGGGGCTTCAGGCCACTGGTCATATAATTGCATAGGCCCCAATCCTGCAAAGGGGCCACCCGCCCCTCAGAGTCCCTCTGACTTCAGGAGGCCTGCACACAAACAGAGACGGCCATGCCAAAGTGTGCAGTGTGCTAGAGCAGGACACAATGGGGGCTCAAGGTACCTGGTGGAGAGCCCTGGGAGACCCACAGGACAGGGGGATCACTACACTGCACTCCCCCTCCCACACCACGGGGCTCCCTGCAACCTGGGGCTGTAATCACAGATAACGACGCTATTGGCTGGCATTTCCACAGAGGGTCTCGCCTGTTGGTCTCAGCGCATTGTGCACAGGCAGGTGCCGAGGTCTCCATTAGAGGTGGGGAGCTGAACTACTGGGACAGCCCCAGGGTCACACAAAGAAAAGGAGTACTTGTGGCACCTTAGAGACTAACAAATTTATTAGAGCATAAGCTTTCGTGAGCTACAGCTCACTTCATCGGATGCATCCGATGAAGTGAGCTGTAGCTCACGAAAGCTTATGCTCTAATAAATTTGTTAGTCTCTAAGGTGCCACAAGTACTCCTTTTCTTTTTGCGAATACAGACTAACACGGCTGCTACTCTGAAACCTAGGGTCACACAGCGAGTTAGAATCCAGGTGTTCAGGACTGCAAAGCTGAAGCCCTCCAGGGTGACAGTGAGAGGGCAGGGAAGGTGGTGGTGGCTCCCAGTCTCTGCCACGTGGCTCTCCTGCCGCTATGTGCTGCTCTAGCTTTGCACAGCTGATGGTGCAGTTACCTGACTCCCCAGGCGTTAGCACGCGGGGCTCAGCAGGCCTGGCCAGTGGATGTGCTCACCCTGCTATTTCTCTCTTGACACCCGCCCAGCTCTGCCGCTGTCCCTCAATTCGGGTCCACATCTACCCCTAGGTTCTTCATACACACAGCTCTGCCAACTCCCCTGTGTCCCACTCTGCAGGCCCCATGATCCCAGTCTGTCTGCCCCACCCAGTGACAATGGCCCTCAGTCCTGACCTGCAGCTGCTATGCCGGGCCTGGTCATCCCGGGAGATGTGGGGTTGCGGTTGTGCTGTTCATTGATGGCCACTTGGGCAAGGCAGGCTGGGAATGAGGAGCCTGCAGGTCGGGATTGAGGGGCAATGGGAGATCTGTGTGTGAAGGCCCCAGGACTGGAACAGCAGGGTGGCTGTGGGTTGTGATCAAGGGGCAGCAGAAGAGCCCTGAAATGCCAAGGTCATAGGGCAGAGCAAAGTGCACTGGCTGTGTGTGTTAGGGAGTGCTCACGCCAAACAGAAAACCACACCCTTTTGGAGGCTAAAGGTGCCTCCAGCATATATTATTATCATAGGGCCCAGCACCCCCATCCCTGAACCAGGCCCCCACTGTGCCAGCACTGTACGGATACAAAGAGACAGTCCCTGCCCCAAAGAACTGACAATCTGAATGTAAGCCAAGAGCCAAGAGATGGACACAGACAAACTGAGAGGCAAGTACAAGACAACAGGGAGATGATGTTGGTCTGCAGTCTCCTCACACCAGGCAGCTTAACCATTGTCAAGGGTTTTGTAGGCATCATGGCAAAATACAGTTTGAAGGAGGCTAATGAGGTGGCTTGGTGGCTACTTATGGGGAGCTCCTCCTAGATATGAGGGGCAGCACATGAGAAAGCACAAAGATTCTTGTTTGAAAATTTAACAAGTGGGCGATGGACGCTGGCATCATGGGCTGATGGAAGGTGGGAGTTGGCATCTCGATAATGAATGAGAGATGATAGGTAGTGGGGAAATGAAGGCAGCTATAAAAATATTAAAAATAATATATAACAAATGGAAGAAAGAATAAGATGATACTAATTAATATAAACCAGAAACTAGGAATTGTAGAGAAATGATAAGGGAACCAAAGAAACACAAGGAGACATCTAAGGCCAATTGTAAGGACAATAAGAAGGATTTTTTTTAAAGTATATTAGGAACAATAAAGAATCTTAACAATTATATTGATCCATTACTAGAAAATGGTAGAATTATCAACAAGAATGAAGAAAAGGCAGAAGTGTTCAATAAATATTTCTGTTCTGTATTTGAGGAAAAAAACAGATGATGTAGTCATGTCATATGATAACACTTTTCATTCTACTAATATGTCAGGAGGTTGTTAAACAGAAGCTACTAAAGTAAGACATTTTTAAATCAGCAGTTCCAGATAACTTGCATCCAAGAGTTTTAAAAGAGTGGGCTGTGAAACTCACTGGACCATTGATGTTGGTTTCCAATAAGGCTGAGAACACTGTGGAAGCTCCAGAAGACTGGAAGAAAGCTAATATTGTGCCAATATTTTAAAAGGGTCAAAGGGATGACCTGGTAATTATAGACCTGTCAGTTTGGCATAGATCCCAAACAAGATAATGGGTCGACTGATACAGGGCGTGACTGATAAAGAATTAAAGGAGGGTAATATAATTAATGCCAATCAATTTGGCTTTATAGAAAGTAGATCCTGTTAAACAAACTTGATATCTTTTTTTGATGAGATTGGTTGATAAAGTGTGTTTATTATTAGTATTAGTATTAGTGTTGATGTAATATACTTAGACTTCTGTAAGGCATTTGACTTGGCACAGTATGACATTTTGATTAAAGAACTAGAAAGATATAAAATTAACATGGCACACATTAAATGGAGTAAAAGCTGGCTAACTGATAGTTCTCAAAATGTAATTGTAAACAGGCAATCACCATCAAAGGGATATATTTCTGGTGGGATCCTCCAGGGATTGGTTCTTGGCCCTGTGCTATTTAACATTTTTATCAGTGACCTGGAAGAACACATAGACTCATCAGTGATAACATTTGCAGATGGCACACAAATTGAGTGAGTGATAAATAATGAGGACAGAGCAATCTGGATTGGTTGGTAAACTGAGTTCAAACAAACAGTATGAGCTTTAATGTCACTAAATGTAAATGTACACATCTAGGAACAGAGAATGCAGGCCATACTTACAGGCATTGGGACTTTATCCTGGAAAGCAGTGACTCTGAAAAAGATCTGGGGATTCACCTAGATTCTAAGGCCACTGTGATTATCTAGCCTGGCCTCCTGTATAACACCGGTCAGAGACCTTCCCCAAAATAATTCCTAGAGCAGAGCTTTTTGAAAAAAACATCCACTCTTGATTTTAAAATGGCCAGTGATGGAGAATCCACCCCAACCCTTGGTAAATTGTTCCAGTAGTTAATTGCTCTCACTGTTAAAAATGTATGCCTTATTTCCAGTCTGAATTTGGCTAGCCTCAACTTCCAGCCACTGGATCATGTCAGACCTTTCTCTGCTGGATTGAACAGCCCATTATTAAATGTTTGTTCCCCATCTAGGTACTGATAGGCTGGAAATCACTCCTTCACCTTCTCTTTTTTAAGCTAACTAGATGGAGCTCCTTGAGTCTAACACTATCAGGCAGGTTTTCTAATCCTCTAATCATTGTCATGGCTATTCTCTGAACCGCCTCCAATTTATCAACATCCTTTTTTGAATTGCAGGCACCAGGACTGGGCACAGGATTCCAGGAGCGGTCACACCAGGGCCATATACAGAGGTAAAATAACCTCCCTCCTCTTACTCAAGAGTCCCCTGTTATGCATCCCCGGATGGCATGAGCCCTTTTGGCCACAGCCTCATACCAGGAGCTCATGTTCAGCGGATGGGGGTAGATAACGAGCTGAACAGGAGCTCTTAGTGTGATGCTCTGGCCAAAGGGGCTCATGCCATCCTGGGATGCATAAATGGGAATCACGAGTAGGAGCAGAGGGACAGGCACAAACACAGTCCCCCTCAAGAGAGGCTTTTGTGCCAGGGCTGAAAACCTCTGCACCTTCTATCCCAGGCAGGGAGACAGCTCCCGTGATGGTCAGGGACCACGGGCACGCCTCCCCTGTCTAGAGACCTCTGCCTGAGGCTCCGAGCTGAGGCGACTTCTCCTGAGGGTGAAGGCCCCCCCCAGCAGCCAAACTGAGGTGGCTGCGGCATGTCAGAGCGGCTGTGTTGAGAAGAGCCCAGGCTCCGGTTGAGTGTAGATATCCTGGGCCTGGGTGGAGTCATACTGAGAGAGAGAAATCACAGATGGAGATGAGAAAGTGGTGCTGAAACAGGGACCTGCCTTGGCTTCCATCCTGGACTGACCGAGCACCATGTCCATGTGATGGATTATATATGTCCATGGGGCTGTCGGCTGTGCTGGGAATATATGTGTCCCCGGGACTGCTGGCTGCATTAGGGTTTTATGTATCCCCAGGGTTGTCAGCTGTACTAGGGGTATATGTGTCTCTTGAGGTTTTGGCTGTACTATGAGTATATGTTTCCCCGAGTCTGGTGGCTATAATAGGGATAGATGTGTCCTCCAGGGCTGTCAGCTGTACTAGGGGTATATGTGTCCCCAGGATGTCAGCTGTACTAGGGGCATATGTGTCCTCCAGGGCTGTCAGCTGTACTAGGGGTATATGTGTCCCTGGACTGTCAGCTGTACTAGGGGTATATGTGTCCCTGTGCTATCAGCTGTACGGGAGGGTATATGTGTCCGTGCTATCAGCTGTACTGGAGGGTATATCTGTTCACAGGGCTGTGTTAGAGATATATGTGTTCCTGTTGCTGTCAGCTCTATTTCCCCGGGGCTGTGTGGTGTACTAAGGGTTTATGTGTCGCTGGGCTGTTGTCTGTACTATGGGTATATGTGTCACTTGGGGCTGCTGGCTGTAGTTGAGGTACATGTGTCACCTGGTCTTTAGGCTGTAGTTGCGATACATATGTTCCAAGGACTCTCAGCTGTAGTAGGGGTATGTGTTTCCCTGGGGCTGTTGGCTGAAGTGGGGGAATGTGTGTCCTCTGGTGTGTCAACAGTACTAGGGGTATATGTGTACTTCAGGGCTGTTGGCTGTACTAGGGGTATATGTGTCCACAGGCTGTCAGCTGTACTGGAGTATATGTGTCCCCAGGCTGTCAGCTGTACTGGGGTAGATGTATTCCCGGGCTGTCAGCTGTACTAGGGGTAGATGTATTCCCGGGCTGTCAGCTGTACTAGGAGTATATGTGTTCCCGGGCTGTCAGCTGTACTAGGGGTATATGTGTCCCTAGGCTATCAGGTTTCCTAGGGCTAGTGGCTTGTTGCTTTGGCCTGGACGAGGGTGTATTGGATGTAAGTGGCCAGCTCCGAACCCTACCTTTGGATTTGAGTGGTCTCTGGAAGTAGATGCTGTTTTCTCAGTGCTCAGAGACTCCGCTGGGTGCCCCATGAAGTGGATCCTCTAGGGAGGGCAGACGGAGTCCTGAGGATTCCGGCTGACTGGCTGTGTTTGATTGCTGGACAGCTGTAATCGTGATGAGACACCGGCGCTGGAGTTTCATACTGAGACATGCTGTCACACCCCTGTGGGCCAGCAGGGAGCCATATGGCTGTAGCTCTGCTCAGGGGTGTATTGTGTGGGTGCAATGAGCCCGCTTTGGCCACTCCTCAGAGATCCAGGCACTTGTGAGCATTCCTCAGCATAGCTTCCCAATCCTTCTTATCTCTATTTTACAGATACTGAGCGGGGCAGGGACTTGCCCAAGGTCACCCAGACAGTCAGTGGCAGAGCCAGGAAGAGACTTGGTTTCCTGATGCGCCAGGCTCGGCCTGAATCCTCTTGCCCTGGTCCCTGTGTGATTGTCGACACTGATGGAAGCGGCTGTGCAATACTGCCTGGCTGAACGGACGATGCTGCACGCTCCTGCTGCACTCGTTTTGCCCTGGTGTAAATCAGGTCCGTGGGGCCAGGCAGGGATGGCCAAAGCCACAGCTGATCTCTCAAAGGAGGGGGGGCCGTGTCTGGGGATGTGTGTCATGGAATCCACGGGCAATGCTCTTGAACTGCTCCCTACAAAGCCAGTCAGGACTCTGGTGAAGTCTCCTCTCTGGAAGCAAACAGTCTGCAGGGCAAGAAGCTCACACAGGTTCCACCTTCCTGGGTCTAACCTCAGAGCATTCAGCATCCTCTGCCCCTCCATGCACTTCCCACAGTGAGTCCGCCCAGGTGGGGTCCTGGGGAAGCCAGAGGGTCCTGCACCCCAACTTCGCAGTCAGACGTGACTCTTAGCCAGCCAGTAAAACAGAAGGTTTATTAGATGACAGGAACACGGTCTAAAACAGAGCTTGTAGGTACAGAGAACAGGACCCCTAAGCTGGGTCCATTTTGGGGGGAAGTGAGCCAGACAACCACTGCTCTCCACGTCCCCAGCCAGCCCCAACTGACTCACTCTGCCCCCCCCCCCCCCGCTACTCTCTGGACTTTGTCCCTTTCAGGGGCCAGGAGGTCACCTGATTCCTTTGTTCTCCAACTCTTTAGCTCTCCCCTTGCAGGGGAAAAGGGCCCAGACTATCAGTTGCCAGGAGGCAGAGTGTCGGCCATTTATGTACACTGGCTCTTTGCGCTGCAACAATTACACCCCCTTATCCCACCACCTAGAGACGTAAGAAATGCATAGGGGAAACTGAGGCACCCCCCCACTGTTCCGAGGAAATATTAAGAACAGTCCCACTTTGTCACATCTCTCACCCCTTCCAGACCGAACTGAGGGAGGTCACTTTAGCTGGTGACCTGGGGAAGTTCGAACCCACCAACATCCCATGGATGCCCCATCATCTCTCCCATTCCTTGGTGGGAGTTACACCAGGCTCTTCCGGTTTTACGCCCTCCCTGAGGTTGGATGTGCTTGATGGCACTCGTAGGCTGCATTTGGGAAGGTTTATGCGGCCCATGCCCTTTTTCCACCCCAAAACCCCTGGGGTTCAAACTGGGATCGTGTCTTCTCCCAGCGCTCCAGTCTGGAGGGCTGTGATTTGGGCTCTCTTGGTTAAGAGCCCCCATCTTGACCTTCACCACTCTCTGGCCATGTGTCTCTGTCACCTGCCGCTCAGCATCAGCCCATTTCATTGGATGCAGCCACGTCCGGACAGAGGGGTCAGTATACACTGCAAAGCACCGCCCCAATAGATACGGCTGCAGCTCTTTAAGGGCCTGCCCCATGGCCAGGCATTTCTTCTTTATGGCCACGTAATTCTGCTCCCGGGGCAGCAGCTTCTTGCTTGCGCACCCAATGGGGTGTCTCCCCCCCTTCGCATCGACCTGCATTAGCACCGTGCCCAGCCCTGTGTCTGTGGCATCGGTGAACACTGTAAAGGGCTTGGCACTGTACGGGTTTACCAGATTTACCAGGCCCTGGGTTAGAGCCTCCTTCAGTGCATAGAGAGCCCTCTGGCACTGCTCGGTCCAGACCACCTTGTCTGGCTTCTCCTTCATACGTAAGATCAGTGATGGGAGTAGTTAGGGAGCTAAAGTGGGGTACAAACCTCTAGTAGAACCCTACCATCCTGATAAAGGCCTGGACCTCTTGGTCTGGAGAACGGGCCAATCTCTGATCCTCTCCACCAGCCCGTTGGACTGCGGGTGATATGCAGAGGTCCAAGTGGGCCAGACCCCACATTTCTCCCACAAGCCCCAGAGCAGGGCTGACATGACATTGGACCCCTCGTCTGTAAGGACCTCGCTGGGGACCCCCTCTCTGCTGAAGATGGTTAGTCTGCCACGGTGTCTGCCTCGGTGGAGGACAGAGCCCCGCCCCTGAGTAGCGGGTGGAGAAATCCATCACCACCAGGATGTATTTCTTCCCCAACCGGGTCGCCTTGCTGAGGAGCCCCACTATATCCATAGCCACCTTCTGGAAAGGTTCTTCTGTGATGGGCAGGGGTCTCAAGGGGGCTTCACTCTTATCCTGGCCTCCCCCCCCCCTCTGGCCGGGATCGCAGGACCTGCAGTGCCGTTGGGCTGCGTCCCAGACTCCTGGCCAGTCACAGTTCTGCAGCAGCCGCTGCCTGGGGCCCTGGATCCCCTGGTGTCCCGAGAGAGGGACATCCTGGGCCAGGTACCTGCGGCGACACTTCTGGGGCACCCCCAGCTGCCTCCTGATCCCCCACAGTTTTACTTCCCCTTGAGGACCCCATTCCTGGTACAGGAATCCCTTCTCCCACAGGAATCTGTCCCTGCAGCCTTCCCCAAGGGGGTTTGCCAGCAAGTTTCCTCAGCTCCTCCAAGGAGAGATCCTTCTGCAGCTCAGTTTGGAATTCAGCTGCTGCCCTCCTGGGTCTGCACAGGGATCTGGGCCATAGGCAGGGCGAGGGGCTTCATCCCTAGGACCCTCACACAGCCCCTCAGCATCTGAGGCTGCACCACCCATGGCCTGACAACAGTTCTCTCTGTCCCAGGGTCTCGCCACCCCAGGAATCACAGGTTTCAGAGTAGCAGCCGTGTTAGTCTGTATTCGCAAAAAGAAAAGGAGTACTTGTGGCACCTTAGAGACTAACAAATTTATTAGAGCATAAGCTTTCGTGAGCTACAGCTCACTTCATCGGATGCATCGATGAAGTGAGCTGTAGCTCACGAAAGCTTATGCTCTAATAAATTTGTTAGTCTCTAAGGTGCCACAAATACTCCTTTTCTTTTCACCCCAGGAATGTCTCCCCATTGACCAAAAAGAAAAGGAGTACTTGTGGCACCTTAGAGACTAACAAATTTGTCTCTAAGGTGCCACAAGTACTCCTTTTCTTTTTGCGAATACAGACTAACACGGCTGCTACTCTGAAACCTCCCCATTGACCATCACCTTCTGCTCCCATTGGGGGTCCAAGGGGCCTGAACCCAGGAGACTCCACACAGACATATAGGTTGGGGTCAGGAGTGGGAGCCTGTCCACCACCCCACCCATCTGGCTGATGGAGTCTATGGCCTTGGGATCCAGCAAGGGAGCTAGACACCGGGGGGTTTTCACAGGGTCCCCCTGGTTCAAATCGCCAGCCTGTTCAAAGGCAGTGAGGTGGGCATCCACATCCTCCCCCATCCTTAACCAGGGGCAGCAATTTAGTATTGAGGTTCCCTGCCAAACTGGCACCCTGGGGTCTATCCCCGCTCACCCCTGGGAGGTCCCCTCTGCCTCTCCGCTCCACCACCGCCAGTTCATGCTGCTGCTGCTTCTGCAGCTCTTTCTTGGACTCTCGCTGTCTCTTACAGTCTTCTTGCTCTCTAGGCCTCAGCTCCAATCCCGTCCGTCTCCAATCCCCCAATCCCCATCGCAAAGACCCCCATCTGGTCAGGGACAGGAGTCTTGAGGATGCCTGGCTACTGCTCCAGCTGCTCCTAGATCCTCTCCCATCTGGGTCAGGAATCTGTTCCTTAGAGCGGTCATCCTCCTCCAGCTGCACAATTAACTGTGCTTTGGAGAACTTTCCAATGCGCAACCCTCTCTTTTTGCACAGGGTTACAATGTCCTTCTTAAGGAGATGGTGACAGGCCCTCACTCCGCTCTTCCCAAGTTGTTGTGGACTCACAGGCCTGTGTGCTCACAGCTCCCCACAATTTCCAGGGAGAACCCCTAGTCTGTCAGCCCTTCTCAAGGTCACCACCTCTTTGCCAGGGTCGAGCTGCAGACTCCTCCGCCCCCGGACCGCTCGCTGCAATCCCCAGAGGGACCCTGTTACTGCAAAAATCCTTCTCATTGGTCATACACTCCCAGGGGTTAACCCCCCCCCCCCGAAACCGCTCCTCTCTGAGCCTTCAGCATGCCTGGTCCTCATCAATCCCCTTCTGTTTTACTGCTCCCCAGTCACTTACTGCAGGAAGTGCCATTCATGGGGTGCAGTTCATCGCACCTGCCACCAGTTGTCACGGAGTCCCTAGGCGATGCTCTGGAACTGCTCCCTACGAAGCCAGGCAGGACTCTGGGGAAGTCTCCTCTCTAGGAGCAGCCTGTCTGCAGGACACACAGCTCACAAAACTTCCACCATCCTGGGTCTGACCTTGGAGCATTCAGCATCCTCTGCCCCTCCGTGCGCTTCCCACAGCCAGTCCGTCCAGACGGGATCCTGGGGAAGCCAAAGGTTCCCGCCCCCCAACTTCATAATCAGATGTGATTCTTAGCCAGCCAGTAAAACAGAGGTTTATTAGATGACAGGAACATGGTCTAAAACAGAGCTTGTAGGTACAGAGAACAGGACCCTCAGCTGGGTCCATTTTGGGGGGAAGTGAGCCAGACAACCCCATCTGCACTTCTCTCCTCGTCCCCAGCCAGCCCAAAACTGACTCACTCTCCCCCACTCCTCCTCTGGGCTTTGTCCCTTACCCGGGCCAGGAGGTCACCTGATTCCTTTGTTCTCCAACCTTTTAGCTATCACCTTGCAGGGGGGAAGGGCCCAGGCCATCAGTTGCCAGAAGACAGAGAGTCTGTCATTTAGGTACACTGGTACTTTGCTCTGCAACAATTACACCCCCTTATCCCACCACCTAGAGACTTAAGAAATGTATAGGTGAAACTGAGGCACCCCTACAGTATTCAGAGGAAACATTAAGAACAGTCCCACTTCGACACATTGTGTTTCCATAGCACCAGGGCAGAATGAACAAGGGAGGAAGGGAAGGAGTCTCCCCAAGTGTCTGAGCAGCACCAGGGCCTTTAACCCCTGCACCACCTGCTCTTGCTGGGCATGGCGGTGCCCGGAGTCCCCCAATGGCGCCTGTACCAGACATGCCAGACACGCCAGACACGCCCCAACAATCCTGCAGCCCCAGCCCCTCCACAGCCCCACAGCCCCCAGAGCTCTGGCCACAGTCAAGGCTATTGCCCACGGAATGACATGTGATGAGAGAATCCATCAGCTCCGCACAGAGCCAGGAATGGGCAGCACCCAGCACTTTACCATCCTCCACAGCCACGCAGCACCCAGCACCCAACCATCTCCAACAGCCATGCAACACCCAGCACCCTACCATCCCCCAATGGCCATGGAACACCCAGCACCCTACCATCCTCCACAGCCATGCAGCACCCAGCACCCTACCATCCTCTACAGCCATGCAGCACCCAGCATCCTACCATCCCCCAACGGCCATGCAGAACCCAGAACCCTACCAACCTCCACAGCCATGCAGCACCCAGCACCCAACCATCTCCAATGGCCATGCAACACCTAGCACCCTACCATCCACCACAGCCATGCAGCACCCAGCACCCTACCATCCCCCAACGGCCATGCAGCACACAGCACCGAACCATCCCCCAACCGCCATGCAGCACCCAGCACCGAACCATCCCCCAACGGCCATGCAGCACCCAGCACCTTACCATCCTCCACAGCCATGCAGCACCCAGCACCCTACCATCCCCCAAGGGCCATGCAGCACCCAGCATCCAACCATCTCCAATGGCCATGCAACACCTAGCACCCTACCATTCTCCACAGCCATGCAGCACCCAGCACCCTACCATCCCCCAACGGCCATGCAGCACACAGCACCCAACCATCCCCCAACGGCCATGCAGCACCCAGCACCCTACCATCCTCCACAGCCATGCAGCATCCAGCACCCTACCATCCCCCAACGGCCATGCAGCATCCAGCACCCTACCATCCCCCAACGGCCATGCAGCACCCAGCACCCTACCATCCCCCAACAGCCATGCAGCACACAGCACCCAACCATCCCCCAATGGCCATGCAGCACCCAGCACCCAACCATCTCCAATGGCCATGCAACACCTAGCACCCTACCATTCTCCACAGCCATGCAGCACCCAGCACCCTACCATCCCCCAACGGCCATGCAGCACCCAGAACCCTACCAACCTCCACAGCCATGCAGCATCCAGCACCCTACCACCCTCAACGGTCATGCAGCACCCGGCACCGAACCATCCCCCAACGGCCATGCAGCACCCAGCACCTTACCATCCTCCACAGCCACGCAGCACCCTACCATCCCCCAACGGCCATGCAGCACACAGCACCCAACCATCCCCCAAGGCCATGCAGCACCAGCACCCTACCATCCTCCACAGCCATGCAGCATTCAGCACCCACCATCCCCCAATGGCCATGCAGCACCCAGAATGTTCCCAGCTCTAAGAGCTCTGCGGTCTTAGCTCTTGCTGGCTGGCTGGGAGCAGCCCCTGCTGTGTTTGCTGAGTCCTGTGCTGGTTGCTGGCCAGGACTTCCCCTCCCTCACTGGGCTGCCCCAGACCACCCCAGCGGCACTGGCAGGCTATTTGTTAATTAAATCAGAACAGCAAAATCAATAGCAGACATCAAGTTTATTGGCTGTGTCTGCTCTGCGGGCCTGGCTTAGGGCCTGAATGCGTGTGAGCATGCTCAGGCCTGGAAAGCACTAGCCCCAATGGACAGCAAGCAGCCACTGGAGCGGAGAAGGCAGTGGGGCTGGCTAGGATGCAGGTATCCTCGCTGGAGGTCTCCTCCCTGCTACAGGCTGGAGCAGGGCAGCCGCAGGGTGTCAGGCTCTGGCTAGTCCAGCAGCTCCAGCTGCGTTGGAAAGGAGAGTGCAAATCTCGGATTGCTCCTGACGGATCATCTCCCTGGAGCTGGGGCTGGGGCCGGGGCGAAGGCCTTTGGCCTGACCCCATCGGCCCCACAGCATGGGTGCTGCAGTGAGCAGACCACAGCGGCTCACAGCCGGGCATCCCCCTGGGAGAGGATGGCAGGCACCTCCACTGCACCCAAATGTTTGTCTATCGGGGCTGGGCTGCCATGATTCTCCGGCATGAGAAGCCTTGGCTATAGAATTAATGCTGGGGAATCCCCACTGCTGTGACAGGAACCCCCACTTGGCTGGGATTCCCTGGGCCAACCATCACTCTTAGCTGTGCTGAGGGGGCTGGTGCTTTGCTCATTTTAGAGGGTTTGTGTCTCCCTCCCGCGGCAGCAGAAGCTATGTGAACGCTATTGCCAGGGATTCAGGGACACAGAACGGGTCTCCGGGGGCCGGGCCTCCCTTGTTGTGGGTTCTCTGCCAGGGGGCTGCGTGCTGGTTAGGGCTGAAGCTGGCGCTGCACCAGGGGTGGGACGGGCAGCACCGAGAGAAGGTCTGTGCCCTGAGCGGTAGCTGGCGCTGCTGCTGGGGAAAGCACTTCATGTATCAACGGGCTGCAGCGTGGAAGCTTGTGCCAGCGTGTTGCGCTCGGGAGTGACATGCGGGGAGCACGTGGGAGAGTGAGTGTTGGGGCGCTGTCCACAGGCGGCTAGGCTTCGGGGAAGAGCAGGAATCCGGAGAAGATGCTGTCAGCCCCTTCAATCCCCACCAGGGAATTCTTCTCGGTGGGCTCCAGCCACACGGACTCGTCTGCCTGCAACCGCAGCACCACCCCCCCAGTGGTGACCTGGTAGATGTTGTGAACGTAGTCGCAGAAGGTCACCACCTTCTCCCCCTTGGTACCCTGGCCCTTCTTGATGTTGATGCACAAGTTGCCCCGGGAGGTGACGTGGTAGGTGAAGTAGTAGAGGCCTGGGATCCGGCAGGTGAACCGCCCGTACCTGTTCTCGTAGTGCCCGTTCTCGTTGGTGATGATGCGGTCGAAGCGGATGGGCTGCTCCCGGCGTGGCAGCATGCTAATGGTCCTGGCAGCTGAGAATGCAGATTTGAGCGTGGTCTTGAAGTCCCCAGATTCACCCACTGGCCCAGGAGGACCCATGGGGCCCGGAAAGCCCTTGGAGCCAACGGGGCCTTTGGGGCCGACTTTCCCGGGGTGTCCGGGGCTCCCCGGCTCTCCTTTCTCCCCCAGCTCCATTTCATCATCCACCCGCCCTGGGGCACCTAGAGAACAGGAAAAGAAGAGTCAGGAGTGGAAGGCTCACAGGCTCTGTTGTCATTCCTCATCTTATTGCTAGCAGGTTCCTCGCTTCGCTACTGAGCCCAGAGCATGGCCTTGGATGTTCCACCAAAGCCATGGGACCAGCTCAGGGCCGGTGGACGAGGAAACCCTCCTCCAGTCTTTCTGTGCCAGAAAGTCCTCCACCCATGGCACAGGGACACTGGTGCCAGCTGAGACCCCCTGCCCCTCACACAGGGACACTGGTGCTGGCTGAAACCCCCTCTCACACGGGGACACTGGTGCCAGCTGAGACCCCCCCCACCCCTCACACGGGGACACTGGTGCCAGCTGAGACCCCCCCACCCCTCACACGGGGACACTGGTGCCGGCTGAGACCCCCCCTCAAACAGGGACACTGTTGCCCGCTGAGACCCCCCCCCCACACACAGAGACCTGCCCAGCATTTCCCGTAGTGGAGGTTTGCGGGACGGATTCCCAAATCCCATCAGACCAGTCTGCACAAGGCTGTGTCTGTCCAGTCTGCACAAGGCTGTGTCTGCACCAGCTGTTTCTCCTGAAAACTTGCCACCGTTGCAGCCACCATGGGCGATGCATGAACCGCCTGTTTGGGGAGGCTAGCCCCCTGCCCCACTCCTTCTGCCTGAGTCCCCACCCCTCCTGCCCACTGGAGCCAGAGGAGCCCCAGAGGAGCCCCAGAGGAGCCCCAGCCGGCCCAACTGAGCTGCCCCAAGCCCCAGCCTGCCTGAGCCACCCCAAGCCCTGGGCCACCAGCCTGCCTGTCCAAGCCCCTGCCCTGCTGGTCTGCCCGCCTGAGCCCCCGCCGGCTTTGGGGGAGAGGTGGAGCTGGGATGGGAAAAGGAGCAGCATGAGCGGGGCTATGGGGGAAGAGCGGGATATGGGAGTGGGGCCTCAGGCCAGTGCTCCAAAGGCGGCAGGCCAGCAGTGTGCCTCCAGAGGGAGGTGCGCTGCATCCTGTTTGGGGAGGCTTAGCCTCCCCAGCCTATTATACTCACTGCCCATGGCTGCCACTTGTGTAGTACTGATAGCAACGCCCTCACCCTCCCGCCCGAGGTGCAGTGCTCTGCCATTCCAGGCACGCTCTCCTGTCTGCACTCGAAGCTCCTCCCTTGCACCCCTCTGGATCAGGCCCCATTCCTGCTCCCCTGCAGCAGGGATCCCTTCTCGTAGACACCTCCCCTCTCCCCTTTCTCTCCAGCCAGGCTAGAGCCCCACCTCTCCCCTGGTGCTCCCCCTTGGCCAGGGGGCAAGGAGGGACGTATTCTTCACACCTGTGGCTGGCTGGTTCCTGCATTGGAGAAGTGCAAACCATTTGCTTCCAGCAATGCATCCTCCTGGCGGAGAGCAGCAAAGGCCGGGCTGTCTGGGCAGGCACTAACAGCTAACCCCGGGAATCATGCTTTACTCCGAAAGGGCCTTTGGGGAGCTGCTGTCATCCCAATAGCACCACCCTGGCCCAGAGCTCTGCCTGCTCCCAGCTCCCGCCTCCTGCTCACCTTTCTCTCCCTTCGGGCCATCCACTCCATCTTTGCCATTGGAGCCCGGCTGTCCTGGTGCACCCGGAATGCCCGGGATGGCGGTGTAGCCCTTGCAGCTATCGGCCCTGGCCAGGGGGACCGTGGCCAGGCAGAGCAGCACGGCCCACAGCATCATGTCGGCACCAGCGCTGGAGAGAGCAGAGGGATGCAGCACAGCTCACAGGGCAGCACGGGGTGATGAGCTGGGCAGAGGGCTGGGCAGCAGGCTGCCAGGAACAGCGCAGCCCTGGGGCACCGTGCCATGGAGACATTCCACCAGTACTGGGGGCAGCGGAGGGGCAAAGTCCACGACAGGAGCCACTCCAAGGAAAAGCTACAGGCCCAAGTCCTCCCCCTGACACCCCATTGTCTTTGATGGAGCTGCCCCTGGATGAATGGGGAGAGACTGGCCCCCGGACCGCACATCTCCTCCCCTCCCCAGATGAGAACAGCTGCAAGGCTCAGGCACTGGCGGCCCAGTCCCCAAGCTGCAGGGGCAGCACAGGGGAGAAGAGAGGAGCAGCAAAACCTTCAGTGTTTGCAGAGCTTCTGTGGAAGGGACAGGGAGAGCAGCACGCGCGGCTCTCACGTCTGCACCTCACCCAGCTCAGGTCAAACCCTGCCCCACTGCCCTGAGATCCCACCAGCTCCACTGGCTGCAATTCCCCATCCAGCCACAGAACCAAAACATTCGGGGTCAAACCCTGCTCTGATTTACACCACTGCAAACCTGGAGTGGCTCCATTAGCTTCAGTGGCGAGATTATGGGTTTGCTCCAGAGTAACTGAGAGCAAGGTTACATCCGTGAGCCACCCTCCCAAACCATCTGGCCCCCAGGGCTTTGTCCTGCCATGGGGCTTCTCCCCTGGAGCCTGTTCCCCAAGCTAATGGGCTGTCCCATCAGGCACTGAGCTGAACTGCCAGCATCAGTGCGCCAGTCTCTCCAGTTCTCCCTGACCATCCTGTCCGAGCAATTTGTGACTGTGACTTGCCCCCTGGACACACTGGACAGGAATTATTTCAGGGCAGACTAGATGATCACAATGGTCCTAGCTGGCCTTGGAATCTCGGAATCTCCCTGTCCTACAGCCCAAGAGCCCAGCACCGTATAAGCCAGACACAAAACACTGCAAGATCAGGAGCTGCTTCTCGGCAAGGTTAGCTTGGCTGGGAACGCACGGTTGGGGCAGGGCCAGAACCCCCTGGGAGCTCAGTGCAGGGCTTGCTCCACAGCTCAGAGTGGAGTCTGCTCTCGAGCCCAGAGGGAGCCGGGTGCAGAAAGGGTTCTGGAGCCCCGGCAGCCCCTTACGGACACTGCTCTGTCCAAGCACCCGGCTCGTTCGTGGCTATTAAGGAATTGGGCGCCTGTGGCACCATGTGGGCTCGCTCTTACCTTGCAGCGTCCTGCAACAGCGAGCAGGGATGAGGCGGGTGTGTTTCAGTCCAGCTTGGCAGTGACCCTGTGCAGAGAAAGCAGAAGTTTGCATGAGAAGAGAAAGGCTGGGCAAGGAGAGGAACTGGCCATATCCCTTTTTTATCGTTGACTCTGGCCCTTCTGCACACTGGCACTTTCACATCCCCCGCTGCCCCGCTCGGAGCTGACCACAGGCTCTTTCTGCAGGCTCAGCAGGACCCCCGGTCCCTGAGCCCTGCAGGGAGCCTGGGCATTGCTGGGCCAGAGCCTCTGGCCATTGGCAGCTCTTGGCCCGAGCCCGAGAAAGTGCTGCTCAGTGGGTCTGTTCTTACTGGGTTACATGTCCTCATCTGCCCTTATAGGAAACTCCCCAAGAAGGTCACAGGCTGCTAAGATCCAACTCTACCTGGCCCCCCTGACCCTGCTCTGAGCCCCCCCTCTGAAAACCCAGAGCAGCCAGGGCAGTCTCTGTGCTTACACCCTGGTGACAGAGAGCTGGTTTGGGGGCATTATGGGAATGAGAGTCACTCATGAGAACCCAGCCCTATGCCCTGTGGCTGCACACGAAGGTGTCGCTAACTTCCTGGTGGCACTGTGCATACAGAGCCCACCTCCCACCCCCGAGTCAAAGAAAACACTCCAGTGGGTGTCCATGGGGCAAGGATCTGTCCCCACTCATTGGTGCTGCTGGGACCCACTCGCCCGGGCCAGACAAGACATGATCTGGGAGACATGATGGTGCTGAGATCCCAGGGCTGCACTTACCTGCTTCCAAGGGTCCATGTGAGTGTGAGGGCGCCAGAGCGGCTGTAACGCCCCCCGTGCCAGCCCACCAGCTTCCTTGGATCCCCGGCACTGCCTGGCCTGCCTAGACTCACCCCTCCCACACATCTCCCGAGCCAGGCCCCGTGTTCCAGGGAGTCACTGCTGGGCCGAAGCTGAGGCAGAGACGCAGCTCACAGGGGTGCGAATGGAAGGGCCACCCCCCACTTTGACTCACCTCCGTCTGGCTCCTCAGCGTGGAAGTGCTGCAGGTTCACCTCCACTGGGGAGTGTGTGTGCAAAGGTCAAAGGGGGCCAGCTGTGCCCATCACCTCTGCGTCTGGCCCCTGACTCTGTGGGATGCTGTCCCCTGGACAGAGCGCTGGGCAGCCAGCACAGAGACACTCACCGCCTGGCAAAGCCTCATGCCGCAGTCGAGAGCGATTCCATCCCATCGCTAAGAACCACCCTCCCTCCCAGTATCTCCCAGCCTCGGGGCATGCGAGTAGGAGCCTGGCTGGGCTGGGGGTCACAGACCATCGAGGGGCTGCGATGTGCTATGGGGAGGAAAGGAACCCGGATTCCCTGTCCCTTGGGACTCTAGGTGCCACATCTGGCTGCCCCTTTCTGTTAGAAGTCGGCTCTCTAAGATCACCCCTGCATGAAAGGCGAACCGGAGGGCTTGTGGGGCCCTGTCCATGCCTGGAGTCATGCCTCCTCCAGCTGCATGCTGCCTGGACTATCCCAGAGAACCCCAGTCAGAACAGGCCTGGGTCTTGGTAGCACCAGGCACATTTCTTAAAATCGATTCCGCCTGCCCTTGCTCCCTGCTGAGTCTCTGCCCCATGGGCCACACTCAGCCGTGCTCCAGGCACATGCACTCCCCAGCCTCCTGGGGCTGCCCCGGCTCACGCCAGGCTTGGATTTGGCCTGGGGTGTCCAGGCAGTGGGGCCTGATCCTGTATTCCCCAGTGACTGTGATGGCCCTTCTGGCACTTAGTGTCACACAGGGCCAGGGGTGTGGGTTAGGATCCCCTGCCCTAGGGGGAGCTCGCGGTCAAACGGATTTCAAGTTGAAGGGGCTCCTTGGAAGGTCCCTGCTCTGCAGATATTTGGCTTGATTCACTGGCAGAGTTTGTAAGTGCTTTGAACCAGCGAGTGGCATATGCATGCCCCTGCAGATCCTCGGGGAGGTGCTATTGCGGTGTCAGGAGGGAATGCTCAGGTATCCATTCTTCTGTGAACTCAAACCTGCCAGGAGTTCCTGAGCCAGGCTCGGGCAGGGCGTGGGGGCAGGCACTAGCCATTCGGACAAGCAGCTCCTGGTTATAAACACCACTGGAGCCCTATGTTGTAACTTGGGGGAGTTTTTGCCTCCTCAGCCTGAGAACTGAGAAGTGCTGGGCCGCAATTGAAACTAGAGAGACTGCGGAAAGATGGGCTCGGCTACAGAAGGCCCTGGCTAGCTTAGGCCTCTGAGGGTGTGTCTACACTGCAATGAGACACCCACGGCTTGGGCTCACAGGGCTTGGGGCAAGGGGCTGTTAATTGCACTTTAGACATTTGGGCTCGGGCTGAAGCACGGGCTCTGGGTGAGATGGGGGCGAGCAGTGGGGTCCCAAATGTCTTCATCACAGTTAAACAGCCCCTTAGCCAGAGCCCCGCGAGCCCGAGTCAGCTGGCACGGGCCGGCCGCAGGTACCTAACTGCAGTGTAAACAGACCCTGAGTGACCCATGCTCAGGGTCCAGCTGCCCGGCTGAGCTGCACTGGACAGACGGGGAGACTGGTGCCCAGAGATGTGCGGTGTCTATCTCCAGAGCCCAGGTCTCCAGACTCCCAGGCGCTTGCCTAGCACGCTCCAGAGTCTAGTATGAGCTGAGAAGGCGTGGTGCTGTCCTGGGCCCTGGCATGGCCTCAAGGGGCAGTGGGGACGATCGCCAGGAGGCAGACTGCACGGGGTGCTGCAGCTTTGCACTGGGCCTGGCTGAGCGGCCGGACAAACTACCCCTGTCTGACTGGTTCTGCTGGTTTGAGCCAGTTCCCTGTTACATGGACTTTGGCCTGAGGTGTCTCTGAAACAGCCAGGTGGACGCGGGCATGTGCTTCTGCGAGTGTTAGTAACCAAACAGACGTCCTGGAACCTGGGTTCCTCTGCTCCTCCAGGCTGTATGGGAAACCTGGGATTAGACCAATCTACTCCCCAAGGGGTAGGCTCCCTGAAGAGCCAGGCTGGCATTGCAGGGTCCTTGTCAGTGGCCGACAGGACCCCAGCCCCAGAGGGCACAGGGCACAGCCAAGGCTTCAGAGTGGAGTATTTCCTGCCGGCTTCTGGTTCAGGGGCTCCTGCTGTGTCACCAGCACCGTCTCCCAGGGAGATCAGGTCTCCTGGAGCTGCCAGGCTTGCCCTGGCCCGGCCCAGGATGGGGACGTCTCTGCCTGCACACTGGCCCCTGTCTCGGGTCTGACTCTGAGTCCATCCGCAAGCTGCTTGGCTCGGAGGCCAGAGCAGAACAGTCACTGAGGGTGACTCTTCCGTGAACTCCGGGAATCCAAGGGAGGAACCCAGCTCCAGGGAGCCCGTGCAGTTTGGCTTACACACGGCACCGTCCTGCCAGGCGCTGGGCACCACTCCTGGGGCTGAGGGGGTGCCCTGCCTTGCAGGAGACGTGCAAGGATCAGCCCCTTGTGTCTGTGCGTCAAAGGGAAGCTTTGGAGCTTTAGAGACCTGTTCCTAGAATCTCAAGATGCCCGCTGAGGCTCCATGGCAGCTCCCAGCTCCCTCTGATATTCAGTGCCTCTGAGCTGGCCTCAGAGAGGCCCCAAGGATCCTAATCTCGTCTGACAATCCTGTGTCCATGGTGGGAATAGAACAGTTGCACTTTATGACGATGGCTGGGCACAGTGCTGGGGGGCCCAGCAGCTTCATGAAGCAGCTTGGAAGCCTTGAGGTGAGGCACCAAGACCCGGGACATCAATGTGGGGCCAATCTACAAGGCCGGGAGGGAGGAATGGGACACAGGCATTCTCAGGCCATTTCTGTTTGGATGAGGCCTGGCTGTGTGCTGTGCCCTTGGAGCATCTGGGCGTCGGGACCAGGGTGTGCCAGGCACCAAGGCCAGGGGCATGGTGGCACTGTGTGTGTTTGCCAGGGAGCTGAGCTAGGGGCTGGTCCTGGGGCAAGGCCAATTCAGGATGCATTTGGCCCGACGGTTGTGACTCACTTGCACCCTTGTGTCAACAGAGAGAGAATCCATCTGGGGTGGGGGTGGGGGGTGGGGCAGGCACTGTTCCCCAGGCCCCATGAGGAAGGGCAGCTGAACTTGCATTCAGAGCCAGACTCGTACCCAGAGACCATCTAGAGAAAGGGCTGAATCAGCTCATTGCCTGGCCACAGCCTCTGCCTGGGAGGGCTGAGACACCAGGGAGGGAGATGGAGCCTGGGCCTGTGTGTAGGGATGGGAAACAGGCCCCTTCCTTCCCCCTCATTCCATGGGGCAGAGGGAGCTCAGCGCTGCCCTGCTCTGAAACAAACTCTCCTTTCCCAACTGTGCCCAGCTGCCCACCAAAAGGAGCGTGCACCCCGCACAGACAATGGAGGCCTGGCTGGGCATTTGTGGCGTTCGATGTCTAGCTCCTGTAACCAGTGCTATAGAAATACCTCACGTGCGCGCGCACACACACACAGACACGCACACACACACAGGTTTCTGATATGCTGCATGGTGAGCGTAGAACATGAGACATCAGGCCCCGTGCCACAGAGTGGGGATTTATTGACATTTTCGACAGAAGCTCATGGCCAAGTTCCCTTTCCAAACTTTCTGGGGCGCTGACTCGCTGGGGGCAGCGGGGAGACCCCAGGGCTAGGAGTCTCTGGGTGTGAGCAGCGTGAAGCAGCGAGGGCTAGTTAATGCAGAGCTTGCAGCAGCTAGACCCTGTACCGTGTAGCGAGCGCAGAGTGGCTGGGGAGAGCGGGGACAGTGAGGCCACCGTGGTTCTCGCTAGGCAGGGATGCAGCCAGACAACCCCCTTCCCTACACTTGGTGACTCTGTCTCGAAAACACATGTGAAAACCTGCTCGACCCTGGTTAGTTTTTGGTTGGAGTCTGGCTGCTCTGGGTGGCTACTGGGGCCCAACAAGGACAGGACTGCAGCCAACAGGCCCGGCCCCAGCCCTAGCCAAGCTGACACAAGCAGAGGACCTGTGCAGAGAGCCCCGGGCGTGCCGTTCCCTTGTGCCCCACGGTGAGGCACTGCGATGCAGGGAGGGCGCAGGCATGCACGCTAGAGGGCAAAGAGAGGCTGGGATCAACCGGCGCGTGCCAGAGCTGGCCCGGCCTGCCTAGTCTGGGAAGAGCAGGAAGCCGGAAAAGACGCTGTCGGAGCCAGCGATGCCTACCATGCCGTTGTAATCGTTGACTGCCAGCCAGAGCTGGTGCCCGGCGTCCATGTGCAGCAGCAGGCCTCCGGAGCTGACCTGCTTGCTGTTGGACATGTGGTCGCAGAAGCTGGCCACCTTCTGCCGGTTCTTGTACATGTTGATGCAGAGGTTGGCGGTCTGGGAGGTGTGGAAGATGAAGTAGTAGAGGCCGGGCACGCGGCACGTGAACTTGCCCGAGGTGGTATTGTAGTCCTGGGTGGGGTTGGTGATGACGTGGTTGAACACCACCGGGGCGTTCTTGTCTGGGTGCTGCCCGGTCCGCCTCACTACTGAGAAGGCTGACTGGTGCTTCTGCTTGTAATTACCAGCCATGCCAGGCCCTCCAGGCTGGCCTTGCTCACCCGGCTCTCCCCGGATGCCAGAGGGACCCATGGGACCAGTTTTTCCTCGCAGGCCGGGGCTGCCGGGTTCTCCTTTCTCCCCCTTCTGCCCTCGGGTTCCAGGAATGGCCGGGATGCCTGTGGGGTTCCAGGGAGTGTCCGTCAGCGTGGACACGGTGGCTCAGTGCATTGGGAAGGGACGGCTGGCGGCTCCTCCCTGCCCCCCTGCCCTGGTGGCTGAGCGGCCGTGTTCCCAGCCTACCCTGGCTGTGTAGGCAAGTCCTCTCCCTTCCGCTCCGCGCCTGCAAAGGGTTGGTATCCCTGAGCCAGCCCCCAGGGCTCTGATGCCAAGCAGGCAACTGTGCCAGTGTCTGCACTCCTGCAGGAAAGGCACCGGAGAAGGGCAGCTGATTCCCTGCATTGGGATCAGGCCGTGGGGCCATGTCCTGTCCTCTCCCTCTGTGCTTTCCCACCTGTGCACCCCAGGACAGAGCTGGCATTAATCCTCTATCTTCAGGGCACTATGGGCCTCGGGGACACCTCTCCAATGCCCCCTCCCTTGACAAGCTTCTATTAGAGGGTACCTACCTGGTTCGCCTTTGACTCCTTTCAGCCCATCTCTGCCATCCTTGCCAGGCATGCCAGGTGTGCCAGGAAGCCCAGGGGTACCATAGCACCTGTGGGAAGCGTTGCCTGTCACGGTGGTCTCCAGCGCCAGGAGGAGAAGGGCTAGGCCCAAGCCCACTGGTTCCCAGACGTTCTTGACTATCATTGTCCTATCACGAGTGGAAATGTGGAGAGTGTTGAGAGTCCCTGTCCTGTCGCTGTGGGCACAGCGGAGGCCCCTTGCTGCCAGGCTGGGTGCAGCATCTCCACCCAGTGACAGACCCCGAGTTACTCTGACCCTCACTCATACCAGGACCCACCCTCCCTCGCCATCCCCACCCACTTCCGCCCCCTGGGCACAGTCTGTCCCCTCGGCAGCCTGCATGGGTCCAGAACGCTGCCTGACAGGCTTTGCCTGCCTGAGCCCAGAGCCCAACCAGAGAGTCAGGGCAGTGTCTCCCTCCCCACGCTCTTGGGCAGCCTCTCTCCTTTCTGGCAGCCCTTCGCGCTCCCGGCTCTGAGCATAGGTCAGGAATGGCCCCTGCTGTGGGTGCATGGACAGAAAGGCTTGAGCTGCCTGGCCCTGGTTTGCCTGTCACTGGTGCTGGCTGTGGCCCAAAGCACAGCTGGGTTGCCGGAGAAAGGTCCATTCTGGGGTTCCCCAGCGCTGGCACAAGGACAGCCCGGCTCCCAGGGCATTGTCCTATTTCCAGGATCCCTGGCGCTGCGCTGCAGCTCTGCTTTTCCGCAATCTGTCCCTGCACTGGACAGTGCATTGCCCAGTGTGGCTGCCCCACACCAGTGCACCTGCTGGCCCATGCCTCTGCCCTCCAGCCTAGCAGGGGCTCTTAGACGCAGAAGTCCAGCAAAGAGTTAGTGAAAACCCTTATACAGAATGACCTACCAATGGCTATAAGCAAGGCCACTCCCAGGAGCAGGCTACTGGGGTATCTCTGCTGTAAGCCCACTAGGCAGCCCTTCCACAGCCACACGTCAGCTCCTATGGCCATGGCAATGCCTGCCACCGTGCCCACAGCACAGTGACACGGGCCTAGTTGCTTCACCAATGTCCTGCGGCTGCCCCCGCCAGCCCCTTACCTCTCTGGGGCAGGGTGCTGGCTCCTGCGTTCTCCGGAGGGCTCTGTTGGTTGGCTTGTCAGAGCTCTGGCTGCAACACCAGCCAGGAGGAAGTTGGTGGCTGAAGGAGTCCAGGACAGGCCTCTTGGAAAGACCAGCCCCCTCGCTGGGGCCCTGGCCAAGTTTCACATCCCTGTCCTGGGCATTTCTTCTGAGCAAGCGTTTTCCGCAGTGCCTGGCAGCACTAAATGCCGCGCCAGTGCTCCCCACGTTGTCACGGGCCTGGCCGCCAAGGGACAGGGCAGGAAGGACCAGACCAAGGGGTGCCAGGGCCAGCGGCAGAACCAGGGGCAGTGCGCAGTGCTCACGGCTGATCCAGAGGCAGATGCGCACCTCCATCAGGGCACTGCCCCTCTGCTCACCTTTCCGCTTTCTTCCCCTCCCTCTGGGACTGAAGTGTAGGAGGGCAGAGGGCCATGCTGGGGGTGCCCCCACAGTGGCACGACCTCAGCCCAGTGCCCAGGGTACCTGCTCAGAACCCTGTGACCTCTGACACTTGCCCATTGGTCGGGGGATGAGGGTTGGTGCCGAGTCTGTGTCATCCCCATCTCCTGGCACATGTCACGGCCCGCTCCCAGCCTCGCACTGGGCACCCTGGCCAGCCCAGCCCTCTGCTCAGCCCCCTAGATGCCAGCGAAAATGACTGAATTGGTGGGGGGTCGCGGTCAATACCCACATAACTCCTGCTTCCTTTTACTGAAGAATGTTTTTGGATCAGTGAAGGACTCGTGGCACACACTGGGAATCTGGGAATCAGCCCCCAGGGTGGGGTCCTGGTGCCGGCATGGCACATACCTGAGTATCAGCCCCCAGGGAGGGCTTCTGGCACCATGGCCCATACCCCTTTGGGCAGTGCCCCAAGGTCCACGTGTTGGTTCACTAGCTGCATCAACAAAAGTCTTTTTCAAGGTTGAGCCCTTTCACCTGTCTGTCAAGCATGTTCCAGGAGCGCAGGCCCCTGGATGGGCACTGGTTCTGGTGAGGAGAGCACAGCGCCCACCGGTGTGAGTGAGCAGCGCTATTTCCCCTATCCCTTCTTCTGTCACTGTGGGCAGGGTGTTAAGGGGCAGATGCAGCCCCCAGGAGGAATCCAAGCTGACCCCCAGGTGTGTTCAGTGCGTGTTCCCTGAAGTACCAGCTCTGCCCTCTGCAAGGGGCACATGCCCTCTGTCTGCTCTGCTTGCTGTGTGTTGGGGAGGGTAATGCCCAGGGACCCTACCAGAGGGCAGTGCCCATGCTCCCTGCAGCATTATGCCTGGCTCCCCTCCCCCTTTTTCCGCTAGGGCAGAGCTCTCCTTCCCACCAGCAATCCAGCGCCTGGGCACACCACAGGGCAGCCCACAGCGCAGGGGTCCTGGGACTGACGGCCTGCAGCCTGGCCCAAGCTGGGGGAACCCATTTCCCACATGCACTGGGATCAGGGCCTTGTTGTGCTGGGTGCCATGCAAACCAATGGGCTGCTGGCCTCATTTTGATTTAGGAAGAAAAAAGTGTCACCCTCCCAGAGACTCTTCTCCCTGACCCATTGCTCCTTGTCATGCCCAGATGCCAAGGACCAAGTGGGCCACAGAATCTGGATGCCCACTGGCCCTGGGGGTCCCTCCTGCTCAGGATGGACTGCGGCGTACGGCTGCTGCACCTTCTATGTAGCTGCAGCGTATTTGGGTCAGCCAGGTTGGTCCCTTTCCCCGAGTGCAGGGTGGAAAGCTGCCTGCCCAAGCATTGCTCTTAGTACTGACAGACCGGAAACACTCCGGCCTTGTTGGCTCCTTTAGGCTCCCCAGGGACATCATGGCTTGGAGCCTGAACTTGCTGGACAGCACTGGGATGGGGGAACTGGAGCCAAAGGCAGCCTCTGCAAAGGCTGGTGAGTTCAAATCCTGAGGGGGTCTTTCTTGGGAGACGCCAGCCCGTTGTGCTCTGGGTCTGTGTTGTTCCTGGCTCCGAAGGGGCTGGCATGGAAGTAACAGCCTGGGAAAGGGCCCCAGACACTGACGGTTTGCAGGAAGATGTGAACGAGAAAGAAAACCAAGGCACTGGATGGGAATGAGCGAGGGAAAGAAAGAGTTTATTCGTCTGTGCTGATTGGAAGGGTGTGAAAGCCAGGGGTGGCCTGCAGCCAGCTCCGGATTTGCAATGGTTAGTACAGCGCAAGCCACAACCGACAGCGATTTCCTATCAGGGAATAAAGGGGCCACAGCGGGGGAATGACATCGGTGACAACTGATCTCCTTCGGCAGGGGGATGAGAACCAGCATGGCAGGAAGATCTGAGCCTCTGCTCCCTGGGACCGGGGCACTGTCTGGGGCTGGGCTGCTCGGACAGAGCACAGAGTGTGACCACTCTCCTTGGCCTGGGGGACACAGTCCATGCTGAATGGCAGCGCCTGGCCGGGAAGGTGGGGGACCCTGTGGCTCTTTGGGCAGCGCGCCGGCTGTTGGCGATGGACTGGACCTGACTGGAAGGTGAGATGATACTTCCCAGGGCGTTAGCTGGGGTTCCAGGTCAGGCACAGAGCAGCCAGCAGCTGAGCAAACCCAGCCTATCTACCACCGCTGCCCCCACACGCCACATCCTGGTCCCCCGGGCAGCTCTCTCAAGGCCGCACGTTAGCAAGGGGCACGTTACAGGGATGCAGGCCCCGGGCAGAGGGGTGCGCAGCAGGACAGGGTCACTGGCAGGCTTTGGCCGTTTGCAGACAGATCTTGTCTAAGGCCTGGGCTGCGGGCTGTGGCATCATGGCCTTGGGGCCGGAGAAAGGAGCCCACCCTTGTCTGACACTTGGGTGCTGGGCGGGAGGCCCCTGCTGCGAGTGACCCGGGCAGTCCAGATACCAGCCCATGGGGACAGGTGGGGATTCCCGGTCTGTTTGGCATGCTGGAAGTGCGCTCGAGCCACAATGCCCAGAACCAGCCTGCCATGGCACAGGCTGCCCAGGGCAGGCACTTAGGGCCCGATCCTGGTCCCATCAAAGCCACGGGGAGCTCTGTGGGAGCAGGATCTGGGCCGTCATGCCTGGCCAGGGGCATATCCCCTACACTCGTGGAACTGGACACAGAGTATTTTGATACAGGCCCTGGGGAGCTCAGCAGATGGCTCCCACCCCTGCAGGGCACACAGGGCGCCCCGCGTGTGCCGGCACAGCGCTCTCCCAAGTGGCGGGTGAGGAAAGGCTGGGTCTGCACACACCGGCTGGCCTGTGGCCCCCCAGGACACCCCGCTGGCAGGGCTCTCACAGGCCAGCGGGCGAAGTGGTGGGAGCTCGGAGAGGCAGGGGCCGCCTTGCTGTAGCACTGGCTGAGGGGCGTCACTGGGTCTCAGGGAAGAGCAGGAAGCCGCTGAAGACGCTGTTGGCCTCGGTGCCGTTGTACACCCTGTTGCCTTGGCGGGGGTCACTCTCGAGCCAGACCCGGTCGTTCTGGGCCAGCCTGAGCACGCTGCTGCCTGAGTTCACCTGCAGGACGCCGCGGCCGTTGCTGTCGCAGAAACCCAACTTCTTTTCCCCATTGAGGGCGAGGCTGAGGCAGAGGTTCCCGCTGGAGATCACCTGGAAGGCAAAGTAGTAGACGCCGGACACCCGGCAGGTGAACTGGCCCGTCTGGGTGCTGTAGGCGCTGTCCTGGTCGGTGATGAGATTGTCAAAGACCACCACGTTCCCGCTGCTGGGAGGGTTCTTCCTGGAGGCCGAGAAGGCGGGTCGGGGCTGGTCCTTGATATCGCCAGCCTTGCCTTTGGCTCCCTTCCTCCCCGGCTGCCCTGGGAGCCCGGGGGAACCATTTGGCCCCCTGTAGCCCTGGTTCCCAGGCATGCCGGAAGGCCCAGGCTCCCCTTCATCACCTTTGGGTCCCCGGATCCCCGACCTCCTTCCTGGCAACCCTGGAAGAGAGGAACAGGCCGGGGCTGACGGAACCTGGGCCCAAGCGTTAGTTGACTGACGCCAGCCACATCCCCCCATGAGCAGCCACCCTCCAGCCAGAGCCTGGCTCCATCCATTGTACTGAGCCAGCCTGGGCAACCACCCTCTCTGCCGCCAAGCCAGTCTGGGCCAGAGCCCGGCTCCATCCTCACCGCCGAGCCAGCCTTCACCAGCGCCCGGCTCCCTTCCCCTGCCGAGCCAGCCTGGGCCAGCGCCCGGCTCCATCCTCACCGCCGAGCCAGCCTTCACCAGCGCCCGGCTCCCTTCCCCTGCCGAGCCAGCCTGGGCCAGCGCCCGGCTCCCTCCCCTCTGCCGAGCCAGCCTGGGCCAGCGCCCGGCTCCCTCCCCTCTGCCGAGCCAGCCTGGGCCAGCGCCCGGCTCCCTCCCCTCTGCCGAGCCGGCCTGTGCCAGCGCCCGGCTCCCTCCCCTCTGCCGAGCCGGCCTGTGCCAGCGCCCGGCTCCCTCCCCTCTGCCGAGCCGGCCTGTGCCAGCGCCCGGCTCCCTCCCCTCTGCCGAGCCGGCCTGGGCCAGCGCCCGGCTCCCTCCCCTCTGCCGAGCCGGCCTGGGCCAGCGCCCGGCTCCCTCCCCTCTGCCGAGCCGGCCTGGGCCAGCACAAGGCTCCCTCCCCTCTGCCAAGCCGGCCTGCGCCAGCGCCCAGCTCCCTCCCCTCTGCTGAGCCGGCCTGGGCCAGCGCCCGGCTCCCTCCCATCTGCTGAGCCAGCCTGGGCCAGCACCCGGCTCCCTCCCCTCTGCCGAGCCGGCCTGGGCCAGCGCTCGGCTCCATCCTCACCGCCGAGCTGGCCTGGGCCAGCATCCGGCTCCCTCCCTTCTGCCGAGCCGGTCTGGGCCAGCGCCCAGCTCCCTCCCCTCTGCCGAGCCGGCCTGGGCCAGTGCCCGGCTCCCTCCCATCTGCTGAGCCGGCCTGGGCCAGCGCCCGGCTCCCTCCCCTCTGCCGAGCCGGCCTGTGCCAGCGCCCGGCTCCCTCCCCTCTGCCGAGCCGGCCTGGGCCAGCACAAGGCTCCCTCCCCTCTGCCAAGCCGGCCTGCGCCAGCGCCCAGCTCCCTCCCCTCTGCTGAGCCGGCCTGGGCCAGCGCCCGGCTCCCTCCCATCTGCTGAGCCAGCCTGGGCCAGCACCCGGCTCCCTCCCCTCTGCCGAGCCGGCCTGGGCCAGCGCCCGGCTCCATCCTCACCGCCGAGCTGGCCTGGGCCAGCATCCGGCTCCCTCCCCTCTGCCGAGCCGGCCTGGACCAGCGCCCGGCTCCCTCCCCTCTGCCGAGCCGGCCTGGGCCAGCGCCCGGCTCCCTCCCCTCCATCAAGCCAGCTAGGGCTGAATTGGAACTGGTGCCATAGAGACAATACCCAGCACCATCCAGCCCTCCCCATGTTCTCAGCCGTGGGAGTTACAGCTCCCGTCTCCCACCTTACCTGGCTCGCCCCTGTCGCCTTTCTGTCCTGGCCTCCCATTGAGGCCCGGTACTCCCGCGTAGCCATCTTTGCCGTTTGATGCTCGACATACGTTCTCCTGAGGCACTGCCATGCCCAGGATCATGGCCAGGGTGCTGGCTGCCAGCCAGAATCTGCCAGCCATTCTGTCTCTGCAAGCACATGGGCCCCCTAGCGTGAGCTGTGGCTGGGACATTCCCACAATTGCTCCCCGCTGCGGGAGTCAGCACCTGCAAGGGGCACAATTCCAGCCAGGGGCAACAGCCACTTCCCTGCAGACCCCTGTCTGGACGGGGGACAGTCCCCAACCCAAGTACACGCAGCCATGGATGGGCAGCGTGCCACACACACCCACTCACAGAGAGAGAGAGAGAGAGAGAGAGAGAGAGAGACAAGCACTGTACACTAGAGCTGAGTGAAATACTAGCTTCACAAACCCCTCCAGCCTGTGGAGACTGTTGTCACTGCCCAGGATTTGCAATGGGCCCTCTTGGAAAATATCCCTGATATTTCAGTTTTGAATTTGTCTCCAGAACCATTCCGGAGATGGCCATTCTCCTTCGCTAACCACACTGGTTATGGTGTCACTATGTCTTTGTGGGGGGGGGGGGGGGCGGGCTGCCGTGCATGGGGCGGAGGCTGGCTACCTGTGGACAGGGATCTGGAAAGAGACCATCACAACTATGCACAGAGTGGCAGAACATAAGCCAAGTGTCAAAAAACAGCTCAGTCCCCTTCTCTCCCTCTAAGGTACCTGTGATTCGAGGGGCAGTTCTAGAAGCATGATGGGTGGGGGGGAGATAACCGATTAAAGGGGGGGGTCTCTGCTTACTTGTACCTTAGAAACATGCGGCCTGTGACCTTTGCTGTCCCTGATATTGTGCTTCTGGGGGCTCCAAGTGCATGCTAAGAGTGCACACAACCTAGCTGGAGGGGCCCCAAATGGCCCTTTAACAAAGACATCCTTTCTCCAACCAGTGCATTAGGTATTGGGGTTTAATAGACAGGGTGAGATTCTGGCCTTTTTGGTGTCAGTGACCAAACCCCCATAGATTGCCATGGGGCTAGCCTTCCACCCAGTGTTTTAAACAGTCAGACTCTGATTCCTTTCCTCTCTCAACTGTTCATATGTCACTCACGTCATGTTCACCAGTCTTCCACCCCAGAGTCAGCACCGGGGCAGAGATGACCCATCCAGCCAGAATCAAACCTGGGTCAGAGCCAACACCCAGATTCGGAACTGGCTACATCCTGGCCATGGTCAGCATGGGGGTATGACCAGGGCACCCATCCAGAGCCAGGAGTGGGCTAGGTCTGATGCAGATACACGATGCAGCGCCCAGACTTCGCTCCCAGCCCCTAGCTGGAGGCTGAGACCCTGACCTGCACTGCAGGAGACCTCCCCCCATCTGCAGGGCTGGGAGAAGAGCCTGCTCACAGGTGACCCCAAGCCAGGAACTGCTGTGACTGTCAGGGAAGACGGGCCAAGAGAGACCAGCCCCTGGGGCAGGGAATGACCCGATGAGAGCTGACTGCAGCTGGGCAGGGCTCAGAGATGCCGGGCAGCAGCAAGGCAAGAAAAGCGACTGTGGGCAGAGATGCAGCTATCATTTCAGCAAAGAGCCACCGCAGACTGGCTGCATTGCTGGGTGAGGGGATAGGATGTGAACATCCCCCTGTACAGCTTGGCTGGGACCCCCTGCACACTGGCCTTCTAAGAGGGAGAGCAAGGCCTGAAAGGCTACCCCCTTCCCAGCTCCCTACAGCCATGCAGCTGGGGAGGGGCCAGGAGCTCCTCGGCCCAGGACAGGTGAAGAGCGAGGGTGGCAGAGAGCCAGTCTGAACGTGGCGGGAAGGGGCTGAGAAAGAAAGGTTGCAGGATCCCGAACGCAGAGACCTGCCACTGGGGAACCAGAGTGCAGCCTGCACGGGAGAAGCGCGCCTGGGCAGCGCAGAGAGGGGTCACTTACCTCTCCCAGAGGCTGGCTGAGGCTCTGTGAGCAGGGGGCTTCGTTTGGTCTCTGACCTTCCCCGAGAGGAAGAATGAGGCAGAGAGTGCATGCGGGGGCGGGGGGGGGGCGGGGGATTGCGAGTGGCTCTGTCCGATCAGAGTTGGAAGAAACTGCTGAGTTTCACTTCCCCACCCATTTCCCCTTTTGGTGTTTACCCCCTGCCCCATGCTGGGTCTCCCGGAACAATGGGAATGTCCTGGTCAGCAAAAGTGCTAACACTTTTAGACTCAAAACCACAGCAGAGCTGGGAAGGCCGAGCCCTGCTTCCTGCTCGGTGCCTCCCACTGCAGTGCACCACTGCACACACTGAACAAAGCCCTGGTCCCTGGCCCCAGGAGCTGGCACTCAGAGGCTAAGGTTTGCTAGGAGCAGCTCAGTATAGGTGTGACTTAGCACGTGGAATGTGTGCAAGAGCGGGGCAGGACACCAGGGCTTGCACTATGTCTCACCAGAATTGTGAAGGAGTTCTGTGTGAATCCTGCACTGTGCGTGGGGCAGGGTGTTCTCAAGGAGCAAACTCAATAAACTGGGATTTTAAACAAAGAAAATTGTAAAACTAATTCCATGGTGTTGCTATGAGCTGGGTGAAATCTTGCATGGGTTGAGTTAAAACCTCATAGAGATTGATGGGTGTGAACTCACCTGTCACTTAACATCACTGTCAGAATGAGTTTGCCAGACGCCTTCCACCTATAGAGGGCTTTCGTGAGTATTTTTCGTGGGGTGTGTGTTTATGTGAGGGAAGGCAGGACACACAGAAATTGAGACCACACACACCAGAGAGAGACCAGGAAGCCAAGCAGGAGTCAGTGAGTACAGAGTGATGCTGGAAAAAGCTAGGAAAGGGCTTTTGGGTCTGGTGTTGGCTAAAGAGGCCTGGGGTCAGCCAAGAACCTGCCCCTTTTGATCTCAATTCCTCCTGCATTCGGAGACACCAGACTTTGTACATTCCTTGTAAAGAAACAAGACTGCATCAAAGCAAATACCAGCCTGCACTGGTCTCCCCAAGGTAATATCCCCAAGGACCCAAACTAACTGCTCTAGCCAAAAGGGGCAACAATATACAACCATTGACCCCACGCCTCATCTGTCCAGTCATGTTCCCTTCCCTCCATCCCATTCCCCATCGTGCCCCCCATTCCTGTTCCCATCCCTCCATTCAATTCCCCATTGTGGTCCCAGTCCTGTTCCCTTCCCTCCGTCCCATTCCCCATCGTGCTCCCAGTCCTGTTCCCTTCCCTCCGTCCCATTCCCCATCGTGCTCCCAGTCCTGTTCCCTTCCCTCCGTCCCATTCCCCATCGTGCTCCCAGTCCTGTTCCCTTCCCTCCGTCCCATTCCCCATCGTGCTCCCAGTCCTGTTCCCTTCCCTCCATCCCATTCCCCATCGTGCTCCCAGTCCTGTTCCCTTCCCTCCGTCCCATTCCCCATCGTGCCCCCCATTCCTGTTCCCATCCCTCCAATCCATTCCCCATTGTGGTCCCAGTCCTGTTCCCTTCCCTCCGTCCCATTCCCCATTGTGCTCCCAGTCCTGTTCCCATCCCCCAGTCTCGTTCCCCATTGCCCGGCCCCTCTTCCACTCGCTTTGTGATTTCTCAGCAGGAAAACATGCACTGCAGCAGCAGTTTCTTTGCCATGCCCCTCCCCATCTCATTAGTTTGGCTCAGGGGGGCAGGTGGGGCTGGCTCAGCATGCTCCAGGCCCATCTCTCCTGGCTGTGTGCCCTTCCCCAACACGGGCCGCTGGCACCGTCTGCCGAGCCCGCCTTTGCCACTTGAGTCGCTTTGAGCCACCTGCATTCGTTTCGCTCAGACGCTCTAGCCAGCAGCAGGCAGTGCTTGACACCCTGTATCTTTGCTGACACCAGGTCCAAAAGAGCTGCCAGAAAGTGTCCCCCTGGCACTGCAGTGCACCCCTGGGGCTCGTGCAAAGCCATTAGCAGCTCCAGTGTCTGCTACTGATGGCACACAGAAAACATCCAGCTAACGGCAATGAACGAAGGGAAAAACCCAGAGAGAAACGTGTGTGTCTGAGCAAAGCACCCAGAGCCAGAGTGCAGGGAGCAGCCCGGAGGAGTAGGGACTGGCAAGCCAGCACAGCCGGCCAAGACTGCTGGGAAGCCACAGATGTGCAGGAACACCAGGCTTCTAGCTGGCGTTCCAGAGCCCATCAGCAAGTGTCACACAATTTAGCTGCATGTGTGATTGCTGATGGTGTGGGTAGCAGGAGAACAGGGAATCTGCCCTGCTTAGTGCTGAGAATGGCATGCTCAGTGCATGTGTGAACTTAGAGATACCTGGAAATGCAAATATCCTTGACCTGTAAGGGGGCCCAGCCAGGAACAGACAAGGAGCTTGTGCCCTTATCTGCTTCTCTGTGAGTGCAAAGTTAGCCTGAAAAGTGACTCTCCTCCACTGTGCAGGCAGGCACATAGGTACACGGACACTTACACAGAATGCATGCACATACATACCTACATATACAAACACACGCATGCAGATACACACACAAGCATACACATGTGCACATGCACACTCATACAGACACAACAAAGTGCACATGCACACATTTCCTGTGTGTTTTTACACTGGTATTCCAAGTCCTGTCTTGGCTGCACTGCATAGTCGTCAGAGCACTACTGTGATAGAGACAGCGGGGATCTGCACTTGCAAGAGGTGAGTTACTCACGGGGAAGCCAATTTTAGTCCAACAAGAGCTGAAAATGTGAGCGCTTCACTAATCTCTTAGAATGCTTTGAAGGGGTCAGCAAACACGGACAGGGGTGATCCAGTGCATATAGTCTGCTTGGACTTTCAGAAAGCCTTCGACAAAGGCTCGTAAGCAAAGTAAGCAGTCATGAGATTAGAGGGAAGGTCCTCTCCCCCATCAGTAACTGGTTAAAAGACAGGAGACAAAGGGTAGGAATAAATTGTCAGTTTTCAGCGTGGTGACAGGTAAATTGTGGGGTCCCCCAGGATCTGTATGGGGACAGCGTTCATAAATGAGCTGAAAAAAGGGATAAGGGGTGAGATGGCAAAGTTTGCACACAATACAAAATTACTCAAGTTAGTTAAGTCCAAGCTGACTGCAAAGAGTTACAAAGGGATCTCACAAACCTGGGTGATTGGGCAACAAAAAACAAAATGGCAGATGAAATTCAATGTAGATAAATGCAAAGTAATGCATGTTGGAAAACATCATCCCCGCTATACAGACGAAATGAAGGGGTCTAAATTAGCTGTTACTACTCGAGAAAGAGATTGTGGAGTCATCGCCTTAGCCCCTGCTTGCCATGAGGTCCCGCCCTCTGCTCTCCTCTTCCCCCCAAGGCCCTGCCCCTGGCCAGGCCAGAAGCCGGAGCTGGGCCATGTGAAGAGCCACCCAGTGGGCTTGGACAGCGGTGGGGAGACCTGGACCCTCCACCTGCCCTGGGCAGTGCACCCTGGGGGGAAGGGACATGGGCCAGGGGCTGATCTTGAGCCCCCCAACCCCCAGCCCAGGGCAGGTGGAAGGGCCGGGGCTCCTCACAGCAGCTCAGGCTCCCTGGGTGGCTTTTACCACTGCCCAGCTCAGGCATCTGGCCGGACCAGGGGGCGGGGCCTCAGGGGGAAGAGGAGGAGCAGGGGGTGGGGCTCCAGAGGAGGCAGGACTCCTGCATGTGTCCCGTTTTTGCATTTTGAAAAGGTTGTCACCCTACTTGCCATATACCCGGCACTGGGGCCCTCCAGAGCTTCAAACCTGGCCTGAGAATCTGACAGCGCTCACATTGTGACAGGGCACTCAGACACTCAGAATGGCTTTGGGGTTAGACACGGGCCTGCCCCTAAAACTAAGGGCCCAAATCCCTTAGCCTCTCAGCATCAGGGGTGGCTTGTTGACTCACTGAGCAGAGTGTGGGGTTGGGGCCAGTCTTTGGTTTGTGGGACTCAGGAGAGTTGGAAGATTCCTTCTCAGTCCTCATTTATTTAGATTTAGTTGGGGCTGGTCCTGCTTTGAGCAGGGGGTTGGACTAGATACCTCCTGAGGTCTCTTCCAACCCTGATATTCTATGATTCTATGAGTCTATCAGATCTTTCCTGTCCTGGGCATGGTGTATTTTAACTTTAGCTTAGTTACTGCTCTGCACACAAGATGTCCCATCTGCAGGTAGGGGGCTGTTGACTCATTGTCTTGAGTTCTAAGAAGAAGCCAAAGATCTGGAAGAGGCATAAGCGTGATTGGTGGCAATCTCACTTGCCACAGATACAGTTACCTGAGCAGAGCGAGAGCGAGCATGCATGACAGAGCGCTGTAGCCGTTAATAATGTATTTTCAAGGCATACTTCACACCTATCCTTCTGGCGCTTTTCTGTATCATGACTTACAGTTGGACCATGCCCAGGATACAATCTAGAACAATGAACAGCTGTGTCACCTCAACCCTCCAACCTGGGGTGCCCTTTACACTGCTTTGTTGCTGCAGTTACCACTCCTGGTTTGCTCACAGCCAGCCTCCAGCATGTAAGTCACTCCCAGTTATATTGCAGGAGTGCTGCAGCCAGCCACTCTTGACTTCCTCTGAAGGCTGACACCAGCATGCACCCAGTCCCAGACAATCCCCAGAAATGTACGTCTTGTACTGCCCAGCTCTCTCCTGGACAATACAAGCTCATAGAAAGCCCATCATTTTATTAATAGAAAATGATATGCACAAATCCTGTTATCCCAAATGGAGTTTCCTAAACACTTTAGTCCAAACACACTGATTTAGATGAAACAATAAAACAAATTTATTAACTACAGAAGGATGGTTTTTAAGTGAATACAAGTAATGCGGCTAAAAGTCAGAACTGGTCACAAGAAAAAGAAAAGTAAAATGGAACTAATGTAACAACCTAGAGTGAATTCAAAGCAATGTCTCTCTCACCACAAGTTTCAGCAGTCCTACAGGCTAGACTCCTTTCAGTCAGGATCCATCCCCCAGTCCAATGCTACTTCCTTTGAACTTCAGGTGTCATAAATGCTGTGAGTAGAAAGAACGAAGCGATAAGTGCAGACAATTGATAAGGGAAACTAAATGTATCTGTGAAAAATGTATGGCTGGTATGGTTAAAGACAGCAAGAAATAATTCTTTAAATATATCAGGAACAAATGGTTTCAGAGTAGCAGCCGTGTTAGTCTGTATTCGCAAAAAGAAAAGGAGTACTTGTGGCACCTTAGAGACTAACAAATTTATTAGAGCATAAGCTTTCGTGAGCTACAGCTCACTTCATCGGATGCATTTGGTGGAAAAAACAGAGGAGAGATTTATATACACACACACAGAGAACATGTTCTCTGTGTGTAGCTTATGCTCTAATAAATTTGTTAGTCTCTAAGGTGCCACAAGTACTCCTTTTCTATCAGGAACAAATGTAACCCTAGTATAACATTTCTGTCAGGTGTTGTCTGGAGCAACAAGGGCCAGCTTCAATATTTTAGGGTGTGATAGTCTGTACACATCTGCATCTGCATTTCCCCCTTAGAATCCTCTCCTTTCTTCAAGAAGCATCGCCAGCTCAGGTTCAGGAAACAGAAAGTCTGTGTGGATGGGAACCCCATGCTGTTTCTTTGCTAAAATGTAGATTTTTCTCCCACACCATCTTTCCTGCCAAAGAATGGCCATTTAACAGGCGATGGCCCATTTGACCTACTTCACACTTGGCTGAGGCGTCAGCTTGTCCTTTGTCTCTGAGGAACTGGTTTGGCCACAGCCTAGACAACTGCCTCCCCTGCTTACAGGAGAAGAGGGTTCAGCCGGCAGCCCAGGAAGCAAATTGCAGAGCTGCCAGCTCACCCCCATTGTCCCCAGTGGGTTTACCTACACACCTGGATTCTTCCCAGATGCTTCCCAGACTTGGAATATGTCTTAGTAACACCGTACAGTGGAATATTGCCGCACTTATTTTATCAGGGCAGTATTGACCAGTGAGCTTATGCTCAAATAAATTTGTTAGTCTCTAAGATGCCACAAGTACTCCTTTTCTTTTTGCGGATACAGACTAACACGGATGCTACTCTGAAACCAGTGAGATATGAGTTTTCAAATGATACCTCGCAAGGCATACTTGTACAAAGATTATTATAATAGTGTGCAAGGGGTGAATATGGGGTACAGATCGTCACACTGTCCTTATCTAGCACTGAACTATACCATTGCTACTGTAAGAGAGAAGGAGCCCTCTGCACTGGTGAATTGGAGCAAGAAACAGAATAAGCAGATCTTGACATGGGTGAGACCTACCCACAGAAGCCAGGCAGCACTGCCCCCTAGGGGCTGGAGATAGACCTGTCCAAATACATTCCAAATACATTATCCAGTGACAACTAAGTATGAGTGGGATGCCCCAGACGGGAAAGAGGATGGTACATGAGATGTCAAAAGGACATTTGTCCATTAGGCATTCACACTGGCAGATGGGGCAATGGAAGCAAAGGACACTGCCCAAGACACTACGGGGTGGAAGTTTTACTTACCATTCACATACCTTTGGTTGATGTATTATTGTTTTTTTTCCAGTAAATGCTGGATTCCCTTTCCCCTTATTAATTAAGTGTTCTCTGTTTCACACACAGAGACACAATGCTTGTGGGAGGGGATGTACTGATTGTCAAGGACACCCAACAGATGGATTTAGTTTTCCCAGGTGTCGGGGTTGAGCTAGTGTGTTTACTAATTTTACAAGGAAACCTATGTGACGTTAACCAGGATGCAATCTGGACTGAGGAACAGCTGTGTCCCCTCAGTTCTCCAACCTGGGGGGCCTTTTACCCAGCTTCGCTGTGAGAGCAACCACTCCTGGTCCGCTCCCATACAGCCTCCAGCATGTAAACCGATCCCAGTTATGCTGTTGCTGTGGACAGCCACTGTTGAATTCATAGATTCATAGATACCAAGGTCAGAAGGGACCATTATGATCATCTACTCCGACCTCCTGCACAACGCAGGCCACAGAATCTCACCTACCCGCTCCTGCGATAAACCTCTCACCTATGTCTGAGCTATTGAAGTCCTCAAATCGTGGTTTAAAGACTTCAAGGTGCAGAGAATCCTGCAGCAAGTGACCCGTTGCCCATTCTATAGAGGAAGGCAAAAAACCCCCAGAGCCTCTTCCAATCTGCCCTGGAGGAAAATTCTTTCCCGACCCCAAATATGGCGATCAGCTGAACCCTGAGCATATGGGCAAGATTCACCAGCCAGATACCCAGGAAAGAATTCTCTGTAGTAACTCAGATCCCACCCCATCTAACATCCCATCACAGGCCACTGGGCCTATTTACCACAAATAGTTAAAGATCAATTAATTGCCAAAATCATGTTATCCCATCACATCATCTCCTCCATTTACACTGCAGGGAAACACCAGCCAATTCCCAGTCCCAGACTTTCCTCACAAATGTGCGTCTTGTCCTGCCCAGCGCTTCCTGGACAACACAGGATCATAGAAAGTCCCTCATTTTATTAATAGAAAATGATATGCACGAAGCCTGTGATCCCAAATACAATTTCCCAAACACTTCAATTCAAACAATCGGACATAAAAGTCAGAATTGGTTACAAGAAAATAAAAGCACAACACAACTAAGGCCTAACTGAACAAGCTCAGTGAATTCAAAGCAAAGTCTCTCACACCAAATGTTTCAGCAATCTTACTGGCTGAATTTCTTTCATTCAGGATTCCTCTCCCAGTCCAATGCTGCTTTCTTATTCTTCAGGTGTTGTCGATGCTGTGAGTAGAAAGAAAGGGAGAGATCATTTGGGGCATCTGCTCTCCCTTCTTATAGTTCTTTCTCTTCTTTGAGAGTCATCTCCAACTGAGGTTCAGGAGACAGAAAGTCCGGGTGGATGGGAATCCCAAGCTGTCTCTTTGTCAAGATGTAGATTTTTCGCTCACACCCCCTTCCCATCAAAGAATCACCACTTAACCAGGGGATGGACCATTTGATTTCGCTGACACCTGTCTGAGTCATTGTCTTTCCTTTTGTCTCTAGAGAATGGGTTTGTAACTACTCCCCAGTTGGAACATGTCTTAGTAATATCATATGGTAGAATCTTATAATTTTACATACAATGTTGCCACACATATTTTACAAGTACAATAATGATCAGAAAATTATGATTTTTCGATGATACCTCACAAGGAATACTTTTTTTTGCAAAATTTATCATAATTTTGTTAGAGTGGTGAACATAGGGGTACAGACAGTCACACTCTAAAATATTGAAGCCAGCCTTTGTTGCTCCTGACAGCACCTGACATAGGGGTTATACTAGGGTTTCATTTGTTCCTGATATATTTAAATAATTATTTCTTATTGTCCTTAACAGTACCAGCCATAGAGTTTTCACTGGTACCTTTAGCTTCCCTTATCAATTGTCTGCATTTTTAACTGCTGGTTTTCACTCATTGCTAATGGCTCCCCCTTTTTGCCATTTGTTCCATACTCACAGGTTTCAGAGTAGCAGCCGTGTTAGTCTGTATTCGCAAAAGAAAAGGAGTACTTGTGGCACCTTAGAGACTAACAAATTTATTAGAGAATTTACTATTATTCCATACTGTTTCTAAAGTTCTTTTGGCTGATTCCAGAAGCAGTCAAGGGCATGCACATGCCACAGACACCACAGCCAGGCCCTGCGCAACCACCAGAAAGGTGAGTGTGGTGTATGGTAGGGTGAAGCCTCTCAGTCTAATGACCTCAGCTCAGTATGTGGCAGTGTCTCTGTGTATGTCTGTGCTCTGCTGAAAGCCCAGCCTTGGCCCAGCACATCATCTTTGGAAATGGGGTCTGTCTGGCTCATGCTTCCTCTTCTCCCCAACACTGATGGGCAGCATGTGAGAGCTCTGTGCCAGGGGGCAGCAGTGTCACCAGCAGGCAGGGAATGAACTCCTAGCTTAGCCTGCCCACTGGTGTAAGAAAGGTGTGGGCAGGCATTCAAAGGAAAGCCAGGGACATGAAAGGAAACAGCCTCTGAAGGCTTCACATCTCTGTGTCCCCCACTGGCCGTGCCTCCAGACTGTGTAACAACAGACCCCACAGGGTCCTTCCCTGCCCCACACCGTGATGTGCAGGTGCCCATGCCAGCTGTCACAGGTGAACCCCATCTGACCCACTTGACCTAGATTTCAAGAAAGTATTTGACATGGTCCCCTCAACATTCGACACACAGATTGGAGAAGTGGGTGTCCCAATTTGTGGGTCACTGCACTTAGGGCACCCACTTAGGGTTTCCAGCTCCCAGTCATCACCTCTATTGGGGGGAGAGGGAGTGTCCTGCATCACTCTACCTCCTGACCGGGATTTTATGGCTGCCCACCTCCCTGCCTTGCACTGGGATATCCCCCACAAGCCAGACTGCCTAATGCCCAGCATCTGTGCTTTGCTCTCTCTGTGAGGACTATGAAGAATGTATTGCCAGCAGTTACAAGTTACCACCCAGCTTTTCCTAAGCAAGCACCTTTACTCTTAAGGGAAAAAGCCTTACAGAGAAAACATGAAAAACAATAAAAGTTCCTACGCATCTGCTGAAACTTTCCGCAAGTCACCCATCAGTCTTATGGGGCCCTGGTAGATCAAAGTTCTTCCAACCCTTCCGCCCGCTTGGAGCCCCCTTGGCCACACAGACCTGTCTGTTTGCTGGGTCTGAAAGAAGACTCCGAGTCAGTTTAAATGCAGCCTTTTTCTATCAAAAGCCATTTTTCTTTGGCTCCTAGTTACTGGACAATGCAGCTTGAACCACTCCACGCAAGCCACTCCAGGGGGTGGTACCCCTCTAGAGTTATTTAGTCCTAGTGACTCACCTTAATCCCTCCACCTCCATTTTTAGTTCTCTAGGAGCTGGGTAACCCTCCCCCATGGAGTCGAACACAATCAAACACAACCCATTCATCCCGCTCCCCAAAGACAATGCATGTGGTTGCAGAACCTGCCACAGTAGGGACAAGATGGTGCTACCACACGATGGAGGCATGAATGGCTGGGATCATTTTCATGCCGAGTAAGTATTAACAGCCCCATCAGATGAATGAGTGGTGCTGGCCTGTCTTTGCCAGGCAGAGTCTCATCTGCAGCCAGCCTTGTCAATTCCATGGCTGCAGCATTTTCTCAAGAACTCCCTCAGTATCCCTGGCTGCCGCAGATGCAGCCCGTGTGATGGTGGAATCTGAGCATGGGGTTTTATTCCGTTCTTTCTCCATGTCCTTTGCTGAGACTAGGAAAGTGGTGCTGCAGGCATTCGAACGCAGCCTGTGATCATCTCACCAGCCACGTCCACGTCCACTTCCCCGGCTGTGTCCTGTGACAGTCTGAGTGCAGCTCTTGCTACCTGCTATTGTCGACTTGACAAAACAGCTTGTTCTGCCCTCGCTGCTGCTCTTTGAAATGGCAAATCTCTTTTGGGGTGTCTGGGTTCCCTTCCACATGGCCCTCTGGCTCCAGGAGGGGGACAGGGAATCTGAGCATGGCTGGCGGTTCCCTCTTCACTGTGAGAAGTTGCAGGCCAGATGGTGCAGCTCTCTGTGGCTTCGCTCCCTGAGCAGAGACTAAATCCTCCCTCAGTACACAGGCTCATCTGCAGTGACAGGGCTTGGCACTAACAGAGACCTGGGAAATGATTTGCCATGGTCACATCCAGCCATTTTGCAACTGTCTCTCTAGTGCATTAGCAACTGTGGGGAGCTGGCTGAGCAACCCCTCCCCCCATAATCAAGGTTGGTTGACTGCAGAAATGATCTCTTAGCTAATGTAATCCCACTCCCTTCTCCAGTCACCACCGTTAGCCAGAACTAAGGGTTCCAAGTCACAGCTTCAACACCACAGCCCTGCGCTTGATCTGAAAGAGCAAAAGCAAATCTCTTTGAGGCTAAAACACCGCATTGGGTCACAAGGGTTTGCTGGTTGGGATTAGCCCGGCACATTAGAGAGTTGGGGCCTCTGGTGCTAAGAGGCCACCTACCAGATCAGGTCCTATTCAAAATCTGCCCACTGACAGAGTGGTGGTGGTGGTGGCAGTGCCCAGCAGTTAGCACCCGCACCCTGGTTCAGGAGCCTCTCACCTCTGAACTCCGGGATGCTGTGGTGTGCAGCTCCCTCACTCCCTCCTACGGCAGCTGTTCTAGTGATTGCAGAAGGGGGCCAGGACCTTGGGTCTCCTGCCTCGACACCCTAACCACCAGGTTCTGGAGTCACTCTCTTTCTAGCTCTCTGGCTCTGGCCCAGTGGCAGTTTACATCGTTCTGCACCATGGAACAGCTCCATGGGGCCGAAGCGAGAGAATGCCCAGTGCTTAGGGCACCCACCTGGGAGGTGGGAGACCCAGGGTCCAGCTCTAATGACCAGTTCATTGTTTATCCCCAGGGGAACAGCTTCATCAGGTGAGATGGAGGGAGTCCCCTCCCCACACGTCAGAACAGCCCAGGGGCGAGAGCCACCTGGGGGGTGGGAGGGCCCTGGTCAGATCCTTTCCCCCCTCCCCCCCAGCGGCGAAGGGGAAACTGAACAAGCTCTCCCACATTCCAGATGTGCTAAACATTATAAGCTGGGCACCCTTCTCTCCCATCTGTTCTCTGGGGAGCAAGGTGGGCACCTAACTCATTCTCACAAGAACCCCCCAAAGGGCCTAAACCACCTGTCTGCAGGCAGCGGGCTCCCAGGTGTGGATCACTAGCGGGGCTGGGTGCTCCCAGGAGCCCGGATTCGGGCACCTAGCTCTGTGAGGGGCGGGGCTTAAGACACACCCCCTGCTCGGCATCTCCCATTGGCTAGCACAGGCGGCTCCGTGCCTAGCGGCGAGCTGGTGTGAAGGGCAGGCTTGGTGCAGATCGCAGTGTGTGCCTCACAACAGCCTAGACCAGGTGTGAATCCGGCCCCTGTGCCCGGGGTCCTGGGCTGGGCAATGGGGATGCTAGCGCTGCCCTGCCTGCCGGGGTGGTGGGAGGGTGAATGCGTTGGGTATTACGGCGATAGAGAAACAGCTGGCTGCGACTCACCTGTGTCTCAGGGACCAGCTCTGACAATCAGTCTGGGCTCAGCTGATCACGTTCCTGGGGGTGGCCCTCAGAGGTGGACGGCTTCATGCTAGCGTCAGCGACTGGAGATGTAGCTCTACGCTCGGGAGTGTCTCTGCCCAAAGCAAAATTGAGCTGGATGTTGAGTAAAGGCTGCGAACTAGCTGGCAGCCCAAGGGGAATGGCCAGATCGTATCGTTAGCCCCTGCCCCATGCAAAGGGACCTACGGGCCAAACAAGACTATGGTAATAGAGGTCTCTGTTACAGGAGAAGCTGTGGAACCAGTTTGGTGGCTCAGTGCCCCATGGAGCTTTCCCCATTCGAGTCCGTTCTCTATCCTTTAGACTGCTAGCCACTCCGCAGGGGCCATCTCCTCCCATATACTGGCTCACCGCAGCAATAATAGTAACGCTATTGGCTGCGTGCTGTGCTGGTCTCTTTCCCAGGGGAGGGACTAGCTGGGACATGTCCTGTCTCTGACCCCTCCGGACCCTCTGTGCTCCTGAAACAGGAGGTTTCTGTGCAGCCGTGGGACTCTGGGGCTCTGGCCATGCCTGGGAAACCTTCTTGCTATGGAGGCTCCTTCCTTTGCTGTCTGATCAGAAGCAAGTTTAAACATTTTCCGAACAGCCCCGTGGCACCTGCAGTGGGAGCTGCTCTGTCCTGGTGCCCAGCAGCACACCTGGGTGTGAGACAGCCCCTAACAGCTCTCCTCTGCCTGTCAACTCCCATTGTCTAGGCCTGTCTCAGGATTCCCATGCCCTCCAGAATGTGTGGCCGTGTGCATGGGCAGTAGCACTGGATTATGGGGGCTTTCTGCAGCCACCTCTTGGTGAGGTTAGTCAGTGTGGCAATTGCCCATTACTCCAGCTGTACCAGTGGCACCTACCTTTCAGGCCACTGAGTCTCGGCGGGCAGTGTGGAGAGTGCCAGGGAGGGGGATGGGATGCTGAAAATGAGATAGAAATGGGGGGCGGGCTCTGGGGGGACAGAGGAGGGGCCTAGGATGGGCAGGGGGCTGCCCACGTGGGGAGCTGCAGGGCAGTGGATTATAAATGTGGCACGGTGCTCTTATCAATATGGGCACCTTGTAGCCACTTCCAGAGCCAATTTCTCTAGACTCCTGTGTCACAGACAGCGGGGGAGTCCGGGGCCTGCACCCCTCTTCCTGGGATTCACTGTGACTCTCAGTCAGCCAGTAAAACGGAAGGTTTATTGGACAATAGGAACACAGTCTAAAACAGAGCTTGGGGGTACAACCAGGACCCCTCAGTCAAGTCCTTCTTGGGGAGCAGGGTGCTTAGACTCCGGCCCTGGGGTTCCCTGCGTTCCACCACCCAGCACCAAACTGAAACTAAAACCCTCCCAGCAGGCTCTGTCCTGCAGCCTTTTGTCCACATTCCCAGGGCAGAGAAGTTACCTCCCTCTCCCTCTCCCCCTCCTGGCTCAGGTTACAGGCTCTCAGGTCTCCCATCCACAGGGAGTGAAACTCCCCTGCCACATTCCCGGGTCAACACTCCCCCTTCCCTGCTGCGTCACACCTCTCCCACCTTCGAGACTGAACTGAGCGGGGTCACTCTGACCAGTGACCTAGGGAAGTTCAGGGCCCCCTCTCTGGGACAACACATCTGCTATCATGTTGGCACTTCCCTTCACATGGAGCACGTCCATGTCATAATCCTGCAGGAGCAGGCTCCACCTCAGGAGTTTGGCGTTGGCTTCTTTTATCTGGTGCAGCCAGGTCAGGGGAGAGTGGTCGGTGTACATGGTGAAGTGTCGCCCAAAGAGATATGGCTCTAGTTTCTTGAGGGCCCACACCATGGCCAGGCACTCCTCGATGGCCGTGTAGTGTTGCTCCGAGGTAGCAACTTCTTGCTCAGGTACATGATGGGGTGTCTCTTCCCCTTTTTATCCTCCTGCATTAACACCCCTCCCAATCCCGTGTCTGAGGCATCTGTGAACACCATAAAGGGCTTGTCAAAGTCTGGGTTTGCCAGAACTGGGCCACTGGCCAGAACCTCCTTCAGCGCCCGGAAAGCCTCCTGACACTGCTCAGTCCAGACCACCTTGTCTGGCTTCCCGTTCTTACATAGCTCGGTGATAGGGGTGGCTATGGTGCTAAAGCGGGGCACAAACCTTCGATAGTATCCTGCCAACCCAATAAAGGCTTGGACCTGCTTTTTGGTGTGGGGAGCGGGCCAGTCTCTGATCACCTCCACTTTAGCTGGTTCCGGCTTTAGGCGGCCGTTCCCCACCCGATGGCCCAGGTAAGATATTTCAGCCATCCCCACCTTGCACTTCTCCGCTTTTACAGTCAGCCCAGCCTCCTGGAGTCGGTCCAGCACTTGTCTAATCTGGGACACATGGTCCTCCCAGGTCTGGCTAAAGACACAGATGTCATCGATATATGCCACGGCAAAACTCTCCATCCCCTTCAGTAGCTGATCCAGCAGGCGCTGGAAGGTGGCCGGCACTCCCTTGAGGCCGAAAGGCAGGGTCAGGAACTCATAGAGCCCCAGAGGGGTGATAAAGGCCGATTTCAGCCGGGCATCTGCATCCAGCGGCACTTGCCAGTAGCCCTTTGTAAGGTCCATGGTGGTAAGGTATCGAGCTCCTCCCAATTTGTCTAGGAGCTCATCAGGCCTGGGCATGGGGTAGGCATCAGATACAGTGATGGCATTGAGCTTCCGATAGTCCACACAGAACCGGATCGACCCGTCCTTTTTGGGGACCAGCACCACCGATGAGGCCCAAGGGCTGGCAGACGGCTGGATCACCCCCAAAACCAGCATGTCCCTGACTTCTCTTTCCAGGTCGTGAGCCATTTTCCCTGTGACTCGGAAGGGGGAGCATCTTATCGGCGGGTGCAATCCTCTCTGCACCCGGTGGACAGTCAAGATTAGTGCGTCCAGGCTGGTTGGAAAACAGCTGTTGGTACAAATGCAGCACCCCTATGATCTCAGCTTGCTGGGCAGGGATTAGCTGATCCAAGAGGGGAATTGTTTCCAGGGGTGAACCAGCTCTGGTCCCAGGGAATAGATCTACTAAAGGGTCGTCTCCCTGCTCCTCCCAATGTCCACACACGGCCAACATCACATTCCCCCTGGCATAATATGGCTTCATCATATTCACATGGTACACCTGGCGGTGGTGCGCCCGGTTCAACAGCTCCACCATATAGTTTACCTCATTTAGCTGCTTGACAACCTTGAAAGGCCCTTCCCAGGCAGCCTGTAGTTTGTTCTTTCTCACAGGGATGAGAACCATCACCTGATCCCCGGTGGCGTAGGCGCTGGCCCACGCCCTGTGGTCATACCAGATCTTCTGCTTCTTCTGGGCTCTGACCAAATTCTCCCTGGCCAGGCCCATGAGTTCAGCAAGTCTCTCTCGGAAGATCAGGACATACTCCACCACTGACTCTCCATCAGGAGTGGCCTTCCCCTTCCATTCGTCTCTCATCTGGTCCAGGGGGCCCCTCACCCTCCTTCCATATAACAGTTCAAAAGGCAAAAATCCGGTAGACTCCTGGGGTACCTCCCTGTACGTGAACAGCAGGTGAGGTAAGTACTTGTCCCAATCCTGCAGGTGCTGGTTCATAAAGCATCATCAGCATCATCTTTAACATCCCATTGAACCTCTCCACCAGCCCATTGGACTGGGGGTGATACGCTGAGGCCCAGTTGTGCCGGACCCCACATTTCTCCCACAAGCACCGGAGCAGGGCCGACATGAAGTTGGATCCTTGGTCTGTCAAGACTTCCTTGGGGAACCGCACTCGGCTGAAAATGGTCAGGAGCGCATCTGCCACAGTGTCTGTTTCCATGGAAACTAAGGGCACTGCCTCGGGGTAGCGGGTGGCAAAATCTACCACCACCAGAATGTATTTCTTCCCCATCCGGGTCGTCTTGCTGAGAGGTCCCACTATGTCCATGGCCACCTTCTGGAAAGGTTCCTCTATGATGGGCAAAGGTCTCAAAGCCGCTTTCCTCTTGTCTCGGGCCTTCCCCACCCTCTGACAGGGGTCGCAGGATCGGCAATACTGCCGGAGAGCAGTAAAGACCCCAGGCCAGTAAAAGTTCTGCAGCAGCCTCTGCCCGGTGTGCTGGATTCCCTGGTGCCCCCCTGAGAGGGGATGTCATGGGCCAGGTATAGTAGCTTGTGGCAATACTTCTGGGGTACCACCAGCTGCCTCCTGACCCCACAGGACTCCACTTCCCTTGGGGGAGCCCATTCTCGGTACAGGAACCTCTCCTCCCACAGGAACCTCTCCTGGCAACCTCTCCTCATGGTCCGTACCACACTGAGGTCAGCCAGGTCCCTGAGCTTCCGCCAGGAGGGATCTTTCTGCAACTCAGCCTGGAACTCAGCGGCTGGGGAAGGGATGGGGCCTGGTTCCCTCTCGCTGGCCGGGTCTGAGGCCACAGCCTCTCTGAGCCTTTCCCCTCGATGCTCCCTCCCCACCAGGGTAGGGTCCTGCGCCTCCGGTGTGGTACCCTCCCTAAGGTCGGGGTGCAGTGCCCCTCGCTGGCTCTGGCTACGGGTCACCACCAGGGCGTTCTGGGAGTTGCTTAGCCAGTCCTCTAGGTCCCCCCTCATCAAAACCTCAATGGGCAAATGGTGGTGCACCCCCACATCCTTGGGCCCCTCCTTGGGTCCCCATTTCAGGTGTACCCTTGCCACGGGCACCTTGAATGGGATCCCACCCACCCCCGTCAGGGTCAGGTAGGTGTTGGGCACCACCCGATCTGGGGCCACCACCTCGGGCCGGGCCAGCGTCACCTCCGAGCCCGTATCCCAGTATCCATTGACCTTCCTCCCATCCACCTCCAGGGGAACAAGGCACTCTCTCCAGAGGGACAGTCCCGCGTCCACCCTGTAAACCGAGAACCCTGAGTCCAGAGCCTCCAGCCCTCTGGCGGAGCTGGCCTGGGGTACTCTTCCCTCCTGAGCAGGTGGTAAGCTGGAAGCCCCCCTTGCCTGGGTTGTCTGCCCCTTGTCCAGCTGGGTCCCTACCCAGTTAATCCTGGGTAGGTTGGGTCTGCTCAGTATGTCCCTAAGCCTGGGGCACTGGGCCTCTCTGGTCACAGTGATAGCAGCTCAGGTCACGTTGGTCTCCTCTAGCGGGTCGGAGGGTCCCGACGCCAGGTGTTTCCCTTGGGAGGGGGTTCTCCATATTTCCCCACTGGGAGGTCCCATGGTGACTCTCTCTCTGCATCGTGGGGGGCCTATTCTCTTGGGACTCCTCCCTGCTACCCCCGGACCGACTGTTCACAAACTCGTCGGCCAGCTGCCCTGCATGCTGTGGGTTCTCCAGCTTTTTGTCCACCAACCATAGCCTCAGGTCAGATGAGCACTGTTCATACCGTTGCTCCAGTATGATTAGGTCAAGCAGGTCCTCTTTAGCTTGGGCCCCAGCTGTCCACTTGCAGGCATATCCCTGCATTCGGTTGACCAGTTGTAGGTATGTGACCTCAGGCGTTTTATGCTGACTCCGGAACCTTTTCCGGTACATCTCGGGGGTCTGCCCAAATTCACGGAGCAGGGCCTTTTTGAACAGTTCATAGTCCCCTGCCTCTGCCCCTTTCATTTGGCTGTACACCTCCATGGCTTTGGGGTCCAGTAACGGGGTGAGAAACTGGAGCCTGTCTGCAGGGTCAACCCTGTGCATCTCGCAGGCATTCTCAAAGGCCGTCAGGAAGTTATCTATGTCCTCCCCCTCCTTACGCTGGGCCAGGAAGCACTTATCAAAGCTCCTTGCAGTCTTGGGTCCCCCCTCACTCACCGCAGCCAGGGCCCCACTGCTCCTCAGCCTGGCCAGTTCCAGTTCATGCTGCCTCTGTTTCTCTTTCTCTTCCCTCTCATGCTGACGCTGTTTTTCATGATCCTCCAGCTCCCTCATTTTCATCTCCCTTTCCCATTCCAGCCGCCTCCACTCCAGGGATGGGGAGTTCCGCCAGGAGGATCCCCTGCTGGTTGCCGGGGTCAGGATGCCCTCGGTATTCGCTGGGCTTCCCCCAACCCCTACCCCAGGCATAGGCAGGAAGGGTCTCGGGATGTCCTTGGCAGCAGTCTGATCCCTCCCAGCCCGGTCAGGCCCCAGGGCCCACGCTGCATCACCAGGCGGCTTCCCTCAGGGACAGGGATCGGGTCATCCAAGCGATCCCTCCCCTCCAACTGGGCAATCAGCTGTTCCTTGGTGGACCTCCCAATGCACAGCCCCCTCTGCCTGCACAGCTCCCCCAGGTCGCTCTTAAGGCGTTTAGCATACATCTCCCTGCTGGCCACTCGCAGGCCTGGGCCTTTCCACGGTTTCCAGGAAGAACCCCTAGGGTGCCAGTCCTTCTTGAGACCTCTTTGCCAGGGTCGAGCTGCAGACTCCTCCGCCCCGGGACCGCTCGCTGCAATCCCCCGGGGAACCCTGTTACTGCAAAAGTCCTTCTCTCTGGTCACACACTCCCAGGGGTTAACAGCCCCCTGAAACTGTCTCTTTCTGAATCTTCAGCATGCCTGGTCCCCGCCAATCCCCCTTCGTTTTACTGTTCCCCAATCACTTACTGCAGGAAGCGCCGTTCATGGGGTGCAGTAGATCCCACTACTGCCACCAGTTGTCACGAAGTGTGGGGGAGTCTGGGGCCTGCACCCCTCTTCCTGGGATTCACTGTGACTCTCAACCAGCCAGTAAAACAGAAGGTTTATTGGACAATAGGAACACAGTCTAAAACAGCGCTTGGAGGTACAACCAGGGCCCCTCAGTCAAGTCCTTCTAGGGGAGCAGGGAGCTTAGACTCCGGCCCTGGGGTTCCCTGTGTTCCACCACCCAGCACCAAACTGAAACTAACCCCCACCCCACCCCCAGCAGGCTCTCTCCTGCAGCCTTTTCTCCACATTCCCAGGGCAGAGGTGTTACCTCCCCCTCCCCCTCCTGGCTCAGGTGACAGGCTCTCAGGTATCCCATCCACAGGGAGTGAAACTCCCCTGCCACATTCCCAGGTCAACACTCCCCCCTCCCTGCTGCGTCACATCTGCAGGAGCCATTTGTTTCCTGCGGCATCCCAGAGATGTGTTAGCTCCCTTCCAGTGAGAATGTAAGAAACGAAATGTAAGCTAGTCCCCAGAATCTCAGCCCAGCACTTCCCTCCCTGTGGAGTGGTTGGGGAGAAATCGCGTCTGAAGCACACAGCGCGATAATAAATTGGCACAATATAAACGAGAGGCGAGCTGGTGGTTTGCATGATGCCCACCAGGTGGCCCCATTGCCTCAGCCACAAAACCACAGCTCCTCAAAGCTGTCTAGGGAGCCCGCGGAGGCCACCCCGAGCAACTCTGCCAGGATGCGTGAGACCAGGGAGGAGCGGAAATAGGCCCCACAGTCGCAGAGCACCCTCTCGTCCAGCATCCTCCTCCTGGGGTTGAAGATGGCCACTTTGGCCAGGGCCGGAAGGAGGTGGACAAGAAGGTCTAGCGACTTCTTGGGGCTATGAACAGGGTGTGTGAATATAAACAGGTGTGGGGAAAGTGCAGCCAGAACCACAACAGGAGGCTCTGGAGCAGACAGAATAGGGGCTGTGACCTGGCACATTCGAGATAAGCATGCGCCAGGTTCTCTCTCACGCTCCAGAAGGGGCAGGTGTCAGGGATGGAGGTGATCCTCTGCTCACTGCTCCATGGAGGAGCTGCCAGCCGATATCCCCAGGGGGCTGTGAGTTCAGGATGGAATACAGGCTGGCCCACCGGGGTTCCTCACCATCCTCAGATGGTAGATAGTCCCGCCATTTGGTATCAGGGTGGGACACGAGGGTGAGGAAATGAAACATGTGGAACACCAGGGTGTATACTTATTTCCTTGGCGTGGTTCGGAAGCGAACTGGCTGCAGGGCATGCAGCCGGCTCGGATTGTGGACTGAAGGGAGCTGGGAGGGCTTGCGGGACAGGAGCCCAATGGAAAGGTCCAAAAGGCCTGGGGTAAGGGGTGGGCGGAGAGCACCCGAAGGCAAGGCAGCTAAGGAGTCCCATAGCAGAGCTGTGCAGAGCTCTGGCCCAGATCCCCTGCTCGATGAGCAGGCTGCCATGTCCTGCAGCAGCTCCTGCCCTATGATGTGAGCCCCCAAGGAGTTACCAAAGCAGGGCTGATGGGAGCAAGCTCTGGAGTGGGGTGGCTGCGGAAAGCCATCCGGACATGGCCATTGCCCAGCAGCTGGAGAGCCAACAGCGCTGGTGGCGTTCTCCTCCCTGCCCAGGGAAATGAACCTTCCAGCCCACTGCCACCATCTCTGCAGAGGGCTGGGCACAGGGGCAGGGACTCCAGGGTAACTGGCGGCGCTGCCTTTGATGCCAAAGGAGCACTGAGCTCAAAGGGGCATGTGAACACAGCCACAGCGGGACCCCATGCGTGGTGGGAAGTCAGTGTGTGACAGAGCAGCAGCATACGGTGACATGGGCACAGGGGCACTCGGAAGCATGTTTGCTGAGCGAGCCCAGAAGGCACAACACGGGCTGGGTGGAGGATCAAACCCATGTGGCTGCGAGAGGAAGACCCGCAGGGCTGTCTGCTGAAGCAAGTGACTAAGAAACACTCGTCTGAGTGGGAGGCAAAGCCCCAGCAACTGCATGGCTCATCTGTGCCACAGTAAGGAGAGGGTGGGCATGGGGCAAATGGAGAGAGCACACGGGGAAGGAGCCCCTCGCAGGCCTCTGGGGTGGGCAGGATGGGAGTGCCAGACAGAAAAAGCCAGGGCTGGGAGAGGGTGTGTTCTTGTCCCTAGAACCTTCTCCCCAAGGGACTGGCAACTGCAGGGTCGGTCTCACTGCAGAGCTAGCCGGGCTAATGGACACCCAGGTCTGAGCCCCTGGGCAATCCCAGTACAGTTGTGAGCAGCCACACTGTAATTCCCTGCCCAGGTTCCTGTGTCTTACTGGGGAGGCGCTCCCTGTGCCAGTCGCTGGGATCCGGGGGGCACATCCCATGGGTCTTTGTGCTGCAGTCAGTTGGGCCGCTCTGTGAGTCTTTCCCAGTGCATTGTGTGAGAACTTGTCTGTCCTTCTGGGCACACGGCGGGACTGTGGGAAGGCCCTGGAGGACTGTCGCCCAGGAGTGATATCACCTGCATGCTCACTGCAGTGGGTGGGCGTCCAGCCCAAATGACAGCAGCACATGGGCTCTAACCTGTCCCCGCCCGGCCAGCCAGCCTGGTGTAACACAGATCTCACTCAGGGCAGAGGAGCTTGTGTGTGGACATGGTGAGAGGGAGTTCGGGGAACACCTAGGTAAGAGCCCAGGCTGACTGTGCAGGCGACAAGCCCTTAATGGTGGCAAATAAAGCCAACAGCCCTGCTACTCTAATAGGCTCTTTCTAGTTGCTTCCCCAGTAGGAGCTGATAAATTACATTAGCTGGGAACAGCACAGATGATCTCTACAAGCCCAGTGCAGCACCAAAACCTGTGAGAGGAAATTGAAAATCAAACCTCAGTCCCTGGAAAAATCATGGGGCAGGTCCTCAAGGAATCAATTCTGAAGCACTTAGAGGAGAGGAAAGTGATCAGGAACAGTCAGCATGGATTCACCAAGGACAAGTCATGCCTGACTAATCTAATCGCCTTCTATGATGAGATAACTGGCTCTGTGGATGTGGGGAAAGCAGTGGACATGCTGTTCCTTGACTTTAGCAAAGCTTTTGACATGGTCTCCCACAGTATTCTTGCCAGCAAGTTAAAGAAGTGTGGGCTGGATAAATGGACTATACGGTGGATAAAAAGCTGGCTAGATTGTCGGCTCAACGGGTAGTGATCAATGGCTCCATGTCTAATTGGCAGCCGGTATCAAGTGGAGAGCCCCCAGGTTGGTCCTGGGGACAGTTTTGTTCAATATCTTCATTAATGATCTGGAGGATGGTGTGGATTGCACCCTCAGCAAGTTTGCAGATGACATTAAACTGGGAGGAGAGGTAGATATGCTGGAGGGTAGGGATAGGATACAGAGGGCCCTAGACAAATTAGAGGATTGGGCCAAAAGAAATCTGATGAGGTTCAACAAGGACAAGTGCAGAGTCCTGCACTTAGGACGGAAGAATCCCATGCAACGCTACAGACTAGGGACCGAATGGCTCGGCAGCAGTTCTGCAGAAAAAGACTTAGGGGTTACAGTGGACAAGAAGCTGGATATGAGTCAACAGTGTGTCCTTGTTGCCAAGAAGGCTAACGACATTTTGGGATGTATAAGTAGGGGCATTGCCAGCAGATCGAGGGATGTGATCGTTCCCCTCTATTCGACATTGGTGAGGCCTCATCTGGAGTACTGTGTCCAGTTTTGGGCCCCACACTACAAGAAGGATGTGGAAAAATTGGAGAGAGTCCAGTGGAGGGCAACAAAAATTATTAGGGGACTGGAACGCATGACATATAAGGAGAGGCTGAGGGAACTGGGATTGTTTAGTCTGCGGAAGAGAAGAATGAGGGGGGATTTGATAGCTGCTTTCAACTACCTGAAGGGGGGTTCCAAAGAGGATGGATCTAGACTGTTCTCAGTGGTGGCAGATGACAAAACGAGGTTAATGGTCTCAAGTTGCAGTTGGGGAGGTTTCGGTTGGATATTAGGAAAAACTTTTTCACTAGGAGGGTGGTGAAGCCCTGGAATGCGTTACCTAGGGAGGTGGTGGAATCTCCTTCCTTAGAAGTTTTTAAAGTCAGGCTTGACAAAGCTGGGATGATTTAGTTGGGGATTGGTCCTGCTTTGAGCAGAGGGTTGGACTAGATGACCTCCTGAGGTCCCTTCCAACCCTGATATTTTATGATTCTATGATTCTATGATTCTAAACAAGCCAGGTGAGATGAGAGAGATGTGAGGCCAGCTCCTCACAGCCCAGCCGAGCCCTGCCCTGGCTGCTCGGCACCTGCCGAAGCCTCTCCAGACATGTGCAAGGCTGGCCGCCAGGCTCCAGCCCACATGTATGTGTCAGCAAGGACAGAGGAGCAATGGGACTTTCCATGAATGCCCTTCTCCAATGGGCAACTGCTTTGCAGCGGGTGCTGCTAGGGCAGCTGCTTTGGGACCCACTCATGGCAGAGAGTTCAGCTCCAGAGAGGTGCTGGATTCCAGTCCCCGCTCCACACACAGAGCCCTATAGACAGACGCTGCTTGGCTGGCAGCTCCAGCATTTGGGACTTGTAGACACCTCACCCAATGGTTAACCAGCCCCACCACAGACTGTGGTGCCTACGTCCCGTGCGATCTATGAGAGTGTGAACTCAGTGGCATTCGGCACGCAGAGACCTTTGGGGGTCCGAGACTGTGTTCCTGCTCTGCCGTGTCAAGAGGCTAGCCATGCACCGCAGCTGACGGGGGGAAAGTCCCTCAGAGCTGGCCCAGTGATGAGCTCTACACTGCCTGCTTGCAAGTCGCGGTGTAAGGGGCATGCTGGGGTGGAGCCCGGGGGCAGGAGGCCATGGGCCCAAATCTCTCCTCTGTTTTTTCCACCAAATGCATCCGATGAAGTGAGCTGTAGCTCACGAAAGCTTATGCTCTAATAAATTTGTTAGTCTCTAAGGTGCCACAAGTACTCCTTTTCTTAGTGCATGGGTCTGTGAGACTCTGGGCTTCACTGCAGGCTGCTGGCACCTGGGCCAGGCTGCCATAGGTTAGAGCAGCAGTGGGCTGCTCTAACTTACACCAGGGGCCTTTTCAGCCCCCAGAGCAGCCCAGGATCCGGAGGGTGCAAAGGTGGCATAAAGCCCTGGTCCTGAATCTCAGTGCCACATCCCCTGCACAAGTAGTTCCCTCGGCTGTCCGGCACAACATGACCCTCCTGACCCCTCCTGGACCTGCACCTGGGCCCCTCAGCTCAGACCCCAGGACAGAGCAGTACGCAGGTGTCACCCACGGGCCCCTGTTACAGCACTCCCGGTTTGTCAATGCACCAAAGACCTCTCTGGGCACTGAGCCCACTGATGGCCCACAGGCCATTTCCGCTGCTCCGGGGCTCCGGGGCGGGGGTCTTGCTGCCCAGCTCTGGGCATTCCTGGGGCAGACGTGTCACAGTGTGGTTGCTGTGCCCATTCGGCATGATGGGGGCCCGAATGCTAAACGTGTGGCCTCCCTCCCCCCCCTCGTTTCTCCTTCAAATGCTCTTCATCCTCTTTCATCTCTCGCTCCTCAGCTCTTCGAGGAGCCGGCTGTAGTCCCGCCCCCCCCCCTCTGTTTTTCTGCCTTTGATTCCCTGTCCCTTCATCTCCATCTCTATTTACTGGTGTTCACTTTGCTGCGTGTGCCTTTCATGGGTCTGTTTGTTGCAGCTTCTTGTCTTTGTTTGTGTGGATTCCTGCCTCGGGCCCCTCTGCCTCACAGGATAGATGGGGCCATGGTGCTCCTGCCTGTTCATGCTAGCCAGCAGAGCGAATGCCCCTGCACTCCCCTGGGCCGGTCCAGCTTAGCACAGAGCCCTAGGGCCGGGGGCCGTTCCTCTCCTCTGTGCTAGTTCATCCAGGGCTGAGGGCCTGAGATCTCTGCTCTGCAGCAGGGGCAGGGACAGGCCAAGGTGGCTTCAGCAGAGACTCTCCAGATGAAGCACTGGCAGCTGCAGGTGGAAGATTTTCTCCTTCTCACTTCCCTGGCACTGCAGCCCCTGAGCCTGGCACCACAGCCCCTGAGCCTGGCACCACAGCCCAGGGGCCTGGCACTGCAGCCCCTGACCCTGGCACCACAGCCCAGGGGCTGTCAGCTTTGCTCTGGGTTGAGTGGTCTCCATGTTTATTTCAAACACAGATCTCTGTTGCTAGTTCCCCTTGTGTCTTTTCTTTCTTGCTGTCTCCTTTGCTGCCATGTTGCACTGCAAGCCCCTTGTTCTCTCACCACAGCTGTCAATCATTGAGCAGCTGGTTTGGGAGGCCTTTCCCTGGGCACCTGAGCTGTATTTGTGGGTGCTGACTCAGGGGACGTCTGCATATCCCCTGCCAGTCCCTGCAGCCCAGGGCAACAGCGGGGCTCGCATGAGTCGCTCGTGCTAGTGACATAGGCAATGCTCTGAAGTTACAGATCAGGCTGGCGCTCGGGCTCTGACACCTTCACTTACCATATTTCTGATACAGCTGGTCACAGGGATGGAATAAAGCCATACGAGCAAAGGGTGGAACTGGCTCTGTTTAGTAAAGGGGGACATGATAGCAGTCTCCAGATACTTGAATGGCTGCCATAAAGAAGAGGGAGAAAAGTTGTTCTCTCTTGCCACAGAGGGCAGGACAAGAGGTGATGGGTTCAAACTCCAGCATAGCAGATGTCGATTAAATCTCTGGAAAAACTTCCTAACTGTAAGACCAGCAGAACAAGATTAGCTTTGTTCCCTGACAGAACCACTAACCCAGGAACCTATCCTTGCAACAAAGCCCGTTGCCAACTCTGTCCACATATCTGTTCAGGGGACATCATCATAGGGCCTAATCACATCAGCCACACTGTCAGAGGCTCGTTCATCTGCACATCTACCAGTGTGATATATGCCATCATGTGCCAGCAATGCCCCTCTGCCATGTACATTCGTCAAACTGGACAGTCTCTACGTAAAAGAATAAATGGACACAAATCAGACATCAAGAATTATAACATTCAAAAACCAGTTGGAGAACACTTCAGTCTCTCTGGTCACTTGATTACAGACCTAAAAGTGGCAATACTTCCACAAAAAAACTTCAAAAACAGACTCCAATGAGAGACTGTTGAATTGGAATTAATTTGCAAACTGGATACAATTAACTTAGGCTTGAACAGAGACTGGGAGTGGATGGGTCATTACACAAAGTAAAACTATTTCCCCATGTTTATTCCCCCCCCCCCACTGTTCCTCAGACATTCTTGTCAACTGCTGGAAATGGCCTACCTTG